>NC_044032.1:517310821-517683746 GCF_901765095.1 Microcaecilia unicolor
CCATGCTAAACTATTATTCTGCAAAAGGCACTCTGGGAAAATTCTATATATTGCACCTTAAAAATTGGCACCATAAAACCACACATCGTGATTCTATAAAGTACTCCTAAAGTTAGGTGTAGTTTATAGAATATGCTCATGCACCGTTCTTGTGCCTAAAATTTAGGTGCACCCATTTAGGCCACCTAAAACCAGGCCTAAACACCTGTGCCTCAGTTAGGCACAGATCGGGTAAAGTCTATAATAGTGCACATAGATTTTAGAAATGCCCATGACCCGCCCATTCCAAGCCCATGGCCACACTCCCCTTTTCAACTGTGCATATTAGAATTTATGCGCACCACATTATAGACCAAATCTAGAAAGTTATATGCATAAATTCTTGTTATGATATGAATTATTGAAATATGTAGCATGATGTTATGCTGAATCAGATACAAGTATAAAACAGCTTTAAACACTCATTGAGATCAGCTAGCCTGGCCTCCATCTCCCCCTCCCTTTTCCTGGGAAACTTCTGATCTATTCAATTACAAACACTTAACAAAAGGACTATTCAAATACAAACAAGTAAGAGACTGCTTCAAAGAGTTTTCTCTTCCTCTGATCAAAAGCCTGGCTGATCAACACAACAAAGATCAAGGACAACCAGTAGACACAAGGAGACAGAAAACCCGTGGAGGTGTGAATACACACACCTATTGACAAAAGGAAAGTATAATGTGTATCTGCCACAGAGATTCAAATAGGAAGCCTTTTGCTTCAGTAGCCCATTTGTCAGCAAAAGGTCCAGACAGGAACTCTTATGATGTCATAAAACATGAGACCAAGTGCAAATACCCAGGGTCCAGTGCAAACCAGGAAGAAAATGATCCAGGACATGCACTCATATTTCCCTGCAAACTAACAGTATAAAAAAGCAGAAGCTGTTTCCCCAAGATTCAGATTCTTCTCTTCGGCCGCTCTAGGGACCTGCAGCTCGTCTCCCTGCTGTGAGAATCTCTCCTTCTGTCACTATGTGCTCATCACTCATGTTCTACAACAAAGGACTTTTGTAAGTTAAATTATAACCTTTTGATTTAAACTCTGTTACCTTGTTGGTTTTGCAGCACAAATCCTCTGTTTTAAGATTCTTTACCTCTCGCTGCAATTACTGAAACCTGTATTGTAAATAAACCTTTCTAGAGCTAATTAAATGGTCTCCCTCTTTTTATGTTCTGGTAGTATGGTCGCTTTAAAAGCTTAGTGCTATGGTTTGAGCACAAGTTCCTAAATCTTATGCAGTGCAGGTTAATGTAAAACACAAAAATATAATTTCTTACCTTATAGGTAAGTGGTGGAGAGCAAATTATATATATATATTGTGAGAAGGAAGAGGCTGTCCTACCCTGGTTAGGCCCCTAGAGGGCGCTGTTCCCCTAAAATGTCCAGGGAGAAGGGCTAGGTGAGTCACAAAAGGGAGCCAGTAAGGGGGATGTATAGCAGGAGGTCACTAGGACCGAGGGGAGTCCTGGAGGTGGGAACAGGTGCAGCAGGTTATGGGCTGGGTCCTGTTTGGCCAGAAAACACTTAATACCCCACCTGAGTGGTGAGGGGGAAGAGGAGAGCTAGCAGCTGCAGAGGAGGGCTGGTAGCTGAAGCAGGAATAGCCCCATGGAAAGTACTGGCTGAGCCCTATGGCCTGGTGGTAGAACTGTGTGTTCCCAAGAAGGAAGCTGGCTGGGGTAAGAAGGCCCTAGAGTATCAAGAATAAGAACTGTGTGTTCAAAGAGGTACTGTGTGTCCCCAGCTGAAAAGACTGTGTGTCTAGAACAGTGAAGAGGGACTGTGTGTCCAAGATGAAGAGACTGTATGTCTAGAGCTGTGTGCTACAAGGAGGGACTGTGTGTCCAGGGACTGAGTTAGTACTGAGCCCAAATGCCTGTGTGAGAGGGCTCAGGGGGAAGAAATCTAAGGATATTGAACTGTGCAAGAAGAAATGTTTAAAATGGAAGATTGCACTGAGTAGGAAGAAAAGGAAATGGTTAAGCTGGAAGAACTGTTTAAGCTTGTGAAAGTGTTTTAAGCTAAAAGTGAGGCAGTGGACAAAGAAATGATATTAAAAGTCTGGTGTTTAAAAAGTTCAATTTTTTACCTTGCAACTAAAGTGAAGGAATGCCAGATGGTTCAGATTATTTTCAATGTCTAGCTTGGCTAAGCCAAAGGTTAGAAAGGTCAGTGAGAAATGAAACTCTGTCCCTTGTGAATGATGAAGGCTAGCTCAACATTTGTATACTATTAGGCATATTGAATAGTTTTGCAAGCAGGCATGAGCCAGACATATGACATATTGTAGTTTAAGGAATAGGCTGAAATACTATTTAGAAGTGCTTAATATGTAGATATTCCTGATGTTTAGATTTGTTTTATAGGGAATTTGATTATGCTTATTTTAGAATATGTATTCTGTGTAGTTAATATGTAGGAAACCTTTTTAAATTCTGTATTACTCTTTGTCTGACTTTCTAAGCAAAACTGTAGTTGAAGAGATCAACATATGGTTTGACTTAGCCATAGTTCTGGCTGATTTGATGTATGGAGCTGATAGGTGAAAAGAGGTCAGGACTAGTCAGCTCTCTTCTCCTTAATTAATTATAGGTAAAATGTAGGAATGGATCTTGAAAGTAATAACTGATATGTATGCTATTAAGTAAGATTGGCCCTTGACCCCCTTTAATGAATGCCAGAGTTTAGTTAGCAGTTAGTACTAGGAATATGAGAATAATAAATGTAAGAATATCCATTATCCTCTAAGTGAACCCAGGTTAAGCTATAGATGAGAAATCAATCATAATAACATGCAGGAGTTCTGGAGCCCAAATGTCTAGCTTGAGGGGCCCCCAGGTCATAGGTCAGTTTAGGATGTCTGGAACCTATGTAACTGATATTTGTATAGAGCTGATTGGTTGAGGCAAGGTAATCAATCTATTCCTTAACCAATTGGAGAGTAAGGGGGCTAGGCTAGGCTAGATAGAACTGTATTTAAGTGGGAGAAGAAGCAGTTTACCTCAGAAGGAGCTCAGAAGAAAGAGAAGGACAGAAGGAACAGACAGAAGAAGGAGAAGACAGCATAAGAAGAGAAGCAGCTGAGACAGAAGCCACAAAGACACAGAGAGCTGAGAAAGAGAAGAAGAGACTTAATGCTGATGTTCTACTTTGTTTGCTGGCAAATAAAGAAGATTTCTCTCTCATTCTGGTGTGCTGTCTGACTCCTGAAGTATCATAAATTCATGCATCAATTCCTGCAACAATTCTTGGTGGCAGTGGTGGGATCCTGAATCCTGCATTAATCCCAGCACCCAACTGACTGGAGAACATTCGCCGGGTATGTATTCTGTATTCTGTATTGTAATCCTAGCTAGGAAATTGTAAACCAGCCCCTCAAAAATTGGGGGAAGGAGAGTCTGATCAACTCTCAGCGAAGGCCCTAGTACCTTCTAGTCTAGTGGAGATTAGAAGCGAAAACGCTTAAGCTTATCTGTATCTGAGAAATCTGAAATTGTTGGGTGGGATTTTCTGTACTGAATGAATGTGTGATGCGTGAATGCTAAATGAGTGCGGACTTCTTATAGCTGCGTTTCCAATTAACGCGAGTTCAATTGGCCAGCAACGGAAGGAAGCGATTGTTGTCTGTCTACCATTTTGTTTCTGGATCTGTGGACCCCTTACCGCAAATCCAAAAAAAATCCCCCCCCTCTTTGTGTGTTGTAACTGTAAGCATTATGGGAGGGAAATCGTCTAGACAAATTGATACTCCCCTAGATTGTATGCTTAAGAACTTCAAAAAAGGATTTTTAATTAATGACTATGGACAGACTTTAAGCTCAAGTACTCTAAGAACTTTGTGTGAAGTTGAGTGGCCATCTATGGGAGTGGGGTGGCCCCCTAGTGGCAGCTTAGATATTGAAGTAATCCGGAAGGTCTACAGTATAGTTGTAGGAGAACCAGAATATTCTGAACAACTCCCTTATATAGATTCCTGGGACAGTCTTGTGACTGACCCTCCCTCTTGGTTGAAAACTTATATGGAATCCCCAGTAAAATTCATGTTAGGCCGTGCTCAAAGAAAGATTAGAAAATCTAAACTAGAAGAGGGAAAGAGCCCTAGGAAGCCTACCACCCAATCGGTGGCTTCCGCCCCTACCCTGCCTGAGAAACCCATACTCTCTGATGACCCCTCAGATCTTGAGCCACCACCTTATGGCCCATTGTTGGGGTTCCGTGCCGCCCCTAGAGATCCACGCCGCCCAGCCCAAGCTTCTCCAGTACAGGCTTCTCCGGATAGTTCCTCCCCTACTGTGCGAACCCCACCACATCCTAGGTTGGACTTTTCAGCCAGTCTCTACCCTCCTCTGCCACATCCTTCCCTGTTAACCTCCGAAGACCCGCTTTGGGCTCCACTCCCTGATTCTTCAACTCCTGACAGCCCAGCCTCTCCCTCTAATACCCCTACCCACTCATCAGGGGCCCGGCATCCCTTTCAATGGACTGAATCACCTGTGACTATCTCTCAGTCTATGAGTACCCCTCCCCATCCCTCAGGGTTTCAACCTACCTCCCCTGAATGGGTTAGACCCGCTGCAATCACTTTTGAGCATGATAGGAGGGTAGCTCCTAGCTCTACCTCAGATTCCATTCCCACCTCCTCGAGAGTTCTGCCACTCCGTCAGGTAACTACCACTCGACCGGATCCTAATAATCAGGGTCAGGTTATACAGGCACAGGCCTACCAGTATGTACCCTTCACAACCACCGATCTCCTGAATTGGAAGACGCATTGCCCCTCTTATACTGAAAAGCCTCAGGCAGTGGTGGACCTAGTGGCTAGCATTATGGCCACCCATAACCCAACCTGGACTGATTGTCAACAACTTCTCCTGACCCTCTTCACAACTGAGGAGAGGCGGAAGATTTTGCAAAATGCTGAGGCCATCACGCGAGCGCGTGCCCCCGAGGGGACACAGAACCTAGAGGAATGGGTTAGAGCTCGGTTCCCTCGCGCAGCTCCAGTTTGGGATCCAAATGATGGGCAGCACTATGAACTGTTGTCTGGCTATTGCCGGGACTTGCTGGAAGGTATGAGGAAAGGCATAAAGAGGCCCATTAATCTGGCAAAGGTCTCTGAAATTCTCCAAGGGGCAACTGAATCCCCTGGGGCCTTTTTAGAGCGACTAATTGAAGCCTACAGAACATACACCCCATTTGATCCTGAAGCACTAGAAAACCAGAGAATGGTGAATAGTGCATTGGTGGCCCAGAGTATGCCAGATATCCGGAAGAAGTTGCAGCGTCAGGAGGGATTCGCAGGGATGAATACCACCCAGCTAATTGAGATCGCAACCAAGGTTTTCATTAATAGAGATCAGGAGGTGCGCCGAGAGGCTGACCGGAAGATGCAGAAGAAGGCCGACCTTTTAGCGGCAGCTATTACTAATTCCACCCTTAATCGAGGTCGACCTCTAGCTAATGGGAAGCCAAAGTGGGACCCCGGACCGCCAGCCAGGCCCCGAGATTCCTTCAATCAATCCCGGCCAAGGGGGGAGAATCCCAGACCAAGATTGGAGAGGGATCAGTGTGCCTATTGTAAGGAAAGAGGGCACTGGAAAGATGAATGCCCCCAGAGGCGCCAGGGACTGAGAAGGGGACCAGGAGATCGAGGAAGCCGAGGCCGAGTTCGAGAGGGAAGATATGAGCCTGCTGAATCTGACATCATCGGGATAGCCGAGATGGCAGAATGGGACGAATAGGACAGACCGGGTTCCTACAAACTGGGCTCCCAGGAACCTATGGTCAAGTTAACTATAGGGAGCCGCTCAATTCCATTCATGATTGATACAGGAGCTGAACATTCTGTTGTGACGGAGCGATTAGCGCCTGTGTCTGGAAAAACTGTCCGAGTGGTGGGAGCCACGGGGGTGCAGAACCGGAGGCCCTTTCTGACAACCCGTAGATGCCAATTAGGCTCACACACAGTCACTCATGAATTCCTGTATATGCCAGACTGTCCAATCCCTTTGTTAGGTCGAGACCTGCTGTCCAAGCTTAGGGCCCAAATTTCCTTTGACTCTGATGGCCAGACTTCAGTCTCCTTTCGGCCCCCGACATCTAGCCCTAAGGGTATATTGAGTTTCTGCTGCCCCCTTGAAGAAGAATGGCGGCTGCATCAGTCGCAGGGCCAAGTTGACCTACCCCTGGCAGACAGCTTTCAGGTCAGTGGGGTATGGGCAGAAGATAATCCCCCAGGGTTGGCCCGAAATATTCCTCCTGTCCATGTAGACTTACTTCCAAGTGCCCGGCCAATCCATCTTCGCCAATACCCAATTCCCCGAAAGGCTCTGGAAGGGATCCAAGCACACCTGAATCGTCTGTTATCCCATGGAATTATTCGTCCTTGTCAGTCTCCATGGAATACGCCACTGTTGCCAGTTCAGAAGCCAGGGACTGAGGACTACCGGCCAGTCCAAGACTTACGAGTGGTCAACAAATCCACTATCTCATTACACCCTGTAGTGCCTAACCCATATGTCCTGTTAGGATTGATACCTTCTGGAGCTACCCATTTCACAACACTAGACCTAAAAGATGCCTTCTTTTGTATTCGGGTGGCCCCCGCCAGTCAACTGCTTTTTGCCTTTCAATGGGAAAACCCAGTAACAGGAAGGAAGCTTCAGTATACATGGACCCGCCTGCCACAGGGGTTCAAGAATTCCCCCACTATTTTTGGGACTGCCCTAGGACAAGACCTTAAGACTTTTAAATCTGAGCCTTCCAGGCGAGTTTTACTCCAGTATGTAGATGACCTTCTGATTGCAGCAGTGACTCAGGAAGAGTGTTTTGAGGCTACCAGAGAATTGCTGGAGCTACTCTTGGATGCAGGTTATAAGGTCTCACGCTCAAAGGCCCAACTTTGTCAGTCAGAAGTGAAGTATCTGGGCTTTTGTATTTCCCAGGGAAGTCGGAGACTGGATGTCAGTAGGAAGCAAGCAGTTGCTGCAATTCCTCAACCCAAGTCCAGAAGAGAAGTTAGGGAATTTCTGGGAGCAGCCGGATTCTGCAGAATTTGGATTCCAAATTTTGCATTGATGGCGAAACCCCTTTACCAAGCCACAAAGGGGGGTGAAAAGGAACCATTTGAATGGGGACCTACTGCTCAACAATCCTTCATTGCCATAAAGAAAGCCCTACTCCAAGCCCCTGCGTTAGGCCTTCCTGATGTGGAGAAACCTTTCTCACTGTATGTCCATGAGCGACAGGGGGTTGCTCTGGGTGTGCTGACCCAGATGATGGGATCCTGGCAGAGGCCTGTTGCATACCTGTCTAAACAGCTGGATGGAGTGGCTAAAGGATGGCCAGCCTGCATGAGGGCCATTGCAGCAACAGCCTTACTGGTCCAGGAAGCTGACAAGCTGACCTTGGGGCAAGAACTGGTTGTTAAAGTCCCCCACGCAGTTCTTACCCTCATGGAGTATAAGGGCAACCACTGGTTTACAAATAACCGCATGGTTAAGTACCAAGCTAGCTTATGTGAGAATCCACGGATACATCTGGAAACAGTGGCTACATTCAATCCCGCCACTCTTTTGCCAGCATCTGAGGGACCACCGGATCATGATTGTATCCAAACCATGGATGAAGTGTACTCCAGTCGACCAGATCTTAAAGATGTTCCGTGGAGGGACCCAGATGTAATTTATTTCACAGATGGAAGCAGTTACGTGGAGAACTCCAAGCGATTGGCAGGCTATGCTGTGGTGACAGAGGACAAGGTGATAGAAGCAAGAGCCCTGCCCCAAGGAACTTCAGCCCAGAAAGCAGAACTTGTGGCCCTCATACGAGCTCTGGAGCTAGCAGCAGGACTGGTAACCAACATTTATACTGATTCCAAGTATGCCTTCACAACTTTACACGCTCATGGAGCTTTGTATAAGGAAAAGGGACTCATAAATGCTGCAGGCCAACCTGTTAAGTATGGACCTGAAATACTTCAGCTGCTAGAGGCTGTGTGGGCACCTAAGAAGGTAGCTGTTATTCATTGCAGGGGACACCAAAGGGTAGATACTCCAGTGGCCCGAGGGAACCGCCATGCTGATCGGGTGGCCAAGGAAGCTGCTCGAGGACCCCCAGCAAGTACTGTGACCCCCCTGTTCCAAATTCGACTGCAAGAATGGACGCCTATGTACACCCAAATGGAAGAGAAATGGGCTCAAGAGGAAGGTGCAGTAAGGAGACCTGATGGCTGGTTACATCTCCCTGATACTAGAGTTCTGGTGCCACGCCACCTAGCTTGGCCTGTAGTGTCTCAAGCTCATGACCTATCACACTTAGGGAAAACAGCACTAGCCCGCCTACTCAGTCGAGTAGTGGTGCTGGAAGGATTGAATAGTCTGGTTGCCACTGCCTCTGCCCGATGTACTCTCTGTGCCCAGAATAATGCTCGTCAGGGACCCCGTATTCCACCAGGAGTTCAGTCTAGAGGACTAACACCCTTTGAGTCCCTAGTTATAGACTTCACAGAAATGCCCAGGAGCGGTAGGCTCCGATACCTCTTGGTCATGGTCTGTACCTTTTCTGGGTGGGTGGAAGCATATCCTACAGTTACTGAGAAAGCCACAGAAGTAGCTCGAGCCCTCCTTAGGGATGTCATCCCCAGGTATGGATTGCCCCTTGCCATAGGTTCAGATAATGGTCCCGCCTTTGTTGAAGCCACACTTCAGGCCCTGTCCCGCGCATTGCGCATTACCTGGAAATTGCATTGTGCCTATCGTCCCCAGAGTTCAGGGCAGGTTGAGCGGGCAAACAGAACCTTGAAAAATAGCCTAGCAAAGATTTGTCAGGAAACCCAACTGAAATGGCCACAGGCACTGCCACTAGCCCTCTTCCGCCTCCGATGCACTCCAACTAAAGGAACAGCCCTCTCTCCCTTTGAAATTGTGTATGGGAAGCCCCCAGCCATTTTGCAGGGAATTAAGGGAGACATAGGGATTTTAGGGTCTGCCCAGGTGCAGGAGCAGGTAGCCCTCTTGGGCAAGATAATTTCTGAGCTTCAGTCTTATGTGAGAGAAATAAACCCTGTCCCCTTCCAGGCTCAGGTACATTCCTTCCTGCCAGGGGATAGAGTTTGGGTGAAAGACTGGAGGCTCCAGCCTTTGGGGCCCCGATGGAAAGGACCTTTTACTGTTTTGCTTTCTACCCCTACAGCTGTGAAGGTCGCAGGGATAACTCCATGGGTCCATTGGTCTCGAATTAAGTCTGCTGACCAGACTGAGCCCAGCAAGGATCAGACGGAGCCTAAACAGTGGAGAGCAGAAAGTGATCCAGCGGAGCCATTGAAGATGCGCTTGACCCGAACCAAAGAATCTACTAGCTGAAAAGAAGGGTCAACTGCGTACTGCAGGAGCTGCTGAACTTCGGCTTCACACTGAGATTCTTTCTTGCCCAGATTCTGGCTTTCTTGGAATTTGAGAGCTTGATCCTTGTCAGTTGAGGGTCTATCCCAACTGGTATAAGAACTCAAAGACTGAGAACATTATATGAGAGTAATCTGTGATTAGCACAGACTGTTGAAATATTATTGCTTAATTAGTTTGCTGTATTTGTTTTAGATTAGGAAGAAAGAAAATGTTAGTAGTTTGGATGCTTTTGTTGTTTTCTACTCCTTGCCTCCTTGTTCCTAAAACCCCAACTCGCTCCAACCTTTGGTTACACTCTGTCCAGGAACTAATTAGCCAGGCAAAGATTACTTCCCCTTGTATTGTGTGTTCCCGATTTTCTCCTTATACCACAGATGTCCCAGCTGTTCCTGTCCCTGTGCAGCTCCCAGCTCTTATACCTCCCTACTTTTCGAGTTCAGGCCCTTGGAGCCAGGATTATACTTGGTGGTCCTTTTATAATGCTACTTCCCCTTCTGATTCTTCTCTAAGGCCAGTTTTTACGTCTCCCTATCCAGCTTCTGGAGTGTTTTGTTTAACAAGAGACATCTCAACTGTTCTTCCCATTCCCTGTAACTATACTAATGTTCTCCCAGAGAAGGAGGAACCTGTGTGGGTAGTTTCTCCAGGTACTCCTATGTGCCCTACTACCATACCTGCAGATTATGACCAAGGTGATTATCTGGCTCCTAACTATACTACTGAGAAGACTATAGTGTCCTATCCTATTTTCTACTTTCATAAGTCCCCGGGGTATGAAGGGGTTGCATCATATGAGCGGTCTGTTACAATTGGGGATTGGCACCTATGGTGTACAAAGTCTCCATTTCTTCTTTGTTCCCCCTGGGATAGGGGCTCGCATTATGGGCATCCTAATCTCCATCCTGTGCCTACATTTATTGGGAACTTTCGTCGCCCTCTCCTTGGTCATTACTGGCTCTGTGATAATGTCCTCCACATGATTCTTCCCCCCACATATGATTTTTGTGTATTGGTAACCTTGAATTATTTTCCTAAAGTTATTCCTCTCCTCAGGCCACCATCCCCGCACCGCTCTAAGCGAGAGGCCTTGTCCTTACCCTCCTCCGTTGCCACAGAGGATGAGGCGATTGAATTAGCCCTCCAGTATATTAATTCTACTTATCCTCTGACTAAAAAGAGACTTGTAGCCCTTTCTGCTACGGCCTGGATTCCAATTGGGGGCCCGGTAGCGGGTATTACTGAACTAGGTATGGCCACCCAGAGACTTCAATCCCTACTTCATGTTTTAGTTCATGAGCTGAACGTGGTAGTCAATGCATTGCAGGATCAAATTAATGAATTAAGTATAGTTTCTCGGTATAACCGTATGGGCCTTGATTATCTCTTTGCAGCCCAGGGTGGCCTCTGCACAGTGCTAAATTCTTCAGAGTGCTGTACCATTGTCATAAATAGGACGCATGTAGTTAGGCATGCCATGGATAAAGTCCTACAGTTGGCCAGCCTTAATGTGGAGGATTACCGAGGAGGATTAGACCTTACCTCCTGGTGGTGGTCATTGACTTCCTGGATACGTCCCTTGTTCATTTCCCTAATAGTCTTAGTTTTAGCAGGGTTGTTGTTTTGTTTCCTGGCCTCATGTGCTTCGGCAGTATGCCGTCGGACCTTAACAAGTAGGGTAATGGTGGTTCATAAGTCTATTCCTAGTTAGGATCACTATAATCCCCAGAGTTTGAGTAGTGAGACTTATCTCTGCATAAGCTGATTTTAGTCTCAAAGGGGGGAATGAGGCAGTGGACAAAGAAATGATATTAAAAGTCTGGTGTTTAAAAAGTTCAATTTTTTACCTTGCAACTAAAGTGAAGGAATGCCAGATGGTTCAGATTATTTTCAATGTCTAGCTTGGCTAAGCCAAAGGTTAGAAAGGTCAGTGAGAAATGAAACTCTGTCCCTTGTGAATGATGAAGGCTAGCTCAACATTTGTATACTATTAGGCATATTGAATAGTTTTGCAAGCAGGCATGAGCCAGACATATGACATATTGTAGTTTAAGGAATAGGCTGAAATACTATTTAGAAGTGCTTAATATGTAGATATTCCTGATGTTTAGATTTGTTTTATAGGGAATTTGATTATGCTTACTTTAGAATATGTATTCTGTGTAGTTAATATGTAGGAAACCTTTTTAAATTCTGTATTACTCTTTGTCTGACTTTCTAAGCAAAACTGTAGTTGAAGAGATCAACATATGGTTTGACTTAGCCATAGTTCTGGCTGATTTGATGTATGGAGCTGATAGGTGAAAAGAGGTCAGGACTAGTCAGCTCTCTTCTCCTTGATTAATTATAGGTAAAATGTAGGAATGGATCTTGAAAGTAATAACTGATATGTATGCTATTAAGTAAGATTGGCCCTTGACCCCTTTAATGAATGCCAGAGTTTAGTTAGCAGTTAGTACTAGGAATATGAGAATAATAAATGTAAGAATATCCATTATCCTCTAAGTGAACCCAGGTTAAGCTATAGATGAGAAATCAATCATAATAACATGCAGGAGTTCTGGAGCCCAAATGTCTAGCTTGAGGGGCCCCCAGGTCATAGGTCAGTTTAGGATGTCTGGAACCTATGTAACTGATATTTGTATAGAGCTGATTGGTTGAGGCAAGGTAATCAATCTATTCCTTAACCAATTGGAGAGTAAGGGGGCTAGGCTAGGCTAGATAGAACTGTATTTAAGTGGGAGAAGAAGCAGTTTACCTCAGAAGGAGCTCAGAAGAAAGAGAAGGACAGAAGGAACAGACAGAAGAAGGAGAAGACAGCATAAGAAGAGAAGCAGCTGAGACAGAAGCCACAAAGACACAGAGAGCTGAGAAAGAGAGGAAGAGACTTAATGCTGATGTTCTACTTTGTTTGCTGGCAAATAAAGAAGATTTCTCTCTCATTCTGGTGTGCTGTCTGACTCCTGAAGTATCATAAATTCATGCATCAATTCCTGCAACAAAAGAAGTGTGCCCCAGAGGCTGGAATAAAGATGTGTATGAAAATAGCCTGATTGGTGAGACCTGACTATGTTTGCCTTTTGAGAAGCAGGTCACCCTGAGCAGAAAAGGGTAGTAGATTAATTTGCATAAAATCTGCATACTGAGAACCAGCTCATCCTGAGTGAAAGAGGGACCTGGGATCCTGAGGTGGGAGCTTCATCATCACAGTAGCCTCATCATTTTCACAATATATATCCTAAAACTTATAAATACAGCGCCTGTTCTCAAAATATAAATATTAGCAAGTGCTCTGGAGCAATTTCCCTAAGTTAAATATTTCTTATAATGTTACATTCTAATTAAAGACAATTAGTACTGCCAATTGTTTGTTAAGCACCAATTATGGAAAGGGGACTTGGTATACCGCCTTTCTGAGGTTTTTTTTTGTTGCAACTACATTCAAAGCGGTTTACATATATTCAGGTACTTATTTTGTACCAGGGGCAATGGAGGGTGAAGTGACTTGCCCAGAGTCATAAGGAGCTGCAGTGGGAATCAAACTCAGGTCCCCAGGATCAAAGTCCACTGCATTAACCACTAGGCTACTCAGCACTGATTGGCTTCTTAATCAGTTAAGTTGTGCACTCAATCTGGCTGTGCGGTCAAATTAGTATGTACAACTTAAGTCAGCAAATATAGAATTTGGGGGTCTGCACCTGATGCCTTTTGCAGAATATTAGCTCAGCACAGATTTTATGCCTAACCTTAGGCGTGAGCACTTATGCCTGCTGAAACCTGGTGTAAATGCTGATGTGCAACTAATAGTTGGGCTCGTAAATGATACTATTCTATAACATTGCCCCCACCCCCCCATGACCATGCTCCCTTTTGAGTTGCACACTATAAAATTTAGGCATGCATGATATAGAATAGGGTGCAGGGCAGATGAGTGCCAATTAACATCAATTATTGATTGCTAATGGCTCATTAATTAGTTTGTGTGCCGATCTGGGATCTATGCCCAGATTTGCTTATCCAACTTTGGGTGACCTATATAGAATCAGGGAGAAAAGTTTAAGGTAACATTTTTTGTAGTATTAATGGCCACCCTCCCAATATATCAAACATTTGTACAATCTTGTATTTAAATCTAATGATAAGCATGCATATGAGGCATTTAAAATATACAAAACAATATTCTTCTGTTCATGAAGTTCTATCGTTCTATGAAGGTACTATGCAGGCTTTTTACCTTGGAAAAAATATAATTTCTCTATCTTGTGGGATCATATTAGACTTAGGGATATTTTTGTTCTGGCTTCACTGATTCCCTAAACAGCTGATTGAGGCTGCTACAAAGTCTCTGAACGTTTTGCTACCAGTTTGGAATTCATGAAGGAATTATGGTTCTTGGAAGTAAAAATAAGAAATGGATGGAGGTGGAGGACAGGGAGGTGAGCTGAAAAGTAGCAGATGGACATACCTGTTCACCCTATAGGCCAGAGATAACCATGTCCTGATCTTTCAGCCCAGCACCAGCCTGCCAGAATTGTGGGAAAATGAAACTACAAACACTGCCTAAGTTCTATAAGCCATGAAAAGACAAATAAGAAATTGTATCACCTTCCCTAATGAAAGGCTTCATCGATATCTCCTGAGCACTTGTTTCAGTGCCACTGCTGGCCTACCTAACTTTAATATAGAAACTGATAGGTAGTACTGGTACTGGCTGATGAAGATAGGATGTTACACTAACATGATTATCCTCAATCTGTCCTCTTTTTTTCTGGAGCCATATGGTAAACCAAAATTATTCTGAGTATAGCAGCCAAGTACTCTGGAGTCTGTCATGATTCCTATATCCTGAATTTCATTACCCCCTTTGATTAGTTCAAGACAGGGTACCAGCTGCTGAATGAATGTACTTTCCTGTCACTTCACTGACATGTACTGCCTGTCTCACACAGGCCAGAGACCCCTTCCTGATAGATGACTGCCAAACACATCATAGGAGCTAACTTTTCAAAATGATTGGGGGTGCTAAACTCAATATAATTGAATATTTCCTGGTCACAATAAAGGATCTGCACAATATTAAGATTGCTCAAACACCCACACTGGCTTCTAATGCTTCCTCTTAAATAGTATGCTTCACATTGGCCTCTTGAGACTTCTTCACCGATACATATCAAGCACAAAATCTCATAGGTGATCCAGCTAGCTCGTTGATTGCTATGCTATGTGTTTTTCTTAGCTGTTGCAGGATATGAATATCATTCCTGATTCTTTACTCCACTAACAGGCTTATTTTTGAAAGAGAAGGGCGCCCATCTTCCGACACAAATTGGGAGATGGATGTCCTTCTCTCAGGGTCGCCCAAATCAGCATAATCGAAAGCCGATTTTGGGCGCCCTCAACTGCTTTCCATCGCGGAGATGACCAAAGTTCACGGGGGCATGTTGGCAGCATAGTGAAAGCGGGACTGGGGAATGCTTAAGTGGTCACAAACCCCCTCCCACCCTAAAAAAAAAACTTTAAATTT
Source organism: Microcaecilia unicolor (assembly GCF_901765095.1). Taxonomy (NCBI): domain Eukaryota; kingdom Metazoa; phylum Chordata; class Amphibia; order Gymnophiona; family Siphonopidae; genus Microcaecilia; species Microcaecilia unicolor. The sequence continues at coordinate 517,325,792 of NC_044032.1, forward strand.
TTTTGGGCAGCCTCTATGCCAGCCTCAAATGTCATACCCAGCTCCATCATTGCAGTATGCAGATCCCTGGAGCAGTTTTAGTGGGTGCAGTGCACTTCAGGCAGGCAGACCCAGGCCCATTCCCCCCTACCTGTTACACTTGTGGTGTTAAATGTGAGCCCTTCAAAACCCACCCGAAACTCACTGTACCTACAGTGGGGGAAATAAGTATTTGATCCCTTGCTGATTTTGTAAGTTTGCCCACTGACAAAGACATGAGCAGCCCATAATTGAAGGGTAGGTTATTGGTAACAGTGAGAGATAGCACATCACAAATTAAATCCGGAAAATCACATTGTGGAAAGTATATGAATTTATTTGCATTCTGCAGAGGGAAATAAGTATTTAATCCCTCTGGCAAACAAGACCTAATACTTGGTGGCAAAACCCTTGTTGGCAAGCACAGCGGTCAGACGTCTTCTGTAGTTGATGATGAGGTTTGCACACATGTCAGGAGGAATTTTGGTCCACTCCTCTTTGCAGATCATCTCTAAATCATTAAGAGTTCTGGGCTGTCGCTTGGCAACTCGCAGCTTCAGCTCCCTCCATAAGTTTTCAATGGGATTAAGGTCTGGTGACTGGCTAGGCCACTCCATGACCCTAATGTGCTTCTTCCTGAGCCACTCCTTTGTTGCCTTGGCTGTATGTTTTGGGTCATTGTCGTGCTGGAAGACCCAGCCACGACCCATTTTTAAGGCCCTGGCGGAGGGAAGGAGGTTGTCACTCAGAATTGTACGGTACATGGCCCCATCCATTCTCCCATTGATGCGGTGAAGTAGTCCTGTGCCCTTAGCAGAGAAACACCCCCAAAACATAACATTTCCACCTCCATGCTTGACAGTGGGGACGGTGTTCTTTGGGTCATAGGCAGCATTTCTCTTCCTCCAAACACGGCGAGTTGAGTTCATGCCAAAGAGCTCAATTTTTGTCTCATCTGACCACAGCACCTTCTCCCAATCACTCTCGGCATCATCCAGGTGTTCACTGGCAAACTTCAGACGGGCCGTCACATGTGCCTTCCGGAGCAGGGGGACCTTGCGGGCACTGCAGGATTGCAATCCGTTATGTCGTAATGTGTTACCAATGGTTTTCGTGGTGACAGTGGTCCCAGCTGCCTTGAGATCATTGACAAGTTCCCCCCTTGTAGTTGTAGGCTGATTTCTAACCTTCCTCATGATCAAGGATACCCCACGAGGTGAGATTTTGCGTGGAGCCCCAGATCTTTGTCGATTGACAGTCATTTTGTACTTCTTCCATTTTCTTACTATGGCACCAACAGTTGTCTCCTTCTCGCCCAGCGTCTTACTGATGGTTTTGTAGCCCATTCCAGCCTTGTGCAGGTGTATGATCTTGTCCCTGACATCCTTAGACAGCTCCTTGCTCTTGGCCATTTTGTAGAGGTTAGAGTCTGACTGATTCACTGAGTCTGTGGACAGGTGTCTTTCATACAGGTGACCATTGCCGACAGCTGTCTGTCATGCAGGTAACGAGTTGATTTGGAGCATCTACCTGGTCTGTAGGGGCCAGATCTCTTACTGGTTGGTGGGGGATCAAATACTTATTTCCCTCTGCAGAATGCAAATAAATTCATATACTTTCCACAATGTGATTTTCCGGATTTAATTTGTGATGTGCTATCTCTCACTGTTACCAATAACCTACCCTTCAATTATGGGCTGCTCATGTCTTTGTCAGTGGGCAAACTTACAAAATCAGCAAGGGATCAAATACTTATTTCCCCCACTGTATGTAGGTGCCCCCTTTCACCCCATAGGGCTATGGTAGTGGTGTACAGTTGTGGGTAATGGGTTTGGGGGGGGGGGTTAGGGGGCTCAGCACACAAGGTAAGGGAGCTATGCACCTGGGAGCAATTTGTGAATTCCACTGCAGTGCCCCCTAGGGTACCTGGTTGGTGTCCTGGCATGTGAGGGGGACCAGTGCACTATGAATGCTGGCTCCTCCCATGACCAAATGACTTGGATTTGGTCGTTTCCGAGATGGGTGTCCTCGGTTTCCATTATCGCCGAAAACCGGGGACCATCTCAACATTTAGGTTGAACATCTCTAAGGGCAACCTAAATGTTGAGATTTGGGCATCCCCAACCGTATTATGAAAACGAAAGATGGACGCCCATCTTGTTTCCATAATACGGGTTTCCCCGCCCCTTAGTGGGGACGTCCTGCGAGGACGCCCTCAGGAAAACGTGGGCGCCCCGTTCGATTATGCCCCTCCACATCACCCAAAGACTTCACCAGAGAGGTTGTATTTTGAGACACCAATCCACTCACTAAAATATGAGCCCGCATTTGAACCATTAACAAAAGTCAGTTTGGAAATTTAATTATTGTATTTAAAAAATCTCTAACCTACATTATTTAAAAATACTAAATGGGTTATAACCATCATATAAAAATCAATAACAACACATTAAAACAGAATTAAAGGCACACAATATACATACAAATCTTCAGCAATGGGGGGGGGGGGGGGGGGGGGGGAGCGTTGTTGAGCACAATGTGAAGAGGCAGCACAAAACCTGAGCTCAATGTGCTTTATTAATAAAATAGGAGTTATTACAGAAATTACAGACTATAACTGAATTTCTTTGCATATTATTTCTTCTAACACTATGGCCTCAGGAAAGACTGGCAAGAGAAACAGGGTACAGCCTAGCTTCCCTCAAAAAATTTCAGGAACAAAATCGGATAATAATGTTTCCGCGGCCATACTGGAGGAGATTCGAGCATTGAAAGACTTACCAGCTTATAATTGAAATAGTAAAACGCCTATATTGTGACCCATATCGGGAGATAGACGTTTATCTCACAAAAACGAATAAAGTGGTATAATCGAAAGCCGAATTTGGACGTTTTCAACTGCACTCCGTCGCAGATGCGGACAAAGTTGATGGGGGCGTGTCAAAGGCCTGGTGAAGGCGGAACTGGGGCGTGGTTATCGGCCGATCAGAGATAGGCGCCTTTCGCCGATAATGGAAAAAAAATATGCGTTTTTAGCGAGAATTTAGGGCACTTTTCCTGGACCCTGTTTTTACACGAATAGGGCCCCAAAAAGTGCCCTAAATGACCAGATGACCACTGGAGGGAGTCGGGGATGACCTCCCCTGACTCCCCCAGTGGTCACAAACCCCCTCCTACCACAAAAATATGCCGTTTCACAACTTTTTATGTTCACCCTCAAATGTCATACCCACCTCCCTGGCAGCAGTATGCAGGTCACTGGAGCAGTTATTAGGGGGTGCAGTGGACTTCAGGCAGGTAGACCCAGGCCCACCCCCCCCCCACCTGTTACACTTGTGCTGGTAAATGGGAGCCCTCCAAACCGCCCCCCAAACCCACTGTACCCACATGTAGGTGCCCCCCTTCACCCCTTAGGGCTATAGTAATGGTGTAGACTTGTGGGCAGTGGGTTTTGAGGGGGATTTGGGGGGCTCAACACCCAAGGGAAGGGTGCTATGCACCTGGGAGCTCTTTTACCTTTTTTTTTGTTTTTGTAAAAGTGCCCCCTAGGGTGCCTGGTTGGTGTCCTGGCATGTGAGGGGGACCAGTGCACTACGAATCCTGGCCCCTCCCATGAACAAATGCCTTGGATTTATTCATTTTTGAGCTGGGCGCTTTCATTTTCCATTATCGCTGAAAAACAAAAACGCCCAGCTCACAAATTGTCGAATAAAACATGGACGTCTATTTTTTTCGAAAATACGATTCGGTCCGCCCCTTCACGGACCCGTACTCGGAGATAAACGCCCATGGAGATAGACGTTTTTGTTCAATTATGCCCCTCTTAATGTGCAAGATAAAAGAAGCGAGATAAAGGAAGAAGTTGCATCGATTAAAACTGGGTTGTCTCAATTCAAAAGCAGAATCCACAATATAGAGTACAAGCGCTCTGTAGCAGATGAAAATATAAAACTGCTTCAGCGGCAGTGTAAGAGGATCACAGTGTTAGAACGAGAAAGGATGGAAATAGAGCACAGCGTAATAATATGTGGATCTTGAGTCTACCTGAAATCGTTGAAGGCCCTCACATTGTCTCAGTTTCTCGTGAAATTTATTCCATAGATTTTGGGTCTTCAATTTGAAAAAGGCTTCAAATTAGAGCACCGCATTCCTTCTTTCTGCAGACCTTAAGATAAATACCCTAGACCAGTAGTATTAAAAGTCCTTTGGTATGCTCAAACAGTGGACATAAGGCAATGCACCAGACTGCACGCACCAATTAAATACAAAGGCAATGCCATCCATTTTCTACAGGGCTTTAATAAAAAATGGTAAAAATCTGAAAACAGATGTTGGTTTTCCAACCTAAACTAAAAGAGATTTTTTTTATCCTGCGTGTATGCGTGTGATTTTTAACAACAAAACAAAAAGACTTCACTGAGCCCGATGCATTGGCTAACTTTTTGGAAGAAGTCTCCCCCAGCAATATTGATATTACATGAATACAATTACAGTTTACTTTTGCCTCTTGTCCTCAGTCTGGTAAATCCTGAGCGGTTTTTGAATATGTGCTGTGTATAGGCTTCTGAAAAAATCTTGGTAGTTTTTCTGATGCTGATTGATACCTCATTGAAATCACTTGCTACAAGTTGATTCTATAATTGTATGTTCATGCATATTATCCTCATTTATCTTAATACTGTATAATATAACCATGCCCGTTAACTTTTTTTTAACACTGACAAGTTATTACATGATATTCTCCTAGTTTTGAACGCTTTGGCTTTGTTAGCGGGAATCAGAGTGTGTGTTTACTTTATATGGGCTTCTCATCCCACTGTTGCCCCATTGTGTCTTTTACCGCTCAATGCTATTTTCACATTTTTATACATGTGCTGTTCTCGTTGTACTTTTCATCATTACAATTTTACAGCAGTTTATGTTGTGCAGCATATATTCAAGTACTATGGTCACAGCTCAACATTAATTATCACATTTGTCTCCCTTAATGTTAAGGGCTTTAATCCTATTTAATAATTCTCACCTCCAACGTTCTAAAGTAGCTGCCTTTGTCCGTGGCTCCTGGAGTTGCTGAGCTAGACTCCGTAGCCAGGCTGACGTCACTCACAGCTGATTCCCAGGCAGGGGGAGGAGTAGGGAAACATGCGGAGCAACTTGCTCCGCGTTGTTTACCTACTCTTCCCCCTGCCTGGGAATCAGCTGTGAGTGTGCCGCTCAAACACCCCCTTGGCGCATCACCCAAGCCCCCCCCCCGGCACATCAAACACCCCCTCCCCCCCAAAGCACAAACTACCTCGCCCATATTTCACACACCTTCCCAATATCTTCCTCCCTCCCTCCCTCCCTCCAAGTGTCACGGTCTCCCTCCCTCCCAGATCCCTGAGTTTCACGGTCTCCCTCCCACTTCCAGGATCCCCCCTCGCTCACAGTTCCAGGGGCGTCGTGCCTCTCTTCCTCCTTCCCTCCCATCCACTGCCAGCCCCCTCCTTACGAATTTTTGACGTCTCAGTTACCCAGTCGGGGTTACGGTGGACGGCGGCGGCGGCAGCAGCAACATCGGTAAATGGCGTACAGGCTCAGCCCATCTGTCTCGCAGCTCTGGTCCCGCCCTTGCGGAAACAGGACATGAGGGCGGGACCAGAGCTGAGAGACAGAGATGGCCCGAGCCTGTACGCCATTTAACAATGCTGCTGCTGCTGCCGCCACCATCGCCATCGTTGTCGTCCACCGTAACCCCGACTGGGTAAGTGAGACTTCAAAAAATCGTAAGCAGGGGGGCTGGCAGTGGACAGGAGGGAGGGAGGAAGGGAGGCACGACGACCGGCAGATTCTATTCCTTCTCAGAACTAACAGCACAGGCTCTCTTTAACCCAGAAAAATGATTTTGCTTATTTGCAGTTGTATCACTATCGTGCCAGATTAGATCAGGCAGCCTTGAAAACAGTATTGGATCAAAAGCTAAGGGAATTTTACAAGGGGGTGCTTTTGGACAGGTCTTTATTTCTGGGCTACGTAAGACTTTGATTTCTCTTCTTCCTCCACGGGAGTATGGTCCTCTCAGGGCAGCGTGGAGTAGAAACCTTAGATATGACTTGGAGGGACTGGACTTTCCCAAATTGATTAGGGCTATCCCGCAGCAGGTTTTCAACACTCAACTTCAAGAGAGTCAATATCGTATACTTCATCTAAAGCGAGTTGGGTGCTATTGCTCAATGTCCAAGTGTCAGCGGGGGGAACAATACTCAACTTCGGCATCCATTGCCGCAGAACCAAAGAGGGAAACAGTCAGGAAGCGAATGTAGTTTCTTCCAAGTAATGGATGTGCAGTAACCTTTTTTTCTTCTTTGATTTAATTCAACTAAATTTCCGCAGGATGGGATATGGGGAGCAAGTTTTGCATTTTGTGCCCTGATCTATCAGTGTAATTTAATTCTGTTGTGGTATGAGATTCCAGCCCAATAATTATAATAATATCTAATTATTATGGCATGATATGGTACCAGTAACAGTACTATGAATGCTTAGGATTAAAGAGCTGTTTCACCTCCCCCCCCCAAAAAAAAAATGTTTTTAAACTGCAGCACACCAGTTACAGGATGCTTGGAAATGTATTTGGCTGAACATTGTGTATACTTTTTCTTAGAAAACTAAGGCATATTTTTAATCAAACAAATACACTCAACAGGGAGGCGGAAAAAGAATAGGACATGAAATGTTTAATATTTCCCTGAATTTTTTAATGGGTTGGTATGTCACACACACAGCGAATCACTCTCTCTCTCTCACACAGCCTCACTGTGTCTCTCTGTGTGTGACACACACAAACACACACACAATCGACATTCTGTCTTTCTCTCTCCCACACACACACACACACTCTGTCACAGTCTATCTCTCTCTCACTCACACACACACATACACTCTGTCACACACACACACACTCGCACATTCACTCTCTCTCTCACACACACAGTCACTGTCAAACACACTCTGTCAAACATACACACTCAAAGGAAAACCTTGCTAGCGCCCGTTTCATTTCTTACAGAAATGGGCCTTTTTTTACTAGTAACCTAATAAAAAGAAAGTTCTCACTTATCTAACTACATTTTCCCCTGATTTCATATTCTTTCAGGAAACATATTTATCAACAAATGAATCTAGCAAATTACAAACTAAATGGTCCCTTTCCCCCCATTTATTCACCAGCAGATGGTAAAAAAAATGGAATAGCCATACTTATAAAGAAGCGTACTGGCATTTCTCTTATTTCCCAAGTTACTGATGTATTAGGCCAATGGGTAAAGGTTAAGGTCAGTATCAATGGTAAATCACTTTCCATATTTAACATATATGCTCCCAATGTAGATTCTCCTGACTTTTTTCAGTCACTAGCTGATATGATTCTGTTCAAGATTTCTGCACCATACATTATAGGTGGTGATTTTAATTTGGTCTTAAACCCATCTATTGACAGAAAATCTGCCTACTCTTTTCGAAAGACTAAAGCCTGGCAAACCTTACAGGATATGTAGCATCTGGTGTCGAGGTCCCAAGCTAAGGGTGCTGTAAGTGCTGCTAGGAAGCAGTGGACCTCTCCCTGCAGAGGCCAATATGGATATAGATGTAGGACTTCCCTTTTTTTCCCAACAGACTTAGCAAAACAAGGTGGGAAGGGTGTTACCAAGGGGCAAGGAGGGTGCCACACTGTCAGCAGCAGGCCCACCTCCAATTCCTCAGAAAAGTTACATCAATGGGCAAGCAAGCTCAAAGAAGCCAGGTCAGAAAAGGTAGCCCAGCTAGTCTCATAGCAGGCAAGGAGATGGGCCTAGATAGCCAGAAATGGATGGTAGAAATTTTTGGGTGGCATGGGTACACTGGGGTTTATTGCTTTTTGCAGCTGACCCCACTGCTTTACTCAAATCAACATCCTATACATTTCTATCTGTGTTAATTGTCTGCCTGTCTTATTAGGATGTAAGCTCCAAGGACCTGGTAACACTTAACTGATTATGATTATACTTTCTTTTCTAACTCACAAAATATCTAGTCCCATATAGATTACTTTTGGTTTCCCTCTTCCTACTAGGTGAGGTATGTAAATACCAGTGTTGAAAACATACATTTTATCAGATCATGCCCTTATGACTTTACAATTAAGAGTTCTACAATAATCCCATCATAGAAAGAAACCCTCTCAGACTAAGCTGAGGGGGTGATAACATTGTCTGAGTCAGGCCATATAATTAAGATGTTGTAAGGTTTGAGAGGCAGATGCACTAAAGCTTAATGAGCCTTTAATGACCCTCCAACGAGGAAAATTTGATCCGTTGCATGCATCAAAGGGCTTTTACCGAGGAAGCCAGCAGCTAACGAAAACGGAATGGAGATGAGCAATTAATGTGAAAACCCCATTGAAACGACATGCACTAACCTTTTCCGATTGCCTTTAGGCAGGAAAAAGGCAGGAACTCTAACGAGAGGTCTGGACCTCTCGTTAGGACAGCTCTGTGCCAGGAAAAATAGTAAAGTGAAAAAACAAACAAACTGTGAGCCAATCCCAGCGCATTAGCAGAGCTAATAGCACTGTGATTGGTCAAAAGGAAACTGAAAGTTTCCATACTGAACTGAAAGGCACAATCCATAAACAGAAGCCTCTACAAGCCCCAAGGAGTTCAAAAATATTTTTTTTCTAGGCATGCATCCCCGTCCTCAGACTGCAAACAAAACACAAGCACATGGCTCCCAAATCAAAACAAAAATAAAAAAAAAGGGTCGGGAGGGGGCAAAGGCGCTCGTCAGGAGCGTCCTGTATGGCCGTCCTTGCCCCCCCCACCCGTGGTCGCCGTTCCCCCCTGCCCCACTTCCCCCTGCATTCTAAATTAAAAAGCAAGAAGAAAAGCAAACGTACCTTTAGCAGCCCCGGCCCCCCTCCCTTCCTCACTACTCTGTCTCCCCTCAGCTCCGCCTCCCGACATCCTCCGCCCTGTGCCCCACCCCCTCTTGCGGTCGTCGCCACCATTCCCCTCCTCCATCGGGCCCCCCTCCCTCTTACCGGGACCGTGCAGCGCCTCTCTCCTCTGTCCGAAGGCGCTGCACGGGCAAGAAGAAAGCTGATGCCTGTCTTCGCACAGCTTCGGTAGCGCGTCTCTCTCCTCCTGCGCCCGCCCCTGTCTGACGTCAGTAACCTACATAGGTTACCGATGTCAGACAGGGGCGGGCCCAGGAGGAGAGAGACGCGCCACAGAAGCTGGGCGAAGGCAGGCATCAGCTTTCTTCTTGCCCGTGCAGCGCCTTCGGACAGAGGAGAGAGGCGCTGCACGGTCCCGGTAAGAGGGAGGGGGGCCGATGGAGGAGGGGAATGGCGGCGACGACCCCAAGAGGGGGCGGGGCACAGGGCGGAGGATGTCAGGAGGCGGAGCTGAGGGGAGACAGAGTAGTGAGGAAGGGAGGGGGGCCGGGGCTGCTAAAGGTACGTTTGCTTTTCTTCTTGCTTTTTAATTTAGAATGCAGGGGGAAGTGGGGCAGGGGGGAACGGCGACCACGGGTGGGGGGGGGGGCAAGGACAGCCATACAGGACGCTCCTGACGAGCGCCTTTGCCCCCTCCCGACCCTTTGTTTTTATTTTTGTTTTGATTTGGGAGCCATGTGCTTGTGTTTTGACTGTTTGTGGCATGCGCAGAGCAGCTAACATAACGCTTGGCTGCTCTGCGCATGATTTGGGGGCCGATTAACGATGTGTATTGTGATTCTTTGATACATTGTACGTTTCAATACCGATCTCAGCATGTGTGACTTTTTTTTTTGGTGCATTCTTCGTTATTTTAAAATCGTTAGGGACTTTAACGATTTAGATTTTTTTACGTTTGGTTGCTGCATCTGCCTCTTAATGTGAGAGAAATAGGTGAGTCTGGGTTTTATATTATTGGCTATGGGAGAGTTTGATTGGTAGTTTGGAGTGGATATAGTTAAATAGAAAACAAAGAGAAGGTTAAGAGGTGGCTTATGATGTCATTTTTAGTGCAGTGACTGGAGATTATTGAGATTCCCTCCCATCCATTCATTGTGTGTGGCTGTTATTTTGTGGGTTTGTTGAATTTAGATAATGGGGATGGGATGTTTTAGGTGGTCACAGCTTTTATATTGGGATAGCGGATGCAAAATATGAATTGGAACCTGAGATAGATTATTTGAAATTTCATGAACACTCGTGGGCAGTACTATCACGATTTGATGTATGACTCAATGACACCGTAGGTCATGCCAAAAAATGTTATGCTTATAGAGAGCTAGTTTTGATACTGAATATATTTGATTGAACAATGCATTTGGGTTTACAAGTGTTAAAGTATTGTTATATAATAAAGCTGTGGTCAAAGTTAATATAGTCCACTAAAATATAACATTTTTAACTAAATTTAATGGGAGTTGTGTTAATTTGTTATTTAATGGAGATTCAATGCCTCCTTAATTAATCAGCGTAAGTTTATAGAACATGCTAATACCTTGCAAAATGCCTTTGAGGCCTATATTAGAGGTGTGTTAATAACATTTTCAGCCTCTACTAATAAGGAGCTGAATACAGAATTAATTTCCATTGAATCCCTTATCAAACAATTGGAAACTACTCATCAAACTAGTCCTTGCTGATGTGGGTATTTTAAACAAAGTCAAACAAGCTCAATTCAAATACAATTCTACATTAGGTAAAAGGGCAAGTAAAGAAATCTTTATGTAGTCAGATAAATACTATTCTGAAAATAACAAAGCAGGCCATCTGTTAGCTAGCTATTTGAAATCCAGACACGAAAGAACTGATATTGCTGCCATAAAAGACAAACATGATAGGTTGCTGACAGACAAGGTTGATATAGCTGGTCACTTCAGATCTTTTTACACTACCCTGTACACTTCAGAAGTGTCTTTTGATAAACTAGGCCTCTCACTTCTTGAGAACTTAAAATACCTTATACTATCCATAAATGATAATGTAGATCTCTCTTGCCCTTTTACGGAAGAGGAAATTACATAAGTACAAAAGTATTGCCATACTGGGACAGACCAAAGGTCCATCAGCCCAGCATCCTGTTTCCAACAGTGGCCAATCCAGGTCACAAATACCTGGCAAGATCCCAAAAAAGTACAAAACATTTTATGCTGCTTATCCCAGAAGTAAGCAGTGGATTTTCCCCAAGTCCATTTTAATAATGGTCTATGGACTTTTCCTTTAGGAAGCTGTCCAAACCTTTTTTAAACACCGCTAAGCTAGCTGCCTTTACCACATTCTCTGGCAACGAATTCCAGAGTTTAATTACACATTGAGTGAAGAAAAAATTTCTCTGATTTGTTTTAAATTTACTACTTTGTAGCTTCATTGCATGCCCCCTGGTCCTAGCTTTTTTGGAAAGAGTAAACAGACGCTTTATTTCTACCCGTTCCACTCCACTCATTATTTTATAGACCTCTATCATATCTCCCCTCAGCCGTCTTTTCTCCAAGCTGAAGAACCCTAGCTGCTTTAGCCTTTCCTCATAGGGAAGTCGTCCCATTTCCTTTATCATTTTTGTCTCCCTTCTCTGCACCTTTTCTAATACCACTATATGTTTTTTGAGATGCGGTGACCAGAATTGAACACAATATTCGAGGTGCGGTCGCACCATGAACCGATACAAAGGCATTATAACATCCTCATTTTTGTTTTCCATTCCTTTCCTAATAATACCTAACATTCTATTTGCTTTATTAGCTGCCGCAGCACACTGAGCAGAAGGTTCCAACGTATTGTCAACGACGACACCTAGATCCCTTTCTTGGTCATAAGTACATAAGTACATAAGTAATGCCATACTGGGAAAAGACCAAAGGCCCATCAAGCCCAGCATCCTGTCCCTGACAGCGGCCAATCCAGGTCAAGGGTACCTGGCAGCTTCCCAAACGTACAAACATTCTATACATTTTATTCCCGAAATTGTCAGTGACTCCTAGCGTGGAACCTTGCATTATGTAGCTATAATTCAGGTTGCTCCTTCCCACATGCATCACTTTGCACTTGCTCACATTAAACGTCATCAGCCATTTAGACGCCCAGTCTCCCAGTCTCGTAAGTTTTATTAGCAATCAAGGGCATGGCCTTTAAAAAGTCACCTGGCCCACGTGGGTTGTTTGTTGAACTTTATTTAGCTTTTCCTCCTTTATTAGTACTAGTGTTATGTTCCTTTTATAACTACTTTTAACTAAGTCTGGTGATAGTTGTGGCTCCTTTACAGAAACCGCAATAATGGTATTATTAAAACCAGATAAAGATCCCCTTCTAGGGCAAACTTATTGTCCCCTATCCCTGATTAATCTAGACACAAAAATCATTTCTGAAAGATTACAAAAATACTACCCAAGTTAATTAACCCTGACCAAACAGGATTCATGAGCAGTCGTTTTTCATCAGATATCTCCTGAATATTCGCTAATGTTTTACTTCACGGTCAAATGTCCTCCAATCCCATTGTAGCTATTGGGTTAGATGCTGAAAAGGCATTTGATTATGTAGAATGGTCTTATTTGTTTTTTGTATTGCAATGGTTTGGCTTTTCTAATGATTTCATAAATGTAATAAATGTTTTGTACACTGCCCCCTCTACCAGAATTCAAGTGAATAACATCATATGAGATTCATTCCATCCAACTAGAGGTACTCTTCAAGGTTGTCCTCTCTCTCCCCGCCTTTTTAATTTGGTCCTTGAGCCTCTATTAATCGCTATTCCTCATCTCCCCAATATTTATGAAGTTAAGGTTGGCTCTATTTCTGTAAAATTAGCTACATATGTAGGTGACATATTACTGTTCACCACACCGTCCTCTAGACCAGCCATTTTAGACATCATTAATAACTATTCTGCTTTATGTGGCTACAAATTAAATCTACAAAACAGAGCTGCTACCTATTAAATGCTCATACATTAAATATGAGATGCCAAAATACAACTTTCATTGGTCAAAAGATTCTATTAAATACCTAGATGTGTTATGTAGCCCTTCAATCACAGATACAATCAGTTCGAATACTACAAATTCATTAAATATTACCACCTCTCTTGTCAATAAGTAGACTCTCCTTCAGTTTTCTTGGTGGGGGCATCCGGACATAAAATTAATTATGTTCACAGTATGTTTGTTACCTGTGTTGTTACAAAAATTTCTTCAGGTATATTAGTGAGAGGAGGAAGACTAAAAAGGGAATTGTGAGACTGAAAGATGCTGCGAACCGCTATGCAGATAATGATGATGAAAAAGCAAATTTGCTAAATAGATAGTTTTATTCTGTTTTCACAGAAGGAAATCCTGGAGAAGGACCACAACTGACTGACAAAAGTACATATGAGAATGATGTGGATATAGCACCCTTCAAGGAAGAGAGTGTGTATGAACAACTTGAAAATCTAAAGGTGGACAAAGCCATGGGACCGGATGGGATCCACCCAGGAGAGAGCTCAGAGTGGTTCTGGCGGGTCCTCTTAAAGAACGGTGGATGTGATCCCTCTTCACAAAAGTGGTGATAGGGAACAAGCTGGAAACTACAGGCCGGTAATCCTCACTTCGGTTATTGGAAAAGTAATGAAAGTGATGATGAAGAAAAGGATAGTGAATTTCCTGGAAGTCAATAAGTTGCAAGATCCGAGACAACATGGTTTTACCAAAGGTAAATCGTGCCAAACGAATCTCATTGAATTCTTTGACTGGGTGACCGGAGAATTGAGTCATGGATGTGCTATAGATGTAATCTACTTAGATTTCAGCAAAGCTTTTGACACAGTTCAAAACAGGAGGCTGTTAAATAAACTTGACAGCCTTTCTAATGAAACAAAATGCTGCTTTTTTTGTTGTCTGATGATGTCCCCAATTCTCCACTCTGGTTGCAAATTGAAGTGTATAGATATTCTCGTATTCCACCACAATTTCTACCAGCTGAATGCTTCACAACTTAACACTTTATTATCTTCTACATAAGCTGCTTTTAAGGAAATTGAAAATACTGTCCAGCTGCCTTTTTCAGCAATGATTAACTCTCCTATCTGGCACAATCCTGCATGTCAGATATATAAATCTTGTATCAGTTGGATAGCATGGGAAAAATCTAGGATTTGGACGTTAGAGCACCTTTTAAATGATTCAGAATGGCTGTCATTTGACCAATTATGTGAGAAGTTTGGTCTACCTCCAACCTCTTCCTACCAATGGCTCCAACTTAAACATTGCATATTAGCTAAATTTAATATAAACACTCTGTCGACAGAAAACACCTAGCTATTGACAATTATATGGCACTTTTGCAAATGTGTCTGGAGCTCCATCTAAATCGTACAAAATATTACACCAATCAAAGTACACCCATCCAGCTGGCACAGAATCAGTATGGGAAAAGGATCTCAATACAAAATTAAGACTTTCTTAATGACATGTTTTCTGGATTATGCATACCAAAGTCACCAGATCTGCAGCTATCTCTATGTTTTTCTTAATTCATCAGGCATACTGGACCCATCTGCAAAACTGGTTAAGCTATCTAACTCTTTGGACAATATATGCTGGTTGTGTAAAGCATTGGTACTTTAGAGCATATAATCAATAATTGTATTCACCTGAAAGAGTTTTGGAATACATTATGGAACACTATTTCAAAGATTTTACACTTTCATGAGCCACTAACATACAAAATAATAATTTTTGGTCCAGATAGTTTACAACAACCCTGTGACATGTTAGATTATTGAGGGCATTACTCCGTTCTGCGATTAAGTCTGTATGCTGTTGTTGGAAAGACTTGACTAAAGTTGAATTCCTTACATGGTGGAATTCATTCTGTTTAATTGCTAAATATAAACGAGCAGCAGCTGAAAGGTCTAGAATGATAATTACTTATGAAAAAATTTGGGATCCTCTATAAACTTACATAACCACCCCTCAACTGGAAATGATTACATATTACACCATATTTCCACATGTACTTATCTTGACAATGGTACATTGCTTTTCTGATTTCTTTGTCCAGTTTTTATATATTATATTTTGCATTTTACTTATTTGTTAACCTACTTTGGTACAAGTATACTACATGTGCTATGTTTTCCTGTGCAAACAGTTAGCCTTAAGGTTTTTTGATTTTTGTAACTTCCTAAAATTTGAATAAATTGGAACTCAAAAATAAATTTGCAGCAATATGCAACAGATTACAAAAATATGAAACCTCCTCTGTGATGGGTTTTAATGAGAGTAAGGGGAGAGAGAAAATCTGGTTGAAGTGCTTTTAAAACCACAAACAGGTTTAATCTTTCTGAGTTCACAACTGTCAATTTGCTTGCCTTAGTAGAGCTGCCCTGGAATGTGCTGAACTTTGTTACTTTTTGCAGGAGGGGGGGATAGGTCCCACAGCTAAGCCTGCATGCAAATGAAGGGAGGCAGACAGGTTGATGGGAGCATTTCCACACACTTTGAGAAGATTAATTCACTGAAATGAATAAAGCTTGTGGGACTGACTATGTCTACACACTAACTGGAGAGAGCTGAATCAAATTGAGGGAAATGAAAACCTGCTCCCCGCAAGTTTAGAGGGGAGGGCGACTGATGGCATAAATAGAGAAAGGAATTTGAGAAAAAGCTTGGCTTGTGCTAAACCATCTATATAGTTCTGATTATGTGTAGAGCTTGCTCTCTGGTGGGGAAACCCTGGAACTGGTGATTATAGAGCTTTGATAAAGGCTAGTAAATCTGAATCCCAGCAGGGAAAGTATCTTTAGGTGCTTCACTAAAGACACACAGAGCAAAAGCACTTGGGAGCGGAGGAGCTCAGGGCAGAAGGAGGAACAATAGATTACAGCAGAAGAAAGTGGCCTGTGGGGCACTATCAGTGCCTAGGGCTGAGAAGAGCAGAAGTAGCTCTCTAATGGGGAACCCTGGAACTGGTGGTTACAGAACCCTGTTAAGGGCTGGTAACCCTGCAGGGCGAAACCCCAGAGGTTCCTCTTGAAGAGAGGACCAGCGAGGGACAAGGTCTCCAGTGAGCAATCAGCACTAGGGGCCCAGCAAGGATGAAGGCCTCTGGGGTGCGATCAACACTAGTGGCCAGTGAGGGTGAAAACCTCTGGAGTGTAATCAGCACTAGGGTCCCAGCAAGGGAGAAGGCTCCTAGGTGTGGCTGGCCCTGGAAGCCCAGTGGAGGACAGCTGTTGGAAGGACAGCAGGTCCCCAGAGTCCAGGGAGAGCCTCCAGGAAGCCACAGCAGGGACAGGTTTAGCCAGCCTTGGATCCAGCACAGCAGCCACAAGCCCAATACGTTTCCTGCAGGAGGGGTGAGATCTGAGGGGAATGTGAGAGGTTGGGCTTGCAAGGAAAGGAGAGGAGGGATCTTGGCCACAAAGCCATGCCTATACACTGATTTAACTAAGCAGCAGGGAAGCACTTACAGCTACTATCTTGGCAAACAAAGACTGACAGCGTCTGAACAGTATGTGAAGGACCAAGTCACTGATTCTGAATACCTGAGTCAAAGACTAACTGTTAATACTAAAGTCCATGTTTAAGAGGTTAAGTGCTGATACTATTTTGTATATTTATTTATTTTATTTATTTGTTGCATTTGTATCCCACATTTTCCCACCTTTTGCAGGCTCAATGTGGCTTACATAGTACCGTAATCGGCGTTAACTGATTCCGGTGTGAACAAATACAAGGTGTGAGTAATATCAAGGTGATATTATGGTAGAGTGAGATACATGTATGGTAAAGGCAATTGGGGAGAACTTAGTGAGGGAAAGGAAGAGTTAGGATATGTCCGTTACGATCTTTGGTTACGTTGTGTCGCAAATGTCCAGGTTTTTTATGTTGGGTCGGTGGGGTATGCCCTTCTGAACAGTTCTGTTTTTAGTGCTTTCCAGAAATTCAAGTGGTCAAGTGTGGTTTTTAGTGCTTTTGGTAGTGCGTTCCACAGTTGTGCGCTCAGGTAGGAAAGGCTGGATGCATAAGTGGATTTGTACTTGAGTCCTTTGCTGCTTGGGTAGTGAAGGTTTAGGTATGATCGTGCTGATTTTATGGTGTTTCTGAGTGGTAGGTCGATGAGGTCTGTCATGAATCCTGGTGCCTTGCCATAGATGATTTTGTGACCTGTCATGCAGATTTTGAATGCGATACGTTCCTTAATTGGACGCCAGTGCAGTTTTTCTCGGAGTGGTTTGGCGCTGTCAAAATGTGTTTTTCCAAATATAAGCCTTGCTGCTGTGTTTTGGGTGGTTTGAAGTTTCTTTATGATTTGTTCTTCGCATCCCGCATAGATTCCGTTACAATAGTCTGCGTGGCTTAGTACCATTGACTGTACAAGGTTGCAAAATATTTCCCTCGGGAAGAATGGTTTCACACGTTTTGGTTCCCACATTGAGAGAAACATTTTCTTTATGGTGACTTTAGCTTGGGACTCTAGTTATAGCTGAATATATAAAGATCAGTGCAAATAGTTAAATAAAAACCTGTTTAATTTATTAGTCAGCCCTGTTCACAGTAGTTCTCCTTTTTTGGATTTTTCCTGGGTGGGGGGAGAAGAGTGTAATCCCATCCGCTAACACTTTTCTTCCTTAGGTGAAGACACCAAGAGCTAAGCAAGTAATGGACCAACAAAGATTGTCTTCAGGAGGCTCCAGCCAGGTAGGACCCTGAATCTAGGAGTGCCCAATAAGGGGGTGTTACAGTACAAAATCAAAAACAAAAACAAAACACTGTGTTTCTCCAGGACTTCAGTGTAAATCATTATCAGATTAAGATACTGCCTAAATTAACTTATTAATTATACTCAGGAATTTGATGGAAATGACTTTCAAAACAAAAATGCCTTAAGCTTTTTCAGGAAGAGAGCACATTTGTCAAAAGCCTCAGTTTAAGTGGTAAAGAGTTCCACAAACTGGGTGCAGAAACTGAGAACATATGTGCATGAGTTCCCTGTCAGGCAAACATATTGGTGTGATGGAACATCTAGTAAACATTGGTTTTCTGATCTTGACAACCATTGCTGGTGGTGAAGTTTCAACAATGCAGCAATGTAAACTGGTGCTTCATTGTTAAGTGCCTTATGAATCAATGTAGAATATTAAATTTGATATGCCCATACAACCAGTGCAATAAATATAAAATAGTTGTTATAAACTGAGTATCCTATTGCTGTTTTTGCATCTGCATTTTGAGCAACCTGCACTGTACCTTAATACTGAACCAGCAGACCTAGAAGCAGCCCTTTATAATGGTCCAGTTGTGAGAAGACTAAAGCTTAAAGAACTGAAAACTGCCATTATTTAAAAAAAAAAAAAAATCAGGTGCAACTTACAATATGCTATAAAAAGATAGGAAGTCAAAAATCATATTCTGGCCAACATTCTCCCAGATCTAGGAGAAGATCCCCATGTGCTGCTGGCTGATTAGCTCTCTCACCAATCAGATTCTTATTGGTGGGGAAAGAGTCAATTAGTATAACAGGAAGTGGAAATTTAAAGTAAAGGAGCAGCAACCCAGAGAGAGAATTCTCTCTGACTCTGAGTACACTGTCACTTTTGCAGCTGACATCTAGTAACTAGAAAAAAGAACTGCAGACTGTCAGTGATACTACTGCTGATTACAGGATCCCTCCTCAACTAGGTCCTGATTAAAATGTACAAATGAATTACTTTATAGTACACTCTGGAATTCCTTTCTCATTCCATTGTGCCAGCAACTTCCATTCTCAGCCTCCTTGGGTCTGTGAGTTTCTTAACAGTTCATAATTTACTTTGTTCTCCACACAGAACAAAACAAATTCAGCTTATCATTTTATTCACCAGTGGAAGTCCAGCAAAATATTTTCTTTGGGCCATAATACTAGTCCAATAGGTCTTTCTCTATCCTTCCAAAGCAACAGACCTGCTCCCTTTTACTCCTTGCAGCTCCCATTTTAGAGGCCCCATCATCCCTTTACTTTATCTTTCTGTTAGATTTATTTCATGCCTTCCCAGCGATAGCTCAAGGCATATAGCAACAAAAATAAAATATAATAATAAGCTTACTATTTCTCTGACTCTACAGCTTCTGCACTCTCATACATCTCTGTGAATTCAGAGGTTCTTAAGACTTCACAGATTCCTTTTCTAAACATCCCTCCTTTGTGCTCTCGTCCCTTCTTTTAAACTGCAAACAAACCGCAAAGAAGCTTCTACGATGCCTAATCCCTCTTCCATTTCTACCAGTCAGCTCTAGAGTTGCCAGCTCCTACCCCAGTAGAGTATTTCTCCTACACTGAAAACTTCTGTCAGCAGCTATGTATCCGCCTCTCCTTTTTATAGAAGACCTCATTAACAAACTTTGGGTAGTTATTTACAATGTAGTATGACAGATTCTGCTGATGTTCACTGTACAGTAGTTTCAAATATTCAGAAGAAAGAACTTTTTCAAGAAAATGTAAAAAGAATGATCACATTGTAATTTAAATCAATACAAGTATTACTAATATGCAATCAAAAATTTGCTAAAGATAGGGGGGAAACCCACAACAGTTTCAATATATATATATATATAAATAACTTTAAATAACTAAAAAACCTCAAAGCTCCAAAAGCTCCAATTAGCTGTAACTTTTGATGTAAATCCACCATATTCTCAACAGCACTTTTAATATCACTGTATCATAATATCTACACTAAGGGAAAAAAAGAAACAGTAAAAAAAAAAAACCTCTTTTATCAAGGAGAAAAACAACTGTTTCTAAAAAAATAACCCTTATAGTGTATAAGTATATAAATTAGAAAACTGTTGTAGGTGTCCCTCAAAACAAAAAAAACTTATCCCCAAAAACTTTTATATAGACAAACTGTGTTCAATTATTCCTGTCATTAAAAGAGAGATGCCTTATCTTTAATGCATCTTCCTTGTCAAATGCCCTGGGTTATACAGTCCCTTATCTTCAGCAAATATTTGATTGTATATTAGTAATATAGAATTTGCTGCTCCATATATGCCGTTGTATCGCTCCATGGTGCGACCACACCTTGAGTATTGTGTTCAATTCTGGTCGCCGCATCTCAAGAAAGATATAGTAGAATTGGAAAAGGTGCAGCGAAGGGCGACTAAAATGATAGCGGGGATGGGACGACTTCCCTATGAAGAAAGACTAAGGAGGCTAGGGCTATACAGCGTGGAGAAGAGACAGCTGAGGGGAGACATGATAGAGGTATATAAAATAATGAGTGGAGTGGAACAGGTGGATGTGAAGCTTCTGTTCACGCTTTCCAAAAATACTAGGACTAGGGGGCATGCGATGAAACTACAGTGTAGTAAATTTAAAACAAATCGGAGAAAATATTTCTTCACCCAACGTGTAATTAAACTCTGGAATTCGTTGCCGGAGAAAGTGGTGAAGGCGGTTAGCTTAGCAGAGTTTAAAAAGGGGTTGGACGGTTTCCTAAAGGACAAGTCCATAAACCACTACTAAACGGACTTGGAAAAATCCAAAATTCCAGGAATAACATGTATAGAATGTTTGTACGTTTGGGAAGCTTGCCAGGTGCCCTTGGCCTGGATTGGCCGCTGTCGTGGACAGGATGCTGGGCTCGATGGACCCTTGGTCTTTTCCCAGTATGGCATTACTTATGTACTTATGTACTTATGTACTTATATGTGGAGGTGTATTTTCCAAGCACTTAGACTTACTATAGTGATTCAATAAAAGTATGACATTTCCTAGTTAAAGACTGCAGCTTATTGGAGATGTTTATATGCTAAATCATGTATTTTGCATTATTTGCAAAGAATTAGTATATTGATTAAAAACAATAGGCCCTGTTTACTAAGGTGCGCTAGCGTTTTTAGCACATGGTAAAATTAGAACACGCTAAACGCTAGTCGCCCATATGTTTCTATGGGCAACGGTGTTTAGAACATGCTAATCATTCGAATACGTTAAAAACACTAGCACGGCTTAGTAAACAGGGCCCGATGTGAGATATTTCCAATACAAGATTGTCTTTTATGTACAGATTTTCTGTAAAAGTGCACGATTTGCCAAATATTTGTTACAGAATCTTCTGAACAACTTTCTAAATGGATATCGAGCAAGAATGAAATTTCCAGCTTCCAAGTTGTTTTTGTTTGTTGCTAGATAGAGCAGTGTCACATTGGTGAGGGGCATGGAAGAATCAGGAGACACTTTACATATGATGTTTAAAACTTTTTAAGAAGCAGTCAAACAAACCCTTCCTAGCCCCACTTCATACAGAGGAACACTCATGTTAGTCTGTAGCAGCAAAAATGAAAATGAGAATGGTGAAATACCTTATTCATTGTGGATATTCTGAAAACCCAACTGGCTGGGTATGTCCCAAGGACAGGGTCAAAAAGCACTGCCTTATAGACTAACCAGTTTATTGAAAAATGAGCTTTTGAGTAGGTAATAAAATATTAAACGGTAACAGTCCTGCTTTGCTTATTCTTTATCTATGGGGAAAACCTTTGATAAATCAGGTCGAGTGTCGAAGAAACTACTGTAAACTGAAAAGGAAGGTCTCCAAGTAGTTTGATGGAGATTTGCAAAGAATATTAAGATTAAGATTTTGCAAAGAATATTAAGGTTTTTTTTTTGAAGATGGTTGAGCCATACCCCAATGTGACAGTTTGTAGTGCTGACAATGGTTGCTGAGGCCTTTTTCCTCCAGTTTTCATGTCACTTTTGTAATTTTGGGGATATCCCTTTGAATTTTTGCTGGTTCCCTGTTTATGGCATTATACTCCCAGATTATATCCCATGGCAGCCCTAGTTCAGAGGTTCTCTTTAGGTTTATTTCTCTACATTTAACTGAGAATACAGGCTCAAGAATTAAATTGTTAAAAAAGGAAACTTTACAGTTGGGCAAACTCCTAATCCTGTTTGGGGTTAAAGTGATCTGTATATTCTCCTCCTGATATTTAAAGATTGCAGACAACATTGATTTCAAATGCTGACTACAGTCTTTAAATTTATTCCCAGACAATCAGTGCTGGGCCATACTTGGATTCCAGTGCTGAATATCAGGGTATAAGATGGCTGCCAAAGTTATCTGGGTATTGATGATATTTAGTGCTAGTTCCAGGTTAACTACTGTATCCATATATTAGGACAGCTGTAGAAGAATATTTTACAAGCAGGCTTAATGTAGCTACTGTAACTCTGTTACTTACATAGAACATAGTAAGTGACAGCAGTTAAAGACCTGAATGGTCCATCCAGTCTACCCAACAGTCACATTCATTATGAACTCAAGATTAAATCAACCATGAACGCAATATTATATACTTGATCATGGTCTTTCTTTGGTGTTTCCAGTTCATAGACTGTAGAAGTCCGCTCGGCTTTGTCTTTATGTTTTAACTATTGGAGTTTGGATACAGAAAGTGAAAGTGCCTTGTTGCTTTGTAGCTTTTACTATATGAGACGTGGAGTAAGGAATAATATATTGTAGAGGAATATATTCGAGTTATTCCCCAAGTTTTCCACATCATCACTGTGTCCCCTGACGCAGGTGCTAGTCACCGAAACATGGCCCGTGTTGGGTCTTTTTGTCAAGGCTCATTCATTAAAGAACTGTGTTCCATTTTTAAAGGCCCGTGGTGCTGTTTTTTCGTTTGGACTTTAGTTTGTACTTCGTTCCCTCTCTTTTGTTATATACCTAACTATTGGAGTTGCCATTAAAGCCCACAGTAAAACTCTGCCCAGAACTGTCCTCATGTTCCAAATTACTGGAGTTTCCGTGAAAGCTTTCTCCAGTCTAGCCTAAACCAGATTGCTATGTGCAAGACTCAGACCTTACAAGCCAGCCCAGCATCGGCCTTAGTTGATACATGCACACAAATATGCAATCCTTTAAGTACTTCCACAGGGGTCTGCTGGAATAATTAGTTAAGGGATCAGACCTAAAGTCCCAAGGTGTGTGTGGGAAAAACAAAATGAGGTACATTGGGGAAGTGGGAGAAAATACAATTGGAGATATGGGGATAGAGAATAGAAATGGAGATCTTTTAGGGGAACAGAGTGGTTAAGGGATTTGCTTTGAGGTCTGTAGTTGGGAAATAGGGTTAAAGATTTAAAGATGTAAGTCTCAGGAAGAATGTGATGGGGAGGGGGTGTAGTATAGCACTAAGTGCCCAAGACCTTAATCAGCCACAGTAATTGAAATCACCTGGATTTGGTACTATGGAATCCTGCCCAACCCTTAGCATAGGTCTTTGCCCAGGGAACCCTTTACAATGCTGCAAGATTTTAAAATCCTCTATCTGCTTAGATCGTTACTTTTAAGAACATATGCTTTCCCAGGAACCAGTCACAATCCCAAAAATTCAAGGGGAGGTAAATATAAGAGATAACATATATCTATAGCCTGCCCTGTATAACCGAGGGGGAACAACTTATAAATAAATAGATAAATAAATAAATACATAAATAATATGTGAAACTGGAAGATCCACTACAAACAAGAATCTTTGAAAATGAATTCAATCAAAAAACGTACTCTCTACATCATTGTACCAACTGTTTGACAGATCATGTCGTTTACATGATCCGTTGTCAATGTCGTAAGCTATACACAGGTATGACTACAAGCTTGTCGAAGGTCAGAATGTTGGAGCATAGATCCAACATCAGAAGAAAGATTAGAAAACAGCCTTTAGTTGAGCACTGCATTTCAATGAAGCATTCATTTGAAGATCTCAGATGCTGTATTTTAGATAAAACAGAACCCGGCACGAAGAGGAGGAGACCGTAAATTGATGTTGCAACATAAAGAAGCTAAGTGGATCTTCCAGCAGGACTAAACAATTCGATTGACTGGCATATATTCTAATGAAAAGAGCAGAACAGATAATTAAGTGTTGTTTCTTTGAAAGATATTCTTTTGGCTCTAACAAACTCTTTCACCTCACCTTTTAACTATGCTGTCATTTGCTTTTCTTTTGACCTTTGTAAATCTGCAGAATACATCTGGTCCAGACTTCCAAGATGGTATTTAAAAAAAAACGTCCATACCTGATCCTAACCTTTGAAGCTGATCCTTTTAGCTTCTTTTGACCATTTTCTTCATTTTATCATAATTGCACTTTCAATAATTAAATGCTGCTACAGTAGAATTCCTTTGTGACTTCACTCCTAGTATTACCTCAAATTTGATCATGTTATGATCACTATATCTCAGCAGACCGAACACCATGATTTCTCGTACTGTGCCCTGCATTCCACTTTCTATGAGGTTGTAATGCTTCTCCTAATTGTTAATTCCCTATTCACTCAATTTCAGGGGAAATGTTTTCTTGCAGTCTTGGACTAACATATCTGCTACGTGCCATTGAAGACTCTGCCATATGCTATACATATACAACCTGAAATTAAGGGAATTAGGGAACTACAATTAGGAGAAGCAATATAACCCCAGGGAAAAGCAATCTTCTAAGCAGATGGGGAGTTTAGAAAGCATGCACATGTAAAAGTTATTTGGGGGTAGTTCTCAACAGAGACTGAGGCAGAAATCCAGGCCATTCAAATCTAGGTGGTTGCAATTAGTAAGGCAGACAGAACGTGAGGCCATTATGTTTTCCTAATATGTTCTGATCCTGCAATTCAATTCTGTTAAGTAATTCACAAAGAGGCCCTTTAACAAAGCTGCAGCAAAATGTGGCCTTAGCACACTAAGGTCATTTTTTATCACAGCTGTAAAATGGCTGATTTTCTTTTTTTGTATTAATGGTGATGTGCTAATGTTGCCATTAGCACTTCACCATTAAAAAACAAAACACATTACCGCATGAGCATTTAGCACCATCCATTTTATAGACGGTAAGGGCTCTTGTGGTAATGTTGTGCTAACCAGTTAAAGCATGATAATGTAGCTGCACTAAGGGGCCCTTTTACTAAGTCACATAGAGGGGCATAATCGAACGTGAATGCCCATCTCCATGGGCGTCTATCTCTGAGAACAGGTACGTGAAGGGGCGGAACACATCGTATTTTTGAAAAAAATGGGCGTCCATCTTTTTTCCGATAATACAGTGTGTGCCAGGCAAATGCATTGGATTTGTGCGGATTTGAGCTGGGCGATATCGTTTTTCAGCGATAATGGAAACCGAAGGCGCCCAGCTCAAAACCGACCAAATCCAAGGCATTGGTTCATGGGAGGTGCCAGGATTCGTAGTGCACTGGTCCCCCTCACATGCCAGGACACCAACCGGGCACCCTAGGGGGCACTTGTAACAAAAAAAAGTTAACTACCTCTGAAGTCCATAGCTCCCTTCCCTTGGGTGCTGAGCCCCCCAAATCCCCCCCCCAAAACCCACTCCCCACAACTCTACACCAGTACCATTGTACTTATGGCTGAAGAGGGGACACCTAGATGTGGGTACAGTGGGTTTTGGGGGGTTTGGATGGCTCCCATTTACCACCACAAGTGTTACAGGTAGGGAGATGGGCCTGGGTCTACCTGGCTGAAGTCCACTGCACCAACTAACAACTGCTTCAGGGACCTGAATACTGCTGTGATGGAGCTGGGTATGACATTTGAGGCTGGCATACAGGCTGGGAAAAAAGTTTTTAAAGTTGTTTTTTTTGGGTGAGAGGGGGTTAGTGACCACTGGGGGAGTCAGGGGTGGTCATCCCCGATTCCCTCCGGTGGTCATCTGGTCATTTAGGGCACTTTTTTGGGACTTGTTCGTGAAAAAAAGGGTCCAAAAAAGTGACCCAAATTCGCGCTAAAAACGCCTTTCTTTTTTCGATTATCGGGTGAGGACGCCCATCTCTCCTTGGCCAATAAATACGCCCCAGTCCCACCTTCACCACGCCTCTGACATGCCCCCATCAACTTTGGCCGTTACCGCGACGGAGTGCAGTTGAAGACGCCCAAAATCGGCTTTCGATTATACCGATTTGGGCGCCCACGGAAGAAAGACGCCCGTCTACCGATTTGGGTCGAAATATGGGCGTCTTTCTCTTTTGAAAATAAGGTGGATAGGTGCCTATGCATGTCCAACGAATGTCAAATTGGAGCTACTGCCCAGATACCACGTGCCCAGGGCAGTAATTCCATTTTTTATGCATATCCAAAACATGATGTAGAAAATATTTTCTATTTTCTACTGCGTGGTGCTTACTTGATGGTACTCAGCAGTTTATGTACGCTGACGCTTACCGCCCAGTTAGCGCGTGAGACCTTACTGCCAAGTCAATGGGTGGCAGTAAGGTCTCAGGCTGAAAATGGGTGTGCACTGGTTTTAATTGTGCTGCATGTCCATTTTCAGCCACAAAAAAAGACCTTTTTTCCAGGCAAGCTGAAAAATAGACTTGCGCATGTCCAAAACACATGCCTACACCAGCGCAGGCCATTTTTCAGCACGCCTTAGTAAAAAGGCCCCTAACTGATTAGCCCCTCCCCCCCAAAAGACACATTTTTATCAAGCACTAAAATGGCACTTAGCACAGGATACTATTTTAAGATGGATTAGGTGTGTAGCAGTGCCTAATGCGGATTACTAAAAGGGCGTGAAAATGATTTCCTTATGATTCACTTCTGCTGGATCAGTTTTGGATCACGAATGGACATCACTCACACAAAGTATCTTTGTTTTAATTAAGCTTATTTTTAAATATGATGTTGAAGGTGAGTAGTTATCCCTGACCTGTCATTTGTACCTATGGTAAGTATCTGGATTGCATGCAGTAGTCTACACAGCTGACAGTTCACTTGCTAGAAAAGTGCTAAGAAAAGTTTTACCTAGTATAATAATTTGTAAAAAGATTGCTGTTAGCATTTGAGGAGAAAATCTAATTTCCTCTAGATAAGATTTGTGTGATCATCCATCACAATTCTTTTATGCCGACTCTTCTGCAATATTGCTTATAGCAGCTTGCGTTGATAAGAAAAAGACTAGACTGCCACTACAAGGTAACAAAAGATCCCCAGGCCTCAGTTTCCAGACAATAATCAGATTCTATGTGTACATATATTAAATCATGGTGGTTTCTTTTCTGTTTCTCTGTTTTGTTACATGAACAATCTCTTTCGTATAATACTCTGAGATAAAGGAGTTCAGCACTGGATAATGCAGAGATACGCCTGTGGTACTTGGCAGCCTAACACCCCGGGAAGTAAGATCAGACCCAAGCGTTTCAAATGTATTTGCCTTGAAAATAATGTTTTTTAAAGTGCTTTTGTCAAATACTTACAACATATGCAGCACTTGTATTTCCATGGCCACGCTGGCCACAGGCCTGAGATATATTTCCTCTAGAATTCCACTTTGAACTAGACTTGTTTACATTTGGGAAATCACTGAAGCTATCATTGCTGCATGAAGTATTTGGCAAGGCTTTCTGATGCAGTTTGATTTTCAAATAAACATATATCATATTTATTGCAGATCACATATACAGTGCATTTTGTCAGTTTATTTTTGTGTTGTCATACTATTTTGAATGTTGAATTGTTACTCATTCAGAATTTTAAGATAAGCAGCCGAACAATAGTTTTTTTCCCATGAACTTATTAAAACTCCACAAATGAGTCTATGGTATATCTCTAACTATATAAATGACAAGTGACCTACTCACCCACAAATGCGCAGTAGAGAGCAGCTGCCATCGACATTCCGCGCATGCGTTGCAGTCACGGAACAGCTGTCGCGCGGCGGGAATAAAATAAAACGATAACTGCATGAAGAGGAGACGGGAAGGCCAAGCAGTCCTCAGCAGCGCCTCACAGAAACGGGAGTGTGCGGCACATCATGCCCGATGTTCCTGGGCGGAGCCGCTTCGGCGAGCTGGGCAAGGCTAACCTCCGGAGAGAAGTGCGATGTTCGCCTTCCCTTCCCTCTCTCAGCTGTGGTCCCATCCTCCCGCCCTTGCGGAAACAGGAAATGAGGGCGGGACCACAGCTGAGAGAGAGAAAGGAAGGCCCCTGAAGCGCACAGCTGGCACGCTTTTCACTGCTGCTGCCTGCCACTGTAACCCGACGAGGTAAGATGGAGGGACACCTTGGAGCTGGGAGGGAGGGGGGCCTTGGAGCTGGGAGGGAGGGGGGGAATTAGACGTGAAAATAGAACAGACTAATACTCTTGAATAGTAGTTGATCTGGTCTGAGGGGCCCTTTTACTAAGCCGCAGTAAGGCTAACATGTGAGTAGCCTGCACTAAATCAACACTACCACTGGGGTAGTGTGGGTGCCCTACGGTAGTTTTGAAGTTAGCGCGCGCTGTTTCCTACGCTAGAAAATAATTTTCTACTTTCTACCATTGGAGGCATTCCTGGCGGTAATTGGCAGCACTGTCACATCAACATGCGCTGTCTGATTCCGCAGTAGTAGTGCGTGAGCCCTTACTGCCAAGTAAATAGGTGGCGTTAAGGGCTCAGGTAGCAAATTGCTGCACACTATTTTTAACATTAGCACATGGCCATTTACCGCCCCCATTAAAAAAGGCTTTTTTACCCACCACAGTAAAAAGTGGCCCAGCGAGTGCTAATTTCATACATCCAAACTAACACAGGCCACTTTTTACCGCAGCTTATTAAAGGGCCCCTGAGTGTTTTTCTCCTTCTGCAGAGTATACTTGGTATTTGGTACGTTTGAACTACATCAAACTACTTCAAGACCTTGTGTCCTGAACTTTTCCTTTTTAATTCACAATATGTTCTTGGACACTCTTGACCTGATTTATCAAAGGTTTTCTCCATAGAGAAAGAATAAATAAACCAGTACTGCTACTGTTTAATATTTTATTACCTACTCAAAAACTCATTCCTCAATAAATTGGTTAGTCTGTAAGGTACTATGAGTCTCATTCTCACTTTCATTGCTGCAAACTAATACAGCTATTCCTCTGCATGCTTTCAAATATTTTTTCACCTTTTTATGAAACTGTGAAAAGGTAGCATTACTATACAGTATATAATGAGACACAAAATCCCCCAATTCCCCCCAAAATACAACTGAAAGTAAACAAGAAATTTAAATGCCACAACTGTATTGCATAGGACTCTAAAACAAGGAAAGTCTTCCTCATGACTGGTGTTATTTTGGGGCTCAGAGCAGAAATTAAGGAGGGTTCCCCTGATTCCCTCTACTTCCTGCCCCCTCCCTGATCTACCCACCCACCATTACTACCACACATGAAACTACTTTATTTTTTTATTTAGAATTATTTCAATACATTCTGAAATATTCAGACTCAAGAAAAAGTTACATCCTGCACATTTAGAACAATCATCTATACTGGAATCAGCAAATCTTTCAGTATGTTCACTACTGGTCCACTTCAAGGGAGGGGGGAGGGGACATATCATATAGAAGGAAAGAATAAAAATAGAAAACAGATTGAAGACTAAACTACAATCTTCTTAACTTCATGGCTACTATAAATTACAGACCCATCCTAATAACCCCAAGCTCAGTTACTAAACCATTCTGATATATCAGGTACTATTATCCATCAAGAACTTTTCTAGCTGAAAGGGGTCAAAAATACATACTGATGATCTTTAATTGAATCCAAACAATTACATGGATATCTTAGGAAAAAAGAACCACCTTTAGCCAAAACCCCAGGTTTTAATTTCAAGAAAGATTTCTGTCTAACCTGAGTGATTCATGCCACATCAGAAAAATTTGTATCTTTTGCCTGTAAAATGCTGTTTCTTTGTTTTTAAAGTATAATTTAAGTAGCAACATTTCATCACTCTCTTTAGAGAATGTGACAAGAAGGGTATTTCTAGAGGAAATGTTATCAGAGGAAAATTCCAAAAAACTTGTTAGATGCATGGAACGTTCTGCAAGAAAACCAAAAGCTCCTTTTGTCTCATCCTCTAAACAATATTTAATAGGTAAATAATATAAATTTGAAATAGAAATATCTTCTGGTTTAGCAATTATTCCAATAAAATTTGAGCTGAAAGTAATCTTAGACAGGGAAAATTTAATAGCCTAAGGTTTTGGGCCCTCAAGGAATTCTCCAGCTGCTCTACCCTAAAGTGGGTGGAGAGGTTATCCTTGATGCCCAAAACACTCATAGACTGCAAAGTAAAAGCCTGAGGTTCAACATTCTGGAACCTGTGTTCTAACTGAAAAAATTTAGTATCCACTTCCTGAAGCTTAGTCACAGTCTCTTGAGAAAATTGAGAAAGTTGTTTCAAAGTGCCTTCCAACCATGAATTCTGTTCTAGTAACTACCACCCACACTTCATGCAATGAGATATCTTGAGAGTCAGAAGATGAAACAACTGAAGCTCCCAGGTTACCTGTAAAAAGAACCAAATTGGGTAATGGCACTCCAGAACATTTTCCTACCAGAGGCCTCATTTGAGCAAATGCTCTCCCTTTACTCTGGTCTGAAACATTTGCTATTAGGAGTGAATCAGTCTTAGGAGTGAATCATCACTAGTTGATGTATTCAAGCCAAGAGGAAAAAGAAAAAAACTCCTCTGCCTACCAGAACATGTTTGTCCATCAGACCCTGAACAGGAGTATTAACAGAAACCATAGGCTTCAATTTAGTTTTTTTTTACCCATTTCAAATGTAATTAATCTTTTGGTGCTCCAAGGGACTCCCAAGGGGCCTGTCAGTGGGTTTGGGCCACCCGGTACTGAACAGGTTTGTAGATTCGCCGACTGAGGCAGTTCCAGGTCAGCCACTACCATCCCCTTGGAGATTTCCCCTGAGGAACTCATGGCTAAAGACTTGTCCCTTCTCCTCTCTTGTATCTGTGTCCAGATATAACTCCGCTCGCATGCAGCCTTCTGTTCCTCTCTGCCCTTCCTCTGGCTCAAGGTCTCCCCGGCAGGGATCACTGCATTCTCCTCTCTCCTATAGAAGTTTACACTACAAGCCTGGCAACACAGATGCACTGGGAGTGGGTCATTCTGGTAGGTGCAAACTGGGTAGATGACTTCGCCCACGTTAGCGCCATCCTTCACCAACAGTTTGATTGTGGCATATAGTCGATGATTAAATAATGCTCATATATGCAAGCCACGTCCCTGAATGGAATCTCTCCAGAAAAGCACAGATATTGTCTATAGTGGTGCCAATTATTTTCTCTTGTGAGCATATGTATTGCAGCTTCAGCTTTCCTCCCCAGCGCCTATGCAGTAACCCTTTCTTCACCCCTGCACCCCAGGACAACATGTTGACAGTAATTGCATGTTGGTCCTTCAGATTGGTGTGGTCTTTCCCCCCCTGAAAAGTTGTTATTCTCCTCTGTTAGTGCAGTGTGGCATAGACTCTATGGAGACAGTACTCTGTTTTTTTTTTAATCTCTTGTGCATTTGGAGGGGTGCCTGGACAGAGCGTTATTTAGCGGAGTGAGATGGCAGACATTTGAGCAGTGCTACTTGGATCCCAGGTGTCAGACTGTAGGCAAATCTATGTCATGACCTCTTGTGTGTATTTCTGTGGTGGCTTCTCAAGTAAGATGTACCTTTGTAGGGTGCTGCAGGATCACATGCGCCTTGTGTATAGGTTCTTTTTTTGTGTGCCCATTAAATTTTATTGAAAAATATTTATGACTAAATACAATGCACAATGATGCAGGTACAGAATCACAACAGCAACTTACGATGAAAGGGAAATGTTTGTGCACAGGTTCTGACCTCTCTACCTCTCTCTTCCTTTCCCAGCCCCAGTGCAATCCTGCTGTGAATACAGTGGGGGAAATAAGTATTTGATCCCTTGCTGATTTTGTAAGTTTGCCCACTGACAAAGACATGAGCAGCCCATAATTGAAGGGTAGGTTATTGGTAACAGTGAGAGATAGCACATCACAAATTAAATCCGGAAAATCACATTGTGGAAAGTATATGAATTTATTTGCATTCTGCAGAGGGAAATAAGTATTTAATCCCTCTGGCAAACAAGACCTAATACTTGGTGGCAAAACCCTTGTTGGCAAGCACAGCGGTCAGACGTCTTCTGTAGTTGATGATGAGGTTTGCACACATGTCAGGAGCAATTTTGGTCCACTCCTCTTTGCAGATCATCTCTAAATCATTAAGAGTTCTGGGCTGTCGCTTGGCAACTCGCAGCTTCAGCTCCCTCCATAAGTTTTCAATGGGATTAAGGTCTGGTGACTGGCTAGGCCACTCCATGACCCTAATGTGCTTCTTCCTGAGCCACTCCTTTGTTGCCTTGGCTGTATGTTTTGGGTCATTGTCGTGCTGGAAGACCCAGCCACGACCCATTTTTAAGGCCCTGGCGGAGGGAAGGAGGTTGTCACTCAGAATTGTACGGTACATGGCCCCATCCATTCTCCCATTGATGCGGTGAAGTAGTCCTGTGCCCTTAGCAGAGAAACACCCCCAAAACATAACATTTCCACCTCCATGCTTGACAGTGGGGACGGTGTTCTTTGGGTCATAGGCAGCATTTCTCTTCCTCCAAACACGGCGAGTTGAGTTCATGCCAAAGAGCTCAATTTTTGTCTCATCTGACCACAGCACCTTCTCCCAATCACTCTCGGCATCATCCAGGTGTTCACTGGCAAACTTCAGACGGGCCGTCACATGTGCCTTCCGGAGCAGGGGGACCTTGCGGGCACTGCAGGATTGCAATCCGTTATGTCGTAATGTGTTACCAATGGTTTTCGTGGTGACAGTGGTCCCAGCTGCCTTGAGATCATTGACAAGTTCCCCCCTTGTAGTTGTAGGCTGATTTCTAACCTTCCTCATGATCAAGGATACCCCACGAGGTGAGATTTTGCATGGAGCCCCAGATCTTTGTCGATTGACAGTCATTTTGTACTTCTTCCATTTTCTTACTATGGCACCAACAGTTGTCTCCTTCTCGCCCAGCGTCTTACTGATGGTTTTGTAGCCCATTCCAGCCTTGTGCAGGTGTATGATCTTGTCCCTGACATCCTTAGACAGCTCCTTGCTCTTGGCCATTTTGTAGAGGTTAGAGTCTGACTGATTCACTGAGTCTGTGGACAGGTGTCTTTCATACAGGTGACCATTGCCGACAGCTGTCTGTCATGCAGGTAACGAGTTGATTTGGAGCATCTACCTGGTCTGTAGGGGCCAGATCTCTTACTGGTTGGTGGGGGATCAAATACTTATTTCCCTCTGCAGAATGCAAATAAATTCATATACTTTCCACAATGTGATTTTCCGGATTTAATTTGTGATGTGCTATCTCTCACTGTTACCAATAACCTACCCTTCAATTATGGGCTGCTCATGTCTTTGTCAGTGGGCAAACTTACAAAATCAGCAAGGGATCAAATACTTATTTCCCCCACTGTAGGTGTTTGTGCTATGTCTGTGGCTCATCTGAAACTTCAGTCCCCATATGCTATTAAGTGTCATGCCTGGATACAGTCTCACTGTTCTAGTTCCTTTGCATATCCCATCTGGAACCTTCCTCTGTGCCCCTCTGCTTACGCTTATCTCTCTGGAGACAGGAGCCTGGCAATTGAATCTTCTACTGATTCTCTCCCAGGCCCTTCTCAACCTGATATAGTTCCTTCTTTGTTCAGGCTCTGGAAACAACTTTCCTATCCTGAATAATGTGAGCCTGGCTGGACAGAGAGTGTTTTATGTAACGAAATAGATACTTGTGCATATTTCGGTATGTCACAATCATTCCAAGCGCCCTGTATAGAATTGGGCCCTTTGTGCATACACAGTTCATTCTTGGCATTAAATCCAGATTTCTTATAAAGGCCAATTCTGTAACATGTTACCTACATTTATGAGCCACTTGTGCACATAAAATTACAGAATACTAGCACTTTTGTGGTGTATGCACTTAGGGGCCCTTTTACTAAAGGGTTGGCGTGCGCCAATCTGGAACTACCGCTAGGCTACCATAGGAGCCCGGTGGTAGTTCCCATCCCCCAGTGCGTGTCATTTCCAACGCTACAAAAATAGTTTCTATTTTTGTTGTGTGATGTCGGTGTTTATCAGGCAGGTCACAGTTACCGCTGAGTTAGCACGGGAGCCCTTACCACCACCTCAATGGATGGCGGTAAGTGCTCTCCCTCCCCCCTCCGAAATGGCCACATGGCAAGTGGTTCACTTACCACAAGGCCATTTCTGTTCAGAAAAAAAGACAGCCTTTTACCTGCTACAGCAAAAGGGGGCCTCGGCGCGTATCAAAAACACATGCTGACGCTAGCACAGGCCCCCTTTTACTGCAACTTAGTAAAAGGACCCCTTAATACACATGACTGCTGGCAGATCACCTGAGCACTATTCTGTGAGGACATGCGTAAGCGTCATAGTGTATAAATATAAGGGGGCGTACAGATGGGTGGAGCATGGGCAGGAAATGGATGGGGCTCTCTCTTATGCTCATAACTTATAGAATACTGTAAACTGTACTCATTCTTGTTGCATTTACATGGCCACAGTTACCCCAGGTCTATGTGTGTGTGTGTGTGTGTGTGTGTGTGTGTAAATGTTAGGCATGCCAGTCAGGTTACACTAATATTCTATAGTGGAATCTAGGTGCCCAGAAGCAGCATCAAGGCACCTAAACAGGGGTGCCTACTTATAGAATTGTCCCCATGCTGTTCAGAATGGCCCTTATGGTTTTGAAATGATACCATAAAAGGGATCTATGCAAAGAGTTAGCATTTTGAAAAGTGTTTCACAACTAAAAGCTGTAGCAGACAGTTGAACTTTTACTTATTGAATGTAGTTACTTCAGATCAAAGGTACCTAGATGGATTTGTAATTTGTATGAGAAATACTTTACTGTGCTATTCTAGTGAGACAGAAATGAGCATATTGACAGTATAAATCTTTATTTGTGATTCCTGATTGATCATCCTTTAAATTCAGACCACTTTTCTGTTCTGTTTGAAGAAACTGCAAATACAATTGTATTTTACTCTCTGTCTTTCTACCATGTGGCCAGATGGATTAACCATTTCCAGGTTACCTGGCAACAGGGGTGGAGGGAGGGGGGGGGGAGTAGGCTTTTCTCCTCATGCCTTCTCTTTTCCCAGGTAAAAAGGACCATTTCTGCCTCTTTCCAAAAGCTACCCCAGATACTGTGACAAGGGCAGGGATGCTCCTTCTTGTCTAACAGGGATAGAAAATGATTACCAATAGATATCATTGCAATTCAAGAAAGCTAACCTTCCATTCTTATATAACGGTGTTCTTCAGACCTTAGCAATTATTCCTGGCTTATTGTCATTGATTAATAGTATATATTTGTTGAACCAGTCATGTTTGTTTTTTTATGACTAATAATGTTATCTCTCATATGAGAAAAAGCTAAAGAGATTAGCTCTTCAGTTTGGAGAGCACAGTAACATAGTAACATGGAAGGGCATTTTCGAATGAACATTCAAGTCAGAACTGGGATGTCCTGCTCATCCAAAAAATCCATCTCACAGCCATTTTTGAACAGGAAAAAGTTGGGATTTCCTGTTAGAAAATATGTGAGAAGGACATTCTTGCACTGAAAACATCCAAAATTAACAGCTATTTTCCAAAATGAAATATCCAAAATATGAACGCCAAAAAGCAGACACAAAAGCATTGGTCTGACATCATTTATACAAAAAAGGCCAGACAGACATCCCTGCAGAGTAGAGGGGCAGCCTAGTGGTCATTGCAGTTGACTTTAAACAACAGGACCTGGTACAATCCCACCTTAATTCCATTATGTTATTGTAAGACTTCTAGGAACAGATAAAAGCTGTTATGACTGGGGTCAGAACCCCTCTCAAACTTACCTCTTTCCTGGGGGTCAGCTTCTTAGCTGGCTTCTGTTTCTTTTGTCTGGCCTGTCTGAGCTGGCTCTGTCTCTCTGTGCTGGCAGCTTCCAGCAGCATGGGGTTAATTGTTTCTCTTTACTACAGCTGTGTGGGTGGACTGAGTTAGCTCTACCTCTCTTTGGGTGTACTGGCTTCAAGTGCTTCACGGTGTTGTATTGGTGTGGGTTGGGCCTCTCTGGGTCAGTGTGCTTTTGCCTAGGTCTAGGGAGTGTGACATCATCAGGGAGGGCCTTGATAAAGAAGTGGTGTTGTTTCCTTCAGGGCCTTTTGCAACGGTGGTGTTTGCTTTAGGTAGGGTGGTGCAGTGTGCACTTCTGACTTTGTGTCTAGTTTCCCTGCTTGCTTTTGATAAGGTCCAGGTTAGTGTTAGTGCAGTGTGCACTGGTGTTTGTGTGTTTAGCTTTCCTGCTTTTCCCTCTTGGTTTTGGAAGCATTGCTATGTGTAGGGCTTTGGAAGCTCTGTTGCTGATAGAAGTACTTCAGGGTTTGGTGTTGTTACGAACACTGCAGAGTTTGCTGTTAGAAATACTTTTGGTGTTTGTGCTATTAGGAGCATTGCAGTCTTTGCTGTTGGTGTTTGGTGATTTAGAATCACTTTTGGCTTATGTGTTAGCTTCCCTGCTTTTTCCTTGTGCCTCCCCTGTCTTCCCTTTTAGTGCTAGGAGCTCTTCTGGTTGCCTGCCAGAGTAGTGCTTAGGAAGCACCTTGTTAGTTGTATCTAGCTTGCTAGAGCAGTGCTTATGTAGCTGGTCAGTTTTGTGTTTAGCTTATTAGTGTAAAGCTCTGCTTGTAGCTTGGTGCTTAGTAGCACCTGTGTTAGCTTTGTGTTTAGTTCCCTGCTCTGTTAGTTTAGGGCTTAGGAAGTCCCTTTCTTGAGCAGGGCTTGGGAGCTCCTGTTTAGTATAGGGCTTAGGAAGTCCTTTTGTCAGTTTACTGTTAGGAACACTCCTGCTGGTTTAGGGTTTGGGAGCACGTAGATCAGTTTAGGTTTAGGAGTACTTCTGTTTCCAGTCCTGGTCCCTGTGTCATCCGGTATCCAGTAAGTCCTGCCGGCTACTCGAACCCAGGAGCTCAACTCCTGGGGGGCTTAGTAGCTAAGTGCAGGTGAAGCTGTGTGGACCAGTCCGGTGTGCTCCAGTCCGGTGTTCAAGTCCTGTGTCCTCCAGTCCGGGGGATTCCAGTCCAGTGTTCCAGTCAGTGTGTTCCGGCTCGCTGGGTGGTGCCTGCAGTCCCTGCCGGTGTCGGTGTGCTTGCCCAGTGTTGGTTGGTGGGTTTTGCCTGCTGCTGTCGCTCCTCATCAGCAGCCCAAGGGCTCACGTTTGCTCCAGAGCCCAGCCCCGTGGGCTCTGAACCTGAGAACCTGATGAAAACCTAAAGGTACACCATTACAATAGCCATCACATTTGCTGGTGTCTTATAAGTTCAGGTACAGAAGGTATTTCTATGTTCCAAGAGGACTCACATACTTGTACAGAAATAAAAGAGTTAAAGTGGGAGTTACACCTGGGTCCCATTGTTCAAAGTCCACCGCATTGACCACTAGGCTACTCCTTACACTTGCTTGCTGTTCTATTAGGAATGGCCATAATATCTGAAGCTGTCATAGAGCCTGGTATCCACTGTCATTTTCACTTTTCAGTGGAGTACGAGGGGGTCAATAACCACTGAGAGATGAAGGAAAGGTCATGTCTTCATCCCTTCAATGGTCAGCTGATCAAGCAAGGCACCTGTTTGTACCCTGAATGTGATTGAAAAAGGTCTACATAGAAATGTCCTTCTTCTTTGACTTGGATATTTCTTAGCACTGAAAGATGTCCTAATTTTAGACTTGTCGTAGTCTCACCCAAAACATTTATTTAGATTTGCTCACACCTTTTTCAGTAGTAGCTCAAGGTGAGTTACATTCAGGTACACTGGGTATTTCCCTGTCCCTGGAGGGCTCACAATCTAAGTTTGTACCTGAGGCAAGGAGCAGGGGATTTGAACCAGGCACCTCTGGATGTCAAGACCGGTGTTCTAACCACTAGGTGTAATTCCCACTTTAACCATACCTTCAAAACGTGTCCCTATGTTATTCGGACAAACTGCAGTGTAAAATGTCCAAATTTTGCCCTTCAAAAACAGTGATTTGGATATTTTTGGCAGATGGCCATTTTTTGGCCATTCTGCTTCGAAAATGAGTGCCGTGGAGGGGCATTTTCGATATGAATCTGAATTTGGGTGTTTTACACAAAATATCCAAATTCTGAACAGGAAAGAAGGACATT
Organism: Microcaecilia unicolor; assembly: GCF_901765095.1. Lineage (NCBI taxonomy): Eukaryota > Metazoa > Chordata > Amphibia > Gymnophiona > Siphonopidae > Microcaecilia > Microcaecilia unicolor. Next base: position 517,363,865 of record NC_044032.1, read on the forward strand.
TTTGAAAAAGAAAAAATTCTATCTTTTTTTTTTTTTTTCGAAAATACTATGGACGTTTTGTAATTTGGACATTTTGTGATTTGGATGGGTTTTTTTTGGTCCATTTTGGAAAAAAAGCGTCCAAGTGCAAAACGTCCAAAATCAAGCCATTGGGATATAGCATTTTTAGTAGACTGGTCCCCCTGACATCCCAGGACAGCAATAGGGCACTGCAGTGGACTTCATGAAATGTTCCTAGGTACACATCTGACCATTGCTCCCTTGCTTTTGTTGCTTCTTATTATGAACTTTTCCAGCAGGAACTTGTAGAAACCTTAAAATCCAGTTATACTAACTCCTGTTACCACATCCTCCAGTAACGAGTTCCAGAGCTTAACTATTTGTTGAGTGAAAAAATATTTCCTTCTATTAATTTTGAAAGTATTACCATGTAACTTCATTGAGTGTCCCCTAGTCTTTGTACTTTTTTGAAAGAATAAAGAATCAAGTCATATTTACCCATTCTATACCACTCATGATTTTGTAGATCTCAATCATATACCCCCTTAGCTGTCTCTTTTCTGAGCTGAGGAGCCCTAACCTCATATGAGAGGAGTTCCTTCCCCTTAATCAATTTGGTCTCCCTTCATTGAACTTTTTCTAATTCTGCTATATCTTAAAAAAAAATTATATCATTCTTTTTTTTCTCAAAATATTTTATTAATTTCCAAATATACAAAAACAGGAAAACAATGATGAAAAAACATAGGAAGCAAGGAAAAAAGAGAAAGGAAAGAAGAGAAAAAAAGGAGGGGAAAGCATCCAGGTGTTTAAAAAATAAGTCCTTTGAACAGGTTTAAGGTGTGGCCTGAATAGTTTGGAGGTAGTTGTCCAAAATAGACCAATTTTTTTTCTTTGATACTATCATCCGACTTTTCGCAGCCATGGCGAGCTCAAACTTCTGGTGCTGCAGGACTGTATTCCACCAGAAGTGAATATTCAGCAACTGTGCGTTTTTCCAGTTTTACAAAATATGCCGTTGAGCAATAGTGAGGAGAATATCCAATAGTTTTGATTGCGGGGAGGTCAAATCAAAAGTTGCATGAATGGACTTAAAAATTACAATTGAATAAGTCAGGTCATCAGTTATGGGCAAAAGTTTTTGTATAATATTCCAAACAGCCTTCCAGAATTGAAAGATCGGAGGACACTCGTATAACATATGAGAGAAAGTGCCCACTTGCAGCGAACAGTGCCAACATTTGTCTGATGAGCTCAGGCCAGCAGTAGCAAGTTTTCGAGGAGTCCAATTGGTTTTATGATATAAAAAAAACAGACTGTAAAACCACTGCAGAGGAAAGAGGTTTCATAACTTTAGACCAGAAACAGAACCACTTATTTTCATCTACCACAGACTCTGTATCAAGCTGCCAATTATGTTGAAGGGCAGTATTGAAGTTGTGTGTTGCATACATAAAGATTTTATAAATAGATGTAGTTGTGTGCCCAGTTAATACTAGTGTCTGAACGTTGGCAAATAAAGAAGGCAGCCGAGATGACAATGATGCCAGCTCAACAGATGCCTTCTTAGAGGAGAGCCAAGCGAGGTTTCTGTGGATAAGTTAACATTTTGATGATCCAGTGTGCAGTGTCAGTATTTTTTTTTATTATTAGATTTTCAGGCTACATAAGATAATTACATGATGTATTTGCACAGCTTAATATGAAATTTATGGGGCCCTTTTACTACTCAGCATAATCATATCAATCAAGGAGTAGATGTTTTAATACTAGGGAAAGGACATACAGGTGAACCAACACTTCTAGAACAAAGAAACTTATCTAAGTGATCTGGATGAAAAAAAGATATATTTCAAAGAATTCAATTTGATAACAGATTTACAAGGAATATTTAGCCAAAATGTCCCTTTTAGTTGCAACACATGTGGTCTCAGCTTTAGGAAAAGTTGCCCATGCCTCTATGTAGCCCTGGCTACATTCAGAAAGATTCTTATCTTACAATTTAAGAAGAGGACATCTTGATGATGAAAGAATAAACAAAGAACCCAATCACGATCAGGCTCCAGCACAAAGTTCACAAAGTTGAAGGTATAACCCTTTATTATCCTCCTCCAGAGTTTGAGTCAAATTTAAGACATCAAATGAAGCTTCTAAATTTGATGCTACTGGCTGACCAGTCTCTTTCTTGACATAAGGTGGTAAATAACATATCCGAGTTATTGGTGGGCAAGATTGTTCAGGCACTTTCAAATTTTCAGTAAGATAATGTTTAAACCTGAACAGAGATGCTACAGAGGGGACTTTTGGGAAGTTTAGAATACGCAAATTCTTCCTTCTCAGAATATTTTCCATGTTTTCAATTGTCCTATTCAAAACTTTGTCACCCATAACCACATAGCTTGATTATCAATCATCTTTTTAACATCCTTTTCCATAATACCAAGTTTATTTTCAATTGGCAAATTCTTCTTTTCCACTAATGTAACTTTACCAGCACAATCAGTTAATTGCACAAAGACTCAAGCTTTTCAGACAGAGTTCTCCATTCAAGCCAGTGCATCCGAGAGGGAGTCAAGCTTAATAGTAGAGGGTTTTGAGGCAAAAATAAACTTACTAGAATCCAGTGATAAAGCTTGTAAAGTCCCACATTGTGTCAAAGATGAAACCATGTCTGTTCCAGGTAGAAGCACATCAACAGTGGCAGTCCATTTATTTTGCTGGTGGGGCTCGGTATCCCTGCCAGCAAAGGTAAAGGAGTTCAGAGACGCCAAGGGAGGCCTTTCTCAAAGCTGGAGATATACCACTGCTATTTTGGAGATTGAAGGCCAATGAGTGAGGTTTTTTCTTGTAGGCTCCAGCCATGTCTAAAACCACTTCTGGCAGATGCACATTCCAAAAACTGACATATTCTAATCAATAAATAAAAAATAAAATTCTTTTATCTACTTTTGTTGTCTGGTCATTTTATTTTTCTTATTGTGTTGGTCACAGTCTCTGGTTTCTGCTGTCCTCTTTCTTGTCTTAACTGTTTTGCCAGAGTCTCCTTGTCCATTTGACACTTCCTTTCTCTTTATGTCCATCTTCTCTCTCTGCATCCCTATCAGCATCACCCGCTGTCTTCTTGCCCTGTCCAACATAACTCTTCTGTGTCCCAATACCCCCTGCCACATGACAGCATTTCTGTCTCTTCCCTCTCCCTGCCCTCCTCAGTGGTCCAGCAAGTTGCCAAATCCAGAGGCCATTACTCCATCCTCATCCTCCTCGATCTATCCGCTGCTTTTGACACTGTCAATCATGATTTACTTCTTGCCACACTGTCCTCATTTGGGTTCCAGTGCTCTGTCCTCTCCTGGTTCTCCTCCTATCTCTCCCACCACACCTTCAGAGTTCACTCTCATGGATCTTCCTCCACCCCCATCCTGCTCTCTGTTGGAGTTCCCCAGGGATCTGTCCTTGGACCCCTTCTTTTTTCAATGTAAACCTCTTCCCTGGGCTCACTGATCTCATCTCATGGTTTCCAGTATCATCTTTATGCTGATGACACCCAGCTGTATCTCTCCACACCAGACATCACCGCGGAGACCTAGGCCAAGGTATCGGTCTGCTTATCCGACATTGCTGCATGGATGTCCAACCGCCACCTGAAACTGAACATGGCCAAGACCGAGCTTATCATCTTTCCACCAAAACCCACTTCTCCTCTTCCTCCACTCTCGATCTCATTTGATAACACCCTCATCGTCCCCGTCTCATCTGCCCACAACCTCAGAGTCATCTTCAACTCCTCCCTCTCCTTCTCTGCGCATATCCAGCAGACAGCCAAGACCTGTCGCTTCTTTCTCTCTAACATCAGCAAAATTCACCCTTTCCTCTCTAAGCACACCACCCGAACTCTCATCCACGCTCTCATTACCTCTCGCCTTGACTACTGCAACCTACTCCTCACTGGCCTCCCACTTAACCATCTATCCCCCCTTCAATCCGTTCAGAACTCTGCTGCACGTCTTATATTCCACCTGAACCGATATACTCATATCACCCCTCTCCTCAGGTCCCTTCACTGGCTTCCGATCAGATACCGCATACAGTTCAAGCTTCTCCTTCTTACCTGCAAATGCACTCAATCTGCAGCCCCTCATTACCTCTCTACCCTCATCTCCCCTTACGTTCCTGCCCGAAACCTCCACTCACAGGACAAATCCCTCCTCTCAGTACCCTTCTCCACCACCGCCAACTCCAGGCTCCGCCCATTCTGCCTCGCCTCACCCTATGTTTGGAATAAACTTCCTGAGCCCTTACGCCAAGCCCCCTCCCTACTCATCTTCAAATCCTTGCTCAAAGCCCACCTCTTCAATGTTGCTTTCGGCACCTAACCTTATCCTTTCAGGAAATCTAGACTGCCCCAATTTGACTGCCCCTACTTGACTGACTGTACATTTGTCCTTTAGATTGTAAGCTCTTTGAGCAGGGACTGTCCTTCTATGTTAATTGTACAGCGCTGCGTAACCCTAGTAGCACTTTAGAAATGTTAAGTAGTAGTAGTAGTTCCTCTCTTTTCCCTCACTCCTGTTCTGTCTTCCCTTTGCAGGGTCAACACTCCTCCCTCTTTTTTCTTTCCCTGCAGGTCCTGGCACCTCTATCCTTTCTTGTCCTTCCAATCTCTCTCTCTCCCCCCCCCCCCAGTCCAGCACCTCTTTTCCTCTCTGTGCCCCCTTCTCTTCCTCATTCCCCTCACTGAATCTCTTTCTTCCATACCTAACCTCCCTGTCCAGCAGCTTTCTTCCTCCTTGCACCCGTCCTGATGCAATACCTCTGTCTCTTCCTACCTCTCTTGAGGCAGCACCTCTCTCCCTCATTGCCCCCCCCCCCATGTAGCATCTCTCTCTCTCTCTCTCTCATTGTCCACCCCTAATGCAGCACCTCTTTTCTTCCTTAACCCTCCATGCAGCAACTCTCTCTTTCCTTACCTCCCATGTAACACCTCTCTCTCTCTCTCTCCTTGCCTCTCATGGTGCACCTCTCTCCCTCTTTGCCCCCTTGCAGGAGGAATAGCCTAGTGGTTAGCGCAGTAGACTTTGATCCTGGGGAACTGAGTTCAATTCCCACTGCAGCTTCTTGTGACTCTGGGCAAGTCACCTAACCCTCCATTGCCCCTGGTACAAACTAAGTACCTGAATATATGTAAACCGCTTTGAATGTAGTTGCAAAAACATCAGAAAGGCGGTATATCAAGTCCCATTTCCATTTCCCTTTTCCTTGCTCCCTGTGCAGTACCTGTCTCCCTCTTCGCCCCCTCATGCAGCACCTCTCCCCCTCCTTGCGCCTCATACAGAACCTATCTCTCCCTCCTTGCCCCCCATGCAGCACCTCTCTCCCTCTTTGCCTCCCCCCATTCAGCACCTTTCTCCCTCTCTGCCCCTCTTGATGTAGTACTTCTGTCCCTTCTTCTCTTTTCCCTTCTGTACATCACTGATCCAGCCTCACCCATTCTCTCCAACCAACATCGCTCTTTATATCTCCTCTCTACCCTCCAAAGTCCAGTATTTCTCCTCAAATTTCCTCCTTCTCCCACTGCCAGCCTCTAAGAGCCTGGCAATGGCAGTAATCAGACAACAAAAGGTCCGGCACAAGCGCTAACTCAAGCGCTGAGGACCGTTCATGCCCATGCGCTTGGGAAGGCCCTGTTGATTCTGCCCTCTCTGACATGTATGCATGGGTGACATCATTAACTGTATTATTTAAATGTGTGCTGCCTACTGAGTTCTTCACCTGCTCCAAGTCCTCTGTCTGTCAGCTCCTTTGTACTTTGGGAGAGCAATTTCCAGCACTCAGACAGAACAGGGAGAAAGCGGCCTCTCTAAACTGGACACTGGTGGGTGATATCATTAATTGTATTATTTAAATGTGTGCTGCTTCCTGAGTTCTTCACCTGCTTCACCTTTATCAAATATCTGTCTTAAATTCATCATATGCAGTAAGTCTACTTCCAGACATTATCTCACACTAGTCTAAAAAATGTTCTTCCAGTTATTCACAGTTAATTGGCTATGTATTATTATTCTATGTCAAATTTTAACTGGCTCTCCCTCCTTCACTTTAGAAGCCTACCCAGTCATTATTTCTAACAGGTTTAAAGTTAAATCAGGAAACCACAAAACATAATATGACAAATTCAATTATTGTAATCAACTAAATCTTACACACAATCAAAAAACACCTAACTCAAAGACATCCTACTCAAAAACAAAACATAACCCTTTCTCAACAAGAAAACATCTCATAAATGTTAAATGCAACATTCATAATTCACTCTCATTTACACCAGTCCCAATTGGATATGATAATGCCAGAGCTACAATAAACAAAACACAGATAATCAGAAAATGACTAGAAGAAGAAGAATTAGATCTCCTATTGATTACTGAAACCTGGTTACATGCACAAGACGATCCTATATTAAATGACCAATGTACCCCAAGTTACAAAATTCTTCACCAAGCTAGAAAAGGGAAAAAAGGAGGAGACATTGCCATAATATATAAATCCTTTTTTAAAGTAGAACTAATATCTCATATTAACTCCCCTACTCCTGAAACAATTGCTTTGAAAATCAACAATGACACTCTAGCTGATCCTATCTGCATCATCCTTTTTTACCACCCACCAGGGAGGTGGAAATCAATAGAAAATATCTTCACTGAATTTGTATCTAACATATTCACTAAATTTGATAATGTTCTACTAATAGGGGATATCAATTTACATCTAGATAACCAGAATGACAGTAATACAAAACATTTACTTGACTTTTTAAACTACTGGCAATTTACACAACCATTCAGCCATACCTCTCACAATAAAGGTCACTTACTTGACCTTTTAGCCTATAAATTTGCAAACAACAACAACTTTCATCTAAGTAACCATACTTGGACTCAAACTCCCCAGTAAGATCACAGTAAACTCGAGTCCTCCCTCTATTGGAGGGAAAATACAAGCTCAATGAAAAATAAAAGTACTACGACTCCTCACAAAACTAGAGGAAAAATAAATTCCACAACCTTCTGGTCTAACGTCTTGAATAATCCTGCTCCTCCTCCTGCAGACAAAAACAACTTCATGATTAAATAGGATGACCTATGTGAAAATGTTTTAAATAACATAGCTTCCCTCAAATCTACATCCAAACCAACCCAGAAAATGTCACCTTGGTTTAATCAATCTATCCTTCTTTTAAAAAGGAAATGTAGAAAACTGGAAAGAAAATGAGCTAAAGACAAACCAAATGAAAACAAATTAACTTGGAAAATTGCCATCAAAACATATAAAAATGAGATCAAAAATTGCAAAAACTCAATACTATAACAAAACAATCGGTAGTAATTTCCTTAATACCAGTAAACTTTTCAATCTGATAAAAAGCTTATTATCTACGAAAGAAAAAACCACAATCACAGAGTCTCCACTAACAGCAGAGCAACTGGCTACTTTTTTCAAACAAAAATTTGTTAAAATCAGAGAAAGAGTCCTCAAATTAAAAATCAACCATCAAGATATATACGAAAAACAGTCAGACACACATATAGGAATAGCCACCAACAGAATCTGGTCTTCCTTCCAACTACCAACCCATGACACAGTAAAACATTACCTCTTAAAATATTCAACCTCACAATGCATACTAGATTCTTGACCTAGTTACCTTATGAAGGAGGCTACTAATATATTCATTAATCTGCTTTAGCAGCATATTTCCTTCCTACTATTTCACGGCACGTTCCCTGATAATAATGGTTCTAGTATCCTAACACCAATTCCAAAAAACAATCCAATCACCATAACTGATGTAACAAACTACAGACCAGTAGCCTCCATTCCTTTGATGAAAAAGGTGATGGAAGGAAAAGTAGCAGCACAAACTATGGACTACCTTTCACATTTCTCCCTACTACACAAATCGCAATCAGGTTTCAGACCATGCTATAGCACCGAGACTGTCCTTACTACCCTAGTATCAAATCTCAGAAAAGAAATTAGCATAGGGTCTAAGATCTTAATAATGCAGTTCGATATGTCTAGCGCATTGGATGTAGTAGATCATAATATCCTACTAAACATACTAGACAACTTTGGTATATGTGGCACTATCCACAGATGGTTTCAAGGATTTATGAAATCAAGATCTTACAAAGTGAAAATGAAAGGAACCTTATCCTCTACTTGGTCACCGGACTGTGGCATTCCTCAGGGATCTCCAATATCGCCCATTATGTTTAATGTAATGATATCACCACTAGGTAACAGACTAGAAACAGCAGGATTCAAAACATTCATATATGCTGACGATGTTACCATATACATAATCTTCAAAAAGAACATTCAAGACATCTTACAAAAGGCAAAATTTGGCTTAAATTTGATGGAAACCTGGGCCTCAGAATATAAACTAAAGCTAAATAAAGGAAAAAAATTAAATTCATGGTCATTACCAACCTATTTGACCAAAATTATTACAACAGTTTCATAATTGACACTTCATTCCCCATTGACAATAATCTGAAAATTCTAGGTATAATTATAGACAAACATTTAATATTTGATACTCAAGTTTCCTTAATAATCACAAAATCTTTCAGGTCTCTTTGCAAACTAAAAAGGATCAGACCCTATTTCTCATCAGAAACATTCAGACTATTGGTACAATCATTAACATTATCCCAATTCGATTATTATAATGCCATATATGCTGGTTGTAAAGAGTATCTGTTGAAAAAACTCCAAACAGCACAAAATACTGCAGCCAGGTTCATATACAAAATCTCTCATTTTGAAAGTGCCTCCCCTTTATTAATCAAATTACACTGGCTTCCCATCGAAGTGAGAATCACTTTCAAATTATGTGCCTTTATCTTTCAAATACTAAATGACACAGCTCCAGATTATATGGTACCATTAATAAATTTACCTCAAAGAAACACTAAATATGAGGCAAGAAACTATCTCAGACTACACCTCTCAAATTGAAAAAAAAGTGATCTATAAAACTGTCCACCTTGCAGACTTCACTTACCTAGGAGCCAAATGGTGGAACTCCTTACCACCCAAAATAATATAAAGGAATAAACTAGATTCCGCAAAATCCTCAAATCATTCCTATTCAAACAACCCTCACAAAGAACAACCATATCTCAAACAATTAATTATTACCTGAATTGGTTGTTACTCTATTTACCATTAACTTTCTCTTTGCTTCATGTACAATTTCTCATTCATAATAGATTTTCTAAATGTTAAACATTCATAGCTATCCCAGTATGTTTATGATACTGTATTGTAAAATTGGATTCTTATAACAAATTACTTTGTTATGCATTATTCTTAGTTATGTATCCAATATTGTTTATTGTAAGCCACATTGAACTCACTCTTGTTTGGGATAATGTAGGATATAAATGTCACAAATTAATAAATAAATAAATAAATAAATATATGTCATTAAAACAGTTTTACATAAATTAAGATAAATTTTTAATCTGCTGGATTTTGATGCACGTTGTTCCCTGTTCTATGTCTTTCTTCATTCTAGGTATGACTAATCGTTCCCTATTCTCCCCACCCCCTGTGGTATCCCTCCCTCTCCCTACCAGTGTTCAGCATCTCCCCTTCTCCCTGTCCTGATGTTCTCAGCAGCTTCACTTTCCTACCTTACCCTCTGGGGAGGCACTGATGTGGTGGTCAGTATATCTACACAACACTCATTGCATTCAGTATGGGGTCTTGAGCATCTGTGCATGCTGAATGCCTACTGGGTTCTGCCCCTTCTAAAACAAAAATTTGGAGGGGGTGGGACCCAGTGGGTCTTGTGCATGTGTGAATGCTCAAGGCCCTGCTTTGGCTGTGATGAATCTTTTATAGACATGCTGTCACATTGGTGCCTTGCTCAAATTGTGCCACCCTTAGCAGACCCCTAGTTCACCTAGTGATTGGTCTGGCCCTGCAAAAAAAGCTTCACACTAGACATCACTAAATAGGCCTAAAGGCTAAGCCTTAAGCACACACCTTTTTCTATCAGTAACTCCATACCACTGCAAAACCACAAATCCATACATGATCTAAGGGTTTCTACCTTATATAAGGCAGGCAGAATTACTGTACCTAGGAAGATAGTGAGATAACAGCTTCTTTACATGGAGTTAGAGCTTGGATAGAGCTAGGTCTTGTGTTAACTCTTCTGTTGTCATTTAGCATATGTTGCTTTTCCCTTCAAGTGAATTTGTTTTGTGTAACTATACCCGATTAAAAAAAAGCAAACAAAAAATTATGGAGGCTATTTCTGTGACCCAGGGTGTATTGGCTCATAGGAGCAGCAGGTAAAACTATAGCTTCACCTTGGCCCATTACATCTTAATTATATAAGTACAATATTTATGAGTCACATTTAATTTTATGCATCTTAACACTTTAATTCCTCTGGTAAGAAGCAATTTGTCTATTAATAAAGTATTATTTTAAAAAAAACCACTATCTACTGTATTTGAATGTCAAATTAAAGAACAAAGATAAAGAAAGTCTTCAGAAGTCTAAAGGGAAACCTTCAAAGTGGCACAGTGGGGAATTAAGCACTGAAATCCAATTATTGTTCACTCCCTAGGCACAGCTTTCAAATTTTACTTTTATGCTCCAGGCAGAGACAAAGAGAGAGGCAAATAACTTTCTCTTCACTGCATTTTGCTTGGGTTTCTTTTGTCTTTATTTCAATATGATGATGGCAAGACACTTCATATGAAGTGCAACATGTTCTGCTCTAACTAGAATTCATTTTCTTCTTTCAATGATACAGGATGTAAACTCACTAAAGATCTTATAGTCCTATTTAACTGTGAAATAAGGCACCAATGTTACTATAGAAACCTTGTTTATTTATTTAAGAAGATAAGAAAGTAAGAACATTGCCACATTGGGTCATCAAGCTCTATGAAGCCCAGTATCAAGTACTCAACGTGTCATGTGAGGATGCTGCAAAATTGTATTATCATGAGATAATTAAGACTGCATTGAATAGGCCCAGGGAATAGTTTAATACTGTTAATTTTCTGGTGAATGGTTTGAAAGAGGATACTGATGCTAGGCTGTCTCCTAATGACTATGGTAAATAGTTGTGTGAGGAAGTGAGTGATGATGGATCTGTGTGTGAGGATAGTAAGATGGATTGTGAGTCTGTAGAGGGCATGGATTCCACTGTTTTATGGAGTACTTTTGAAATGACGAGTGAGGTGAATGTCACTTTGATGATTAATAAAATGACTCCAACCAAAGTGTATGGTAACCCATGTTCATCAGGGTTGTTTCATTCTCTTATTGATGTGGTGGCATATCCCCTGGTTATAATTGTTAACAAGTCTTTTCAGGAGGGTACATTACCAAATTCTTTGAATCAAGCAACACTGAGACCACCGCTTAAAAAAACAACAGTAAACTTAGTTGTGCCAAGTATTTATAGACGTATTTCTTCGTTGCCGTTTGTAGCAAAAATGAATGAGAAAATTGTGTTGGATCAACTCTCAGAGTTTGTTGAGAATAATCATCTTTTAGATGAATTTCAGTATGGTTTCAAGAATCACAGTGTTTAGTTTTTACTCTCTTTGATAAATGAGTTAAGATTGGGTATGGATCAGAAATTGTTTATGCTGGACGTGACCTCTGCTTTTGATATGATAGACCTTAGGCTGTTACAAAACATACTTCATGTCTTTGGTATCAGAAGGCAGGTATCACAATGGTTTCATTCTTATTTGTAAGGGCACTCTTTTCAAGTGCGAATTAGCTGTACTCTTTCTGAACAATTTCCAATCGACGGGGAGTTCCACAGGGTTCAGCTCGTTCTACTTTAGTTATGGTGTTTCAATAATTGAATGTCTCCTTTCAAATGTACGGGGATAACATTTAATTTTTTTTTCCTCTTGAGAAAGATGGGTCACATCCAAGCTAGAAAATAGCTCATTACTTGGATAAAGTTAATCAATGGATGATTGAGCAGGAGCTTCATTAAATTTGCCTAAAACTAAGATTATGTATATTGGGAGGGTCTTACACCCCTCTCTGCCCTCAGTGTTGATGTATCAAGGAGTTACATTTGTTCTGAAATCAAGTCTACGTAATCTTGGAGTCATGTTTGATGCAAACCTCAAATTCAAAATCAGATTTTCTACTTGCTTTTTCAGATATGTGTACTGAGTAGAGTGAAGAAATTAGTGCCTGCTTCTTATTTTTGGACAATTGTGCAGAGCCTGGTGTTGTCTAGAATTGATTTTTGTAATTCCTTATATTTGAGGATTTCATCTGCCCGAGTTCAGGCTCAGCAAATTGTCCAATATGCTGCTTCTCGGTTGATAATGGGAGTAGACTGACCTACACATAATACATTGGTTGCCAATCATGCACAGGGTATATTTTAAGATTTTCTTGTTTGTTTTTAAACATTTGGATCTGGAAATACCTAGGTACTTGAAACTGTACATGTCCATCAGTTAAAGCATGCCACTATCCCCCAAATTCAATAAATGGTGTCTTAAATTGTGTGTACTAATTTGGCCATATGCACACTCAACTTAATGGATTAACAAGCCTATCAGTACCAATAATTGGTACTTAACAACCAATTAGTGTCACTAATTGGATTTAATTAGAATTTACGAGAACAACTTTCTAGGCATATTCTATTACATGGTGTGCGTAAATTCTAATGCATGCAGCTGAAAAGGGGGAATGGCCATGCAATAGGCGGGTCATAGGCATTTCAAAAATCTATGTACACTATTATAGAATACATCTGATCTGTGCCTAAGTTAGGATCAGGTATTTAGGCCTGGTTTTAGGTGGCCTAAATGGGTGCACCTAAATTTTATTCGCAAGAATAGCCACTAAGCATATTTATTTATTTATTTGTTACATTTATACCCCGCTCTTTCCTGCTCGATAGCAGGTTCAGTGCGGCTTACATAATATGGGTTACAAAGTATCACAGAAAGAACACAGCTGTAGAATAGTAGAGTTATGATGTGGTTGTTTAGAATAGGTCAAGATGGGTGAGATGGCAAGGGAAGAGGGAGGTAGGGGTAGTGTGGAATGGGCTCATAGATTAAGTTGGGTCATTTGGGTAGGCTTGTTTGAAGAGGTAAGTTTTTAGCAACTTCCAGAAGGGTAGATGGTCGTTGACTATTCGGATGGGTCTTGGTAGGGCATTCCAGAGTTGGCTATCTATAACAGAGAAGTTGGATGCATAGTAAGTCTTAAGACCTTTGCAGTTGGGAAGGTATAGGTTGAGATATGTTCAAGAAGATTTTGACCCGTTTCTAGCTGGAAGGTCAATTAGGTTGGTCATGTAGCTTGGAGATTCTCCATAGATAATCTTGTGAATCAGTGTGTGGACTTTGAAGTTTATTCGTTCGTTGATAGGGAGCCAATGGAGTTTTTCACAGAGTGGTGTGCTTTCAAATCGTGATTTACCAAAAATGAGTCTGGCTGCCGTGTTTTGGGCAGTCTGGAGTTTTTTTTAGGATTTGGGCCTTACAGCCAATGTAGATGCTATTGCAGTAGTGATCTCCCTATCAACAAATGAATAAACTTCAAAGTCCACACACTGATTCACAAGATTATCTATGGAGAATCTCCAAGTTACATATTCTATGTCATCATATTCTATAAACTACACCTAACTTTAGGCATATTTTATAAAATCATGCTAAGCTCGTGGTTTTTCAGTGCCAATTTTTAAGGCGTCATTTATTGAATTTGGCCCCATGTGGAGACTTGGAATTGCACTTTTTCTATGGTTGCTCTTGTTCTATGGAACAAGCTTCCTACTTATTTACAGTGTTGTGAAAGTGTACAATAGTTTATAAAATTATTGAAAACCCATTGCTTTGTTAAGGCCTTTTAGAAGAGTAAATTTTTGGATTACTTTACTGTTTTGCTTGTGCCTCTCTGGACAGATAGGGTTTTGGGGGTATGATGATTTTAAATTTGTTTTTGATTGTGTATATTGTTTATTTGTAACTGTGTGATATACATTTTAAAATAAATAAATAAATAAATAAAATAACACTTCAAAAATTAATCCACCTTTTATACAAAGCAAATCTATTTCAAAGCTGTGAATTCCCTGACGACAAAAACTCTGGCTTTTATTAGCAATATTTCTGTAAGAAGCTTGAGGCAGAAGCTTTTAATTTTTTTTCCACCTAACCATTTTTTTCTGATTCATGTGCTGTGCTAATATCTGTGATCCCTGAGGCAGTAACAGACTGTATGGTGGTGTAGCCATCATGGTGCCTATCCTGCTTTTTTTCGAAGGAGAAGGGCGGCCATCTTCCGACACAAATCGAGAGATGGCTGGCCTTCTCATAAGGCCGGCCAAATCGGTATAATCGAAAGCCGATTTTGACCAGCTTCAACTGCTTTCTGTCGCAGGGTCGGCCAAAGTTCAAGGGGGTGTGTCGGCAGTGTACCAAAGGCATGGTTAAGAGATGGCCGTCCTCGGCCGATAATAGAAAAAAGAAGGCCGGCCCTGACGAGCATTTGGCCAGCTTTCCTTGGTCCCTTTTTGTTCACGACCAAGCCTTGAAAATGTGCCCGAACTGAAAAGATGACCACTGGAGGGAATCGGGGATCACCTCCCCTTTCTCCCCCAGTGGTCACCAACCCCCTCCCATCCAAAAAATATTTTTAAAAAATTTTTTTTGCCAGCCTCTATGCCAACATCAAATGTCATACCCAGCTCCATCACTGCACTATGCAGGTCCCTGGAGCAGTTTTTAGTGGGTACTGCAGTGCACTTCAGGCAGGCGGACCCAGGCCCACCCCCTCTACCTGTTACACTTATGGTGGTAAATGGGAGCCCTTCAAAACCCACAAGAAACCCACTGTACCCCCATCTAGGTGCTCATCGTTACCCTTTAAGGGCTATGGTAGTGGTGTACAGTTGTGGGGATTGAGTTTTGGGGGGGATTTGGGGGGCTCAGCACACAAGGTAAGGGAGTTATGCACCTGGGAACAATTTGTGAAGTCCACTGAAGTGCCCCCTAGGGTGCCCGATTGGTTTCCTGACATGTCAGGGGGACCAGTGCACTACAAATGCTGGCTCCTCCCACAACCAAATGGCTTGGATTTGGCCGGTTTTGAGATGGCCACCATTAGTTTCCATTATCAGCGAAAACCAATGTCAGCCATTTCTAAGGGCAGCCCAAATGTTGAGATTTGGCTGGCCTCGACCATATTATCGAAACAAAAGATGGCCGCCCATCTTGTTTCGATAATACGGTCAGGTACGCCGCTTTATGGGGCTGTCATTAGACATGGCCACCCCCGTTCGATTATGCCCCTCCACATTACCATGTGATTGTAGAGGAGAGTGGTCAGATGCTCCCTTCTGCCTCAACTTTGAAAATTCCTATTGACAAACAAGTCAGATGGTTCTAAACAAGCAGACATATCAGTTGACTGTTCAAAGCCATCTTCATGGACAAAACAATGCTCTCTACCTATGGAAATTGGCTTTCATTTACAACCACATATATGGGTAAAGGAACACACATTGTGCCATTTTGAGCACTTTTTATCTGCTGCAGAAGGAAGTGCTCCTGAGGCCAGGATTACATTGGAGTTTGGAACCATGCACATACTTTTGAACTTTTAAATATATACACTGCAATCCACTTAAGTGCAAGGGTCTGGGACCAAAGAAATACATGCAGTTAACTGGAGTATGCATTTAACTGTTGTGACCCAAAGAAGCTTGACATCTGATAAACATATGTACAGTACTGTTTATTACGTACATATATACAGTCTTCGTTAACTGACAGTACATATATACGTACAGTATACAGTCTTCGTTAACTGACATTAGGCTTACTTGAAGTAATCAGTCATAGTCCTCTGTACACTCTTGTGTCTATGAGTTCCATAGACTACGTCTGCCAGACGGTAAAAACTGTCATAGTATTGACATCCAGTGGCCTCCAGATAGGCCCGCATGGTGTTGACTCTCCAGAGCTCTTGCAAAAGTGACAGGAGGTTGTTGAATTTCGTCAGCATGTGCCTCGCTGCTCATTTCATCATCTGTTTCATCATCAGCCATTGCTTGCGTGTAGGCGCATATCTCGACATCAGTGTTATCGTCAGCTGTTTGTCGATCGTAATCAACAGCTACGTAGTGATGAAACTCCTTTTTAGTAACACTGGCTGGAATGTCAATAACCTGTTCATCTGATGAGTTTGCAACAGCTGCATCTGTTTCGACCCTCTCCACATCCTTAAGAAAGCTTGCCCGCTTGTAGCATATTCTTTAGCAATAGATGCTTGACTTTTCTAATTTTTTAAGAACTTCTATTCGTTCAGCCAGTGTTAAAGTCTTACAGTTGCGCGACGACGACAACAACGACTCCAGTGTACACTGTAACAACATTCTTTCGCTTCTTCTGCCTGTGGCAGTTAACCAACGAGATTTCAAATTTACCACCCCTTTGTCATGCACTAATCGGCTTCCATATTCCATAGTATGTGGAGTCTTTCCTTCAGAGGAGCGGTCTTAAACCATGCATATAAGCGAATCTTGCACTTATCAGTGGTGTGCTAAACCGGTTTGTCCCCATAGAAATTGATGGTGCCAAAAAGGGGACTGAAGTACGGCGTGCAGCTAGACAGAGCATGTGCTTATCCGATGTGCACTTAAATGGAGTGCACTGTATACACATTTTTTTGTTATGAAAAGCATCCACCCAAACTAGCTGGTGTAAATGAATATCAATATTTTTGCTTGGATGATTTTCAAAGTGAAAGCACAGTTTGAAAATCCCATAAAATTCACAGAATGCAAAATGCATGTGTACTTTTACTTATAAATCACCCCCTTATTACTCAGTTAATTGCACCATTGGAATTCCTTGCCAATCTGATAGTATTTACATATTATATTGATAAAGGCAATTTGGAAATTATGATACAAATTATTTGGGAAATTGCATTATATATATATATATATATATATATATATATATATATATATATATATATAAATAAAATAACCGATCTTCAGTGACTACGGCTTGCAGATAAACAGGGCTAATGGTGGCACTTTATTTATTTATTTTTGATATAAGCGACACCTAGATTTAGGCATGGTATATAGAATATGCTTAGTTTATATCAATTCATTTCAAATCAATTCTTGTATACCAGTAATATCCCCTTTCCAGGGTTCAGTGCGATTTACATTAGGTGAGACAAAAGCAAATAGTGTTAGTGTGAGGTATGAGAAACAGAAACTATTGGTGTAATGCATGAGACTAAAAACATTAAGGAAAGGATAATGGATAATACTTAAAGTAGGCACATCCATTTACACCAGTGAAAACATGGCATAATTCCTTGCATGTAGATTTACATGCACTGGGCCACATTCTAGAACTATGTACATAAATTTTGGAACTTCCACGAAATGCCCATTTCCCTGCCCCCTTTGAACTGTGTGCATGAGAATTTAGGCACAGTATGTTACTGAATACAGTTAGCGAGTTGTGCGCATAAATTCTAATTATTGCCAATTAGTGTTCATTATTGTTTGTTAAATGCTGTTATCAATGCTGATTAGCTTGTTAAGCCAATTAAGTTACATGCATTGTTCTGGAATACGCTTAGATTTCAGTATGGAATGCTAGGCGTGCTATATAGAATCCGGTAGTATGTGTGGTGACGGCTTCCATTTTACAAGTGTCAATGTCTGAATTATGTGCAGGGTCAATATGGCAACATAAATATGTTTATATATACATGTGCATGCTATTTCAGAATATACACATGTGTATTTTTGTGCCCATAGCTAGTTCCATCTGAATCACCAAGACCATGCACACTTGCCCTATACATCTATTTGCATTTTGGATGCATATGTATCAGCTTTCTAAAATCAGGATTTAGATCTATATGCAATATATAAAATCATGATTTAGATATAAATGCAATACATTTTCTTTAAATCCAAATGCAAATAGGGCTTTCAAAATGACCGCCATAATGTAGCTGCAGTTTGAAAAATGGCTACAACATATCAAATAAAATCTGTACACTTGTAGTAGTAGTAATCTACATACCATTGTAGACCTTAAAAGAGAAAAGAATACGTAGTAAAAAGGTTAAAAAAATATATTTGTTTTGTATTTCATCATGTGATATTTGGCCAGTGGTCAACGGAAAGTTCTGGCAAAATTCTCTAGTACGAACATTTGTTGTTGCATCACAGTTTGTGACACTGGTGGGTGTTACCATAGAAACAAGAACAACGGAACACGGATAAGAAGAATATATCAAGGTGAATAAGGGCAAGTTAACCATAGCTTATTTCATAGCTGAATTATTTTGCAAGGCAATTACATAACGATTAGAACAATGTTAAAAGAAATTTTTCTTCTGCTATATTTTTGTTTAATTTTCTTCTCATAATTATTCATAGCTGTCAAGATGAATGTTATTAAAATTCCCTTTGGAAAGAAGAAAGGCAATCTTCTATATGGATGGAGTCCAAGCCATTTTGCAACATGGAAGCATGAGGATACAGATGTACTCCCCTTGCCAAAGAAAGTTTTAAGTCTAACCTCCACTAATCCATGGCTACATCGTACACAAACTGTAGCAATACAAGGGTAATTTTGTAAAAGGATGCCTACGTGAGGTCTAAAAATGTACCTGTTGAATTCTATTTTATAAGGTCAAAATAGACATTTATATTCCTTTATAGAGAAGGCACCAAGAACTAAGGGGCCCTTTTACTAAGCCGCATAGGCGCCTACATCAACCCAATACGTGCTAATTCAGAACTACCGCCCGGCAGTAATCGGCATTGTACATGCACTGACAATTACCGCCCAGTTAATGCATGAGACTTTACCGCTGAGTCAATGGGTGGCAGTAGGGTCTGAAACCCCAAATTTTGCCGCACGTCCAATTTTGGCCCCCCAAAAAAGTCTTTTTGTAGGTGCACTGAAAAATGGACCTGTGTGCATCCAACACATGCGTCTACAACAGTGCAGGCCATTTTTGGCGCACCGTAGTAAAAGGACCCCTAAATCCATTAGCTTGTAAAGGCTGACATAGACACTTAGCCTGCTGCGTAAATGTATTCAAACACTAGTGTATTTTATAAAATATGCATGCACATTGCAACTCTATCCCTGCTCCAGCCAGCCTAAGCACCCACAAATGGCTATATGTAGCATGCATATATATATATTGCTTTTTGTTTATTGTTTATTGCAGACTTGATTTATTGCCTTTCACAATCAATCAAGGCAATAATTAAAAAATAAAAGGAGTAAGAAATGAATGCTGATATCAAAACAGGACAAAAGAAATCCCACAGTTTAGAATAGAAAATAAAAGAATAGTTCAAGATGGGACAGAGGAAAGAGACAACCAATCGCCTGTCAGCCATCCTGCCTCCAATCAAAAATGAGTACATTAGGGAAAAAATCTGAGAAAACAGGCTTTCAAAAGAGCACGGAAATGAGGAAAAGAAAGCTCTGACTTTAGAGAAAGTGGTAGAGCGTTCCAAAGGGAAGGAGCTAAACAGAAGAAAGCAGAGGCGCGCACAGAACTAAGTCGAGAACAATGAACAGATGGCACAGATAAGTGGTGATCAAATGTGGAATGAAGCTCGCGGTTAGGACAGTAGGGTTGTGATGAGATTGGCTAAGTATGGAGGGGAACCCAGACATAATGCTTTGAAATTTATGGTCAGGAGTTTATGATTGATCCTGTATTTTATGGGAAGCTAATGGTGCTCTTTCAGGAAAGGTGTCACATGGTCGTAACGACATGCATTTGTGAGAATATGGATGGCAATATTCTGTACTGTCTGTCACTTATGGAGAGAGATGTCTGGAAGACCCACATAAATAATGTTAAAGTCAGTTTCGTAGTGACTAGAGCATATAGTAAGGTGGCACAGCTTTCATTGCTAAGAAATGGGCAAAGAAAGCGAACTAGATGTAAAGAATAAAAACATTTCCTAACAGAGAGATGTGTGTAGAAAACGTTAATGCACTAGATGTGCACTGTCTTGTCATCATGTGTGTACTGTACTTATGTGTGCGCCATAGGGTAGTTTTATGAAAGGATTTTTCTGCATGTATAACAAGCTTTACTCAGAGAAAAATTATAGAATTGGGATTGAGTGAGAGATATTCACACGGCAATTTGACAAGACTTTATTCTCAACATGCAAAGGGGAGTCCAGATAAGGTTAATTTTTTTGTTTCTTATATGCTGTTTGCAAGCCCAAAAGCTATCGAAGCAGTGCACAGTCAGGTATAGTAGGCATTTTTCTGTCCCTGGAGAGCTCACAATCTAATTTTGCACCTGAGGTAATGAAGGTTTAAGTGACTTGCCCAAGAGCACAGAGAGCTGTAGTCTGTATTGAACCAAGTTCTCCAATTTTTAGACTGTTGCTCTAAGCATTAGGCTATGTTTCCAATCCTCCACTATAGCATCACAACAGTAAGCATTCACATTATCTTAAGCTTCCATGGCTAGCATCATGATTGTTGTGATTGTCCGGGTCTTGCTGTGTCCAAATAAGTGAAACCACAGTACAATGTGTGTGTGTTGTCTTCAGGGTATGCTGTGTGGTCTACAGTTTGTCATTATATAGTGGATTCTGAAAGCTGATTGGTTGGGGGTTCGAGAAGGGTGGTTTCCTTATGAAGGCTGGAGATTTCAGCAGAAACTGAAGCAGGAAAGTCCAATGGCCACAATTTTGAATTTTATGTAAATCCCCTGGTAGTGGAGTGATGGTACTATATTAAACAATAAAACTGATGTTAATGAGTCCTGGCCAAAATTATTGGGTTTCCCAGGCAAACTTGACACCAAAAAGGAATTTAACATTAAAATGAATAATGGTTATGATATTGTTAACAGTTAAATGTCAAATTACTGTAACTTTTTCAAATTATAATTAAGAACATAAGAGTAGCTATACTGGATCAGACCAATGGTTTATCTAGCCCAGTATCCTGTTTTCCAAACAGTGGCCAAGCCAGGTCACAAGTACCTGGCAGAAACCCAAATCGTAACAACCCTCTGTACTACAAATCCCAGGGCAAGCAGTTGCTTCCTATATCTGTCTCAATAGCAGACTATGGACTTTTCAAACATTTTTTAAACCCAGGTACGCTACCGCTGATACCACCTCCGGCAAAGAGTTCCAGAGCTTAACTTGGTTGAGTGAAAATATTTCCTCCTATTTGTTTTAAAAGTATTTCCATGTAACTTCCTTTTGTGTCCGCTAGTCTTTGTACTTTTGGAAAGAGTAAAAAATTGATTTACTTCTACTCGTTCTACACCGCTCTTTTCACAAAAGTTGTTAAATTAAATCAATGTTCATTTAGAACTTGACATTTTAGATTTTGTTTCATTTATTTGCTAATTAATTGTTTCATGGTTTCAACTCTAGTTCCAGATTCAATCTCAGGTAAGATTTTTGTGATTGTCAAGTCATGTGCCTCTGCCTCTTTCCTTTATTCTAATTTTCCCAAGCCTCAGTCTGTGTGCACACTTTTGTTATTCAGTTATTTAGCTCTTGTCCAGTGCCAGTTCTCTTCTCAAGGAACTCTCTCTTGCATTGGGCAACATTTCAGGACATCTTGGTCTTCTGAACTCTTCTCCTTTTCCCAATTACTCTTACTTTAAGAAATAAAGAAGCCTGTCTTTCCTAATGTGTGCACATCTTTTTAATGTCTCCTGCTTCAGTGTACTACTATTTGTACTTCTAGCTACCACTTGAAATAAAGAAATAATTGTGAATCCCTAATTATCTCAACCATAGCAACCTCCTTTTGCCTTCATAGCATCCCAATCACACTCAAAGTTTTCCCTTTTAAACCCCCAATTTCTCCTCATATAGAACTGACATTTAGCTGTCCAAATCTGTCTGAACAGATTTTCCCCATATTTTTAGTTATAGGACTTTAAGATAAAGAAAACAGAAAAATGGCTGCTGCTAATGTATTTTTTCCAATAATTCTCCAACAAAGAATTCACACATTATGAGAATCTTTCCTTGTCAGTAACATCAGAAACTCAGGACCCTTAAAATCACAGTGGCCTCTTCAAACAGCATTCGTCAGCAGACTTGCTCTAACCAAACTCTGTGCTCATGTTTTTAAGACATTTTTTTGAATTTCTCTTTCATTTCTCTCCCAACAATGCAATGAATATTCAGCTGTTTATATTTCTTGAACCACAGATGTCTCTCACACACTTATACATCCTATACTTTCAGCAGCTCCTTCCCAACTACCAATGACAGCAGTTTGAAACCTTGAGGTGCTTGTAGCTGGTGACATGAGCCAGCTTATGCTGACAGCTGTCATGAGTTGCAAGCTTCAGCCCCATTCTGCCCTGTACACCTTTTTGCCCAGAAAGCAAACTACAAAAATTACATAAAAAAATAAATAAAACTTCCCTTTCCACCTTTTTCTTCTGTCTCAATGTTATTGCCAGGTGGAATGGTGTTGGAACTCAGCTTAGATCTATGTTTGACTCCCGATCTGTGTACCCCCCCACCTCAAACATTTTTAGTTAGCCTTTTGGATGTTGAAGCAGCGATCCAGTGCTCAACACGAGAAGTTCCTGTGTCACAAGGGAAGGCTCCAGCAACCACAGAAGCAGCCTTGATACTGCCTTCAGATCAACAGTTTATAGCTATTGTTGAGGAAGAGGCTATGGCTGTTCTAGGCTTCGAGATATCGCCTGCTGAAAGCCAAGACCACTTCCAATTGAAGGCAATAGTTTATGAGATTGTGCTGCAGAGGCCATCCATCATTACATTGGAAACTATTTAGACAGTGGTTTCTGACTTAGGTAAAGCACTTACTGCTCAATTTGCTAATATGCATATGAATATTCAAGATGATATTACATTATACAGAACTTATAGCCCACAAATACCTTACAAAAAGTTCACTGCTGGTTATAATATAATGGCAATAGTTGAACAGGCCATTCAAACTGATAACAGAATAACATATGAAAAAAAAGTACATAAGTACATACGATCACTTCCAAAAATCAATCTTCTCCTACAAAATATATGAATTATTTCCACTTAAACTGCAGACCTCAATATCTGTTACTCATAGACTTTTTTCCATTTAAAAAGTAGAACATGAGGAAAAGACCTTCGGTGCTCAAGTGAACTTATCACTGATACATTTTTCCAGCACACACTGGGCCACCACGTCATCATTGGCCAAAAACCTCCTTAAAATGTTTCTTTTTTTATCCTTAAAATTAGTGACAATATCAAACTCTATGTCCATAAAAGTGTAAAAGAACATGGTAAAAACCTTTGACAACAAAATAATCATTAAATCATTAGAGTGACTTAGCTTGACTTATGTAGTCCAATCAAACTTATTTGTCAGATCCTTTTCAAACTCCCAAACTTCCGACGGGGACACATTTTGCC
Organism: Microcaecilia unicolor; assembly: GCF_901765095.1. NCBI lineage: Eukaryota > Metazoa > Chordata > Amphibia > Gymnophiona > Siphonopidae > Microcaecilia > Microcaecilia unicolor. The sequence continues at coordinate 517,387,389 of NC_044032.1, forward strand.
CACCGTTTTTGTCAAGGAAGAAAACAGGGTGCCCTAAAAAATAAACATAAAAGATTTTGAAAAATTCCTATGGGTAACATCAGAGCCAGATAGACAAACACGATCAACACTTACTTGTTGTTTTTTTTCAAGGATAAAATTACAGCACACTCTTTTCAAAATGGTGCTTCAATTTATATAAAACGCTATGATTAATTCCACCAATTAGCAACCAGTAGCAGGTGCTATGGAATTCAGAATGGGATAAAAATGTTTTTTACATGAATTAGAGAAAAGTAACCCATTCCACCATTGTATCTTTAGTTTAAGAGTCTGTAAATGATGAATCCATTGTTCGCATTGTTTTAACAGACCATCATGGTCACCACCATGGCGAGGTGCTCCAATTTGTTGTATCACAAAACATTTCAAATCCTTGAAGGTATGCTGCATCTTTCTACAATGAATAACCAAAGGTGCTCCTCCTTTATTCCGGGAAAGACAGGATTTATGCTCATTAACTCGTGTTTATGGCTTTCTTATGGTCTTCCCTACATAAAATTTGTTGCAGGGGCACCTTAAGATGGGGACTACACCAACTGATTGACAATTAATTCTAGATCGCAACTGGTATACCTTCTGGTTAATCAGATTTATAAATTCTCTACATTCAAGGGAGATGTCATAAATGTTACATTCACCACATTTAAAATGGCCACCATTAGTAGTTGAATCTAAAATCAACATCGCTGGTAAATCTGCTTAAGATTGCATCCTCTAGAGATCGCAATCCGTAACTGTATGATATCCCAGTTCTTTTTTTATAATTTTTGCCACCTCTTCCCCCTCCCTTTGTATATCTCAGTACAAAAGTTTCAAGCTCATCTTCATCAGTCTTGGAGTTCTTAACATTCAACAAAAGAGGTCCCAGTAATTATATTTAGCCCTCCGATATGCATTTCATACTACTCTTGATGAGTACTCTTGTTAAATCAAAGAGATCCCCAGTTCACATGCTTGTCTTTTAAACATCACTCTATCATCACAAAGCCTTCTAAACCTTAAAAACTGTGAATAAGGTATACTGTTTTTAAGAAGTCTTGGATGGCAACTGCCATATTGGAGAAAAGTGTGATTCGTAGCTTTCTTATGCACAATGGTAAAGATTTTTTATCCTGCAAACATATAGCCACATCAAGAAAATGTATATTTGTATATAAAAAATAAACTGAATGGCCACATTATGCTGAATGAGCCATCTGACAAAATCTGTGAGAGAATTTGAATTGGATCCGACAAATAAGTTGGATTGGACTACATAACTCAAGCTAAGTCGCTCTAATGATTTAATGATTATTTTGTTGTCAAAGGTTTGCACCGTGTTCTTTTACACTTTTATGGACATAGAGTTTGATATTGTGATTAATTTTGAAGATAAAAAAGAAAACATTTTTAAGGAGTTTTTTGACCAATGATAACATAGTGACTTGGTGTATTCTGAAAAAAATGTGTTAGTGACAAGTTCACTTGAGCACCAAGGGTCTTTTGAGGTCTTTCCCTCCTGTTCTACATTTTAAATGAAAAAAGTCTATGAGTAACACATTGAGGTCTGCAGTTTGTTAAGCATATATACATAAGACCATCAGTTAGTGAAATCTTATATAGAACCAGGTTCTACATATTTCCAAAATAAAATGGTCTTCAATAGCCTTCTAAAAACAATAATTTCTAATCCTTCTAATTTCAAAAGGCAGAGAATTCCACATGGACGCAGCATGGTATGCAAAAGACGAGGTCAGAAATTTAACAGACAGAACCTCCTTCTTTGTGGGGGTAACATAACAGTCTGATTTTTGGCCTAACAGCTGATTAACTAGGTCTGTCATATAAAATGGAGCTTCACCATATAATATTTATAATATAATATAATATTTATAAAAATCATGACCCCAATTTAAATTGAACCCTTGGAGAAATGGTACCGAAGCATACTGCATTAGATGTGCAGGACAAACATCCAAACAACATGATAATTTTGCATATTTTTCAACAGAACTTTCCAAGTGGCATTAATTGTAATCTCTTCAAAAAACATTTCCACATCCTATCTACTGGAACAACATTATTCAACAAAATATCAAATATAACAAATTCAGATTTAATGAGTAGCTGTAAACTAATATTCTCCATTTTATTTTTAAACTACAAAGCTAACTCAATGGCTGTAGGGACCTGCAGTCCACTGGGTTTATTAGATCCTCTACATTATTAAAATAATCCAACAGATTATATAATTTCTTAAAATCCAATTTATCTCCTTCCACTAGCTTAGAATAAAACTCTTCCTTCTTAACTGATCTTATATTTATAATCATGAACAGTCGCCCGCCAGCTGTTTTTATTTTCAGCTGTAGGCTCTTTCCTCCACAGTCTTTCTGTCTACATTAACCTTTTTAATAACAGTAATTCTGATGAAACCAAGTTTATGGACAGTGGAGCAATATTATCCAAAATATCACAACTAACCTCATTCCAATTTGATATATTATTCTCTGCTTTCAGGCGATTGTAATACAGATTCATCAACCTTTTGCCAAAATTGTAGATGATAAATTTTACCTCTGGATTGCCTAACACTCCTTTTATTTTCCTTCTTCCAAAATCTGTCTTTCTGGTTCAAAGTAAAATCAATTAAAAAACGGTCAGACCATGGTACCCGCTTACTTGAATCTACATGGGAGTCATGGGATAGGAGGCAAGGTTCTGGTGTGGATTAGGAATTGGTTATTGGACAGAAAATAGAGGGTAAGGTTAAATGATAATTTCTCTCAATGGAGGAGAGTGAACAGTGGAATGCAACAGGGATCTGTATTGGGACCGGTACTATTTAACATATTCATAAATGATATGGAGATCGGAACGACGAGTGAGGTGATCAAATTTGCAAATAGTATAAAACTATTCAAGGTTGTTAAAACACGTGCAGACTGTGAAATATTGCAGGAAGACCTTAGGAAATTGGAAGACTGGGCATCCAAATGGCAGATGAAATTTAATGTGGACAACTGCAAGGTGATGCATATTGGAAAGATGCTAGAGTCCAACTTGGGGGGTCAGCGCTCAAGAAAAGATCTGGGTGTTGTTGTAGATAATATGCTGAAATCTTCTGCTCAGTGTGCGGCGGTGGCCAAAAAAGCAAACAGGTTGCTAGGAATAGTTACAAAAGGGATGGTGAATAGGACCTAAAATACTATAATGCCTTTGTGTTCAGTTCTGGTCACCGTATCTCAAAAAAGATATAGCAGAATTAGAAAAGGTTCAAAGAAGAGCGACTAAAATGATAAAGGAGATGGAACTCCTTTCGTATGAGGAAAGGCTAAAGAGGTTAGGGCTCTTCAGCTTGGAAAAGAGAAAGATGAGGGGCGATATGATTGAAGTATACAAAATCCTGAGTGGCATAGAACGAGTAAAAGTAAATCAATTTTTTACTCATTCCAAAAGTACAAAGACTAGGGGACACTCAAAGAAGTTACATGGAAATACTTTTAAAACAAATAGGAGGAAATATTTTTTCACTCAACAAATAGTTAAACTCTGGAACTCTTTGCCGGAGGATGTGGTAACAGCAGTTAGCATATCTTGGTTTAAGAAAAGTTTGGACAAATTCCTGGAGGAAAAGTCTATAGTCTGCTATTGAGATAGACATGGGAAGCAACTGCTTGTCCTGGGATTTGTAGTATGGAGTATTGCCATGATTTGGGTTTCTGCCAGGTACTTGTGACCTGGCTTGGCCAATGTTTGGAAAACAGGATACTGGGCTTGATGTACCATTGGTCTGACCCAGTATGCCTACTCTTATATTCTTATGTACACCCACAAAACAATTATTACCTAAATGATTAGAAAAAGTTATTAGATCAAGCTGATGATCTTTCTCATGGGTTTGTTGTAACCTAGGCCAGGCAAACCCATAGACATCTAAAAATTCAATAAAATCATGTACTTTAGTATTGTTTTCATCATCAAGATGCAAATTAATATCTCCAATCAGCAATACATAGTCATTCTGTATTAATTGTTTTGCAATGAATTCTTGAAGAGTCCCTACATTCAGCCCATTTCTCAGGTAAGCAATAAAATAAAACACAATTTAAGAAACCAATAAAAGACATCTCTAATCTCTCAAGCTAAAAACTCAAGGGAAGGGGAACAAATAAAATCATTCAAATAAAGATTAAAAAATGGCTTATAAAAGATGGCAAGTCCCCCTTCCTTGCCTATCTATCCTAGGTAGATGCAAAACTTTATAACTAGAAGGACACAAATCTTTAATCCTTGGATCTTCCTTAGCAGGAAGCATGTTTCCATTTTAAAAAGTAAATCCAATTGGATGTCCACAATAATTTCTCTGTAAAAGTTGTTTGTTCTCCCAAAGTTCTAGGAATCTGTAATAAATATCCTTAGCCTTTTATAAGGACAAAGATTCCATCAACCTTTCCTGTGCTTCTAATAGTAATTTATCTACTACAGATATATTGACTTTTTAGAACCAGTTTCAACAAACCACAGGTACTTTGAATGATCATACAACTGAAATTCAGAGCATTCAACTGGTTGATTCATCTTTAAGAAAAAAATTTGGAGAATATTGTGAGACATTCAAATTTATAAATAATTAAGGGACCTTTCTACAAAGCCACAGTAGGGCTACCACAGCAATGGTGCGTGGCAAATCGGCCCTACTGCAGGAGCCCGACTCTAATGCTGGTGTGTGCCGTGCACCATTTCTGCCACTCAAAAATTAAAGTTATTTTTTAAGCACCATAGGCTTACCTGGTGGTAATTGGTCAGCACTTGGCACTGCCCGGTTACTGACAGGTTAGCACAGGAGCCCTTATTGCCTCCTAAATAAAAGGTAGTAATGGCTCCTACAGGAAATGGTCACTTGGCAAGTACTTAATTTAGCACATGGCTATTTCCACTTGAAAAAAAAATCATTTTACTTACTGCAGTAAAAGGGGGTATTGGCATGCAGCAAACCTGCATGCCAATGCCTCCGCAGGGGTCCTTTTACTGCAGCTTGGTAAAATGAGCTGTAATTTTCCAAAGCTCTCATGTTACATCTAGAGCTATGTTCAAACATTACCTGCAAGAAATATTGCAGATTCCAGAGGACTCGGTTCCTCCAATATTGCGCATTTATTATTTACCATCAACAAAGAAGGAAATGTTGAAAGATCAAGGAGATTTAGCTATTGACATTGACGTTTTGAATGTATCCAAGATTCTGGAAGCTTTTGGGACAGACTCAGTTCCTTGCAATGAGAGTGATTACATTTGCATTGCCTTCAGACTGAGATTGGTTATTAAGACTATTTTTCAAAAAGAGAGATGTTCCTTTTCTGGGTTCTCAGATCAGGATTTTTCCTGATTTGACTGTTCTTTAAAGTCAGATGTTCTCCAGCAGGGAGCCTCATTTTCTTGAAATACCCATGTAAATGTATAGTAAAATTGAAGTCAGTCAAATATGGAATTTTTTTAACCTGCTCAGCTGTTATTAGCAGCAGGAAGGTGATATCTAGTTCCCCAGAAAAATCAGCATTTTTAATCTGCATGTGTAAAATTTATTGGCATGCTACACACCACTTGTCAGCTTTTTTCTTTTTTTAATATTAAGCTTTACTTTTTTTTCCTTTGATTTTCCTCTTGATCTTCTCTCCATGGTGTCATGGACTTGGTTATATACAACTTTTATTCTTTGCTATTCTTGATATATAGACTTACCTTGATTGTTTGCTTCAGTATATTTTATTACAGTGATTAATCCTCTGGTTGTATTTCAAAAATGTCAATAAATAAAAAAAAGTTCAAAAAATCCTGCAGAGTCTTTTGCATAATAGCATAGAAATTGTGAATGTTTTGACCTGGATGTTCAAGCTCCTCCCTCGGGGTCCTTTTAACAAGCTGCAGTAAGAAGGGCCCTTCAGTAGCCTCAGGGGCTATTTTTCCCACATGCCATGGCACTTTTACCGCAAGGGGTAAAAAGTCCCCCCCCCACAAAAATGGCCATGCGGTAAGATTACTCTTATAAAGAACAAAATTACAGAGCATATTCAAAAGCATGGATTAATGAGGCGAAGCCAACATGAATTTAGTGAAGGGAAATCTTGAGGGGCATAATCGAAAGGGACACCCAAGTTTTGCTGAGGACGTCCTCGCAAAACGTCCTGATGGAGGGGCGGGGAAACCCATATTATCAAAACAAGATGGATGTCTGGGCAACATTCTGGGGAAGGGGGACCCTATTCCGAAAAGATGGGCTCCACCTTAACTAGGGTGGGACCAGGCTGCTGGCATTGGCATTTAAAAAGGAAATAGAGCAGCTTTTAAACTAGAAACAGGGGGAAGGCCGACAGTCGCCTACAAGCACATGGTTCAGGATAAGGTATCTTTCAAAGATATCACCAAAACAAGGAAGATAGGGTATCCTGATAGTGAGGTTGCAAAAGAGACCATAGTAGATCAGGTGTCCTTAAATAAAAAACAGACAAAAGATTGCAAATTAATACTGTCAAGTACTAAGCATGATGTAAATAGGAACAACAAACATAGTTTGAAATGTCTGTATTGTATGCCAGGAGCCTATGAAATAAGATGGGAGAGTTGGAATATATTTTACTAAATGAAAAATTAGATATAATAGGCATCTCTGAGACCTGATGGAAGGGGGATAACCAGCGACACTGTCATACCGGGGTACAAATTATATCGTAGTGATAGGGTGAATCAAATTGGTGGAGGGGTAGCATTGTATATTAACGAGAACCTTGAATCAAATAGATTGAAAATTCTGCAGGAAACAAAACACTTCTTGGAATCACTGTAGATTGAAATTCCATGTGTAAAGGGGAAAAGGATAATGATGGAAGTGCACTACCGTCTGCCTGGCCAGGATGAACAGACAGATGCAGAAATGTTAAAGGAAATTAGGGACGCAAACAAACTGGGCAACACAATAATAATGGGTGATTTCAATTACCCCGATATTGACTGGGTAAATGCAACATCGAGGCATGCTAGTGAGGTAAAATTCCTTGATGAAATCAAGCCCAGCTTTATGGAGCAGCTGGTACAGGAGCCAACGAGAGAAGGAAAAATTCTAGACCTAGTCCTTAGTGGAGCGCATAATCTGGAGCGGGAGGTAATGGTGCTGAGGCCGCTTGACAACAGTGATCACAATATGATTGGATTTGATATTAGATTTGAAGTATACATAGGAAATCAAATACATTAGCGTTTAACTTTAAAAAAGGAGACTATAATAAAATGAGAAAAACGGTGAAAAAAAATTTAGAGGAGTGGCTGTGAGGGTCAAAAATTTACATCAGGCGTGGATGCTGTTCAAAAACACCATCCTGAAAGCCCAGGCCAAATATATTCCGCTTATTAAAAAAGGAGGACAGAAGACCAAACGATAGCCAGCATGGTTAAAAAGTGAGGTGAAGAAAGCTATTAGAGCTAAAAGAAAATCCTTCAGAAAATGGAAGAAGAAACTGACTGAAAATAATAAGAAACAGCATAAGGAATGTCAAGTCAAATGCAAAGCGCTGATAAGGAAGGCTAAGAGGGACTTCGAAAAAAAGATTGCATTGGAGGCAAAAACACATGGAGGGGCATAATTGAATGAAAATGCCTATCTCCATGGGCGTTTATCTCCGAGAACTGGTCCGTGAAGGGGCGGACCGAACCGTATTTTCGAAAAAAATAGACGTCCATGTTTTATTCGACAATTTGTGAGCCGGGCGTTTTTGTTTTTCAGTGATAATGGAAAATGAAAGCGCCCAGCTCAAAAACGAATAAATCCAAGGCATTTGTTCGTGGGAGGGGCCAGGATTCGTAGTGCACTGGTCCCCCTCACATGCCAGGACGCCAACCGGGCAACCTAGGGGGCACTTTTGCAAAAACAAAAAAAAGGTAAAAGAGCTCCCAGGTGCATAGCACCCTTCCCTTGTGTGTTGAGCCCCCCAAATCCCCCTCAAAACCCACTGCCCACAAGTCTACACCATTACTATAGCCCTAAGGGTTGAAGGGGGGCACCTACATGTGGGTACAGTGGGTTTGGGGGGGTTGGACGACTAAGCGTTAAGCAGCACAATTGTAACAGGTAGGGGGGGATGGGCCTGGGTCCACCTGTCTGAAGTCCACTGCACCCCCTAACAACTGCTCCAGGGACCTGCATACTGCTGCCAGGGAGGTGGGTATGACATTTGAGGGTGAAAATAAAAAGTTGTGAAACATCATTTTTTTGTGGTGGGAGGGGGTTAGTGACCACTGGGGGAGTCAGGGGAGGTCATCCCCGATTTCCTCTGGGGGTAATCTGGTCATTTAGGGCACTTTTTGGGGCCTTATTCGTGAAAAAAACAGGGTCCAGGAAAAGTGCCCTAAATTCTAGCTACAAACGCATACTTTTTTTCCATTATCGGCGAAAGGCGCCCATCTCTCCTCGACCGATAACCACACCCCAGTTCCACCTTTGCCACGCCTCCGACACGCCCCCATCAACTTTGTACGCTTCCGCGATGGAGTGCAGTTGAAAACGTCCAAAATCGGCTTTCCATTATACCGATTTATTCGTTTTTGTGAGATAAACGTCTATCTCCCGATTTGGGTCTAAATCTAGGCGTTTTTCTCTTTCAATTATAAGGTGGATAGTAATTTTTTTTTTAGGTATATTAAAAACAGGAAGCCGGCAAAAGAATCAGTTGGACTGCTAGATGACCGAGGAGTAAAAAGGGCGATCAGGGAAGACAAAGCCGTAGCGGAGAGATGAAATGAATTCTTTTCTTTGGTCTTCACTGAGGAAGATTTGGGTGGGATACCTGTGCCAGAAATGGTATTCAAAGCTGACAAGTCGGAGAAACTTAATGAATTCTCTGTAAACCTGGAGGATGTAATGGGGCAGTTCTGCAAACTGAAGAGTAGCAAATCTCCTGGACCGGATAGTATTCATCCCAGAGTACTGATAGAACTGAAAAATGAGCTTGCGGAGCTGTTATTAGTAATATGTAATTTATCCTTAAAATCGAGCGTGGTACAGGAAGATTGGAGGATGGCCAATATAACGCAGACTTTTTTAAAAAGGTTCCAGAGGAGATCTGGGAAATTATAGACCGGTGAGTCTGATGTCGGTGCCGGGCAAAATGGTAGAGACTATTATTAAGAACAAAATTACAGAGCATATTCAAGAGCATGGATTAATGAGACCTGGAGGGGCATAATCGAACGTCGCCGGCCAAATAGATCACCGCAATCTATGTTGGCAGCGTCACTACAGCTGGCCGGAACTGTATTATCGAAAAAGATGGCCGGCCATCTTTTTTTTCGATAATACGGTTTAGCCTGGACAAATGCCTTGGAGTTCGCCGGGTTTGAGATGGCTGGGTTTGTTTTTCAGCGATAATGGGAAAAAATGTCGGCCATCTCCAACCCAGTGAAATCCAAGGCATTTGGTCGTGGGAGGAGCCAGCATTTGTAGCGCACTGGTCCTCCTGACATGCCAGGACACCAGCTGGGCACCCTAGGGGTCAGTGTGGTGGACTTCAGAAAAACCTCCCACATGTATAGCTCCCTTACTTTGGGTGCTGAGCCCCCTAACCCCCCCAAAACCCACTACCCACAAATGTACAACACTACCAAAGCTCTTAGGGGTGAAGGGGGCAACTACATGTGAGTACAGTGGGGTTTGGAGGACTTCCATTACCAGCACAAGTGTTACAAGTAGGGGGGATGGGCCTGGGTCCACCTGCCTTAAGTGCACTGCGGTACCCACTAAACATGCTCCAGGGACCTGCATACACGCAGGCCTCTAGGACGTGTTGCTGCTGTATAACCTTGGCACACCAGGTGACACCTGAAGACTAATCTCTTTGAAAATGTCCTTTATTTGAATAAGTACGTTTACTCACAGTTAACTGCAGAGCAGAGGTTGTGCCCCACTGGCAAAGAGTCTCCCTGGTACTGAGATTAGCAGTAGGTCAGAGCTGGCACAATGGTGTACAATGCCCTCTTTCAGCCACATTCAAGTTAATAATGTTCTCTAACGTGGGTAACACATGACAGGATCTAAAATTGGCTTACAAAAATGGCCACTACCTCATGGACTACTGGAAACAAACAGGCACACTCTGACCCAGTTAGCAGGGGGGAAAAGCACCATGGGAGTAGAGCCACATCGCAACCAGGGAAAAGCTGTCGGAGGATACAACACATTCTGCTGTCATGGAGGTGGGTACGGCATTTGAGGCTGGCATACAGGCTGGCAATAAAGGTTTTTAGTTTTATTTTTTTAGTATGGAGGGGGTTGGTGACCACTGGGGGAGTATGGGGAGGTCATCCCCCATTCATTCCATTGGTCATCTGGTCATTTGGTGCACCTTTTTAAGGCTTGGTCGTGAAAATAAAAGGACCAAGTAAACCCGGCGATATACTGCTTATCGCCGGTTTTGTTTTTTTTCATTATCGCCGAAAGCCGGCCATCTTGTAGCCACGCCCATGCCCGCCCATGCCCGCTCATGCCCACCTTCACTTCGCCGCCGACATGCCCCTTTGAACTTTGGCTGGCGACGCAACGGGAAAGTGGCGATGTTGCCAAAAAAGCGGCTTTCGATTATACCGATTTGGCCGCCTTTCCGAGATCGCCAGCCATCTCCCGATTTATGTCGGAAAATGGCCGGCGATCAGTTTCGAAAATGACCTGGAAAGTCAACCTGGATTCAGTGAAGGAAAATCTTGTCTCACCAATCTACTACATTTCTTTGAAGGGGTGAACAAATATGTGAATAAAGGTGAGCCAGTAAATATTATGTATCTGGATTTTCAAACGGCATTTGACAAAGTACCTCATGAAAGACTCCAGAGGAAATTGGACAGTCATACTATAGGAGGTAGTGTTCTATTGTGGATCAAAAACTGGTTAAAAGTTACAAAGCAGAGAGTAGGGTTAAATGGTCAGTATTTTCAATGGAGAAGGATAGTTAGTGGGGTTCCCCAGGGGTCTGTGCTGGGGCCGCAGCTTTTTAACATATTTATAAATGACCTAGAGATAGGAGTAACTAGTGAGGTAATTAAATTTGCTGACAACACAAAGTTATTGAAAGTTGTTAAATCGCGGGAGGATTGTGAAAAATTACAAGAGGACCTTACGAGACTGGGTGACTGGCCATCTAAATGGCAGATGACGTTTAATGTGTGCAAGTGCAAAGTGATGCATGTGAGAAAGAGGAACCCGAATTATAGCTATGTCATGCAAGGTTCCACGTTAGGAGTCACGGACCAAGAAAGGGATCTAGGTGTTGTTGTTGATGATACATTGAAACCTTCTGCTCAGTGTGCTGCTGCGGCTAAGAAAGCAAATAGAATTTATTTTATTTATTTATTTTATTGCATTTGTATCCCACATTTTCCCACCTATTTGCAGGCTCAGTGTGGCTTACAATACATTGTAAATAATGGAAATACAATTTGTTACAAATCGGTTATGGATTACATTGTGAGAAGTTAAGCGAAGACAGAGTCAAAGTATTGTTAGGGAATAGGACAAGGAAAAGAACGATGGAACAATGGAAAGAGACAACGGGAAATTAATAGGGTAATAGAACCTTAGCATGTTAGGTATTATTAGTAAAGGAATGGAAAACAAAAATGAGGATGTTATAATGCCTTTGTATTGTTCCATGGTACAACCACACCGCCAATATTGTGCTCAATTCTGGTTGCTGCATCTCAAAACAGATATAGTGGAATTAGAAAAGGTGCAGAGAAAGGCGTTGAAAATGATAAAGGGGATGGGACGACTTCCCTTTGAGGAAAGGCTAAAGCGGCTAGGGCTCTTCAGCTTGGAGAAAAGGCGTCTGAGGGGAGATATGATAGAGGTCTATAAAATAATGAGTGGAGTTGAACGAGTAGATGTGAAGCGTCTGTTTACGCTTTCCAAAAATACTAGGACTGGGGGGCATGCAATGAAGCTACAATGTAGTAAATTTAAAACAAATTGGAGAAAATGTTTCTTCACTCAACGTGTAATTAAAATCTGGAAGTCATCCCATCCCCTTTATCATTTTCGTCACCCTTCTCTATACCTTTTCTAATTCTTTATTTTTGTTTTCCATTCCTTTCCTAATTATTCCTAACTTCCCATTTGCTAATTTAGCCACTGCAACACACTGAGGAGAGGGTTTCAACGTATCATCAATGATGACACCTAGATCCCTTTCCTGGTTGGCGACATCTAATGTGGAACCTTGCATCACGTAGCTATAGTTTAGGTCTTTCCCACATGCATCATGTTGCATTTGCTCACATTAAAAATCATCTGCCATTTGGATGCCCAGTCTCCCAGTCTCATAAGATTCTCTTGTAATTTTTCACAATCCTCTTGTGATTTAACAACTTTGAATAACTTTGTGTTGTCAGCAAATTCAATTACCTCACTAGTTACTCCTGTCTCTACATAATTTATAATCATGTTAAAAAGCAGCGGTTCCAGCACAGACCCCCTAGAGAATGTCACTATCTACCATTCTCCATTGAGAATACTGACCATTTAACCCTACTCTCTGCTTTGTATCTTTTATCTAGTTTTTAATCCACAATAGAACACTACCTCCTATAGTATGACTGTTCAGTTTCCTCTGGAGTCTTTCATGAGGTACTTTGTCAAATGCCTTTTGAAAATCCAGATACATAATATTTACTGGCTCACCTTTATTCACATGTTTGTTCATTCCTTCAAAGAAATGTAGTAGATTGGTGAGACAAGATTTTCCTTCACTAAATCCATGTTGGTTTTGTCTCATTAATCCATGCTTTTGAATATGCTCTGTAATTTTGTTCTTTATAATAGACTCTACCATTTTGCCTAAAAAGAAGGACATCCTTATTTAGACCTGTTTCAGACACATTTATGGTAAAAAAGGTGCCCTGATTGAGCAGCTGTCCACTGGAGGGAATAAGGAATGACATCTCTTTAATAACCCAGTAGCTGCTGTCATCATCCCTCTCCCTTTCCCCAGAAAATAAAACTGAAAGGGGATGTCAGGCTCTATGACAACTTCAGGCATTATAGCATTCTTAACAAAACCAGGAAGTAAGTCTGAATAGTTGTCTAGTGGTTAGTACAGCAGACTGTAAACCAAGAGACTTGGGCTCAAATGCTACTTAAGCTCTTGCTTTTTTTTAGTTTTTGTAATTGTGAGCCCACCAGAAACAGAAATATATCTATTATACCTAAATATATAAGTCACCTGAAAACCTAAAGGCTATAGAAGTGGTGTCCATTCAGGTACAGTAGGTATGTTGCTCTTCCTGGTGGGCTCACAATTACAAAATAATAGAGTTAAAGTGGGATTTGAACCTAAGTCCTTTGCTTCACAGCCCACTACACTAACCACTAGGCTGACCTTCTGCTCTGCACAGATGTGCGTATGGTCATTTTCAAAGAACATAAGAGTAAGCATACTAGGTTAGACTAATGGTCCATGTAGCCCAGTATCCTGCTTTCCAAACAGTGGCCAAGCCAGGTCACAAGTACCTGGCAGAAACCCAATTAGCAGCAACATTCCATGCTAACAATCCCAGGGCAACCAGTTGATTCCCCTTGTCTGTCTCAATAGCAGACTATAGACTTTTCCTCCAGGAACTTGTCCAAATCTTTTTAAAACCCAGATACGCTAACTTCTGTTACTACATCCTCTGGCAAAGAGTTCCAGAGCTTAACTATTCATTGAATCAAAATATTTCCTCCAAGTATTTTCATGTATCTTTCTTGAGTGTCCCCCTACTCTTTGTACTTGAAAGAAGTAAAATATCAATTTACTTCTACGCGTTCTACACCATTCAGGATTTTGTAAACCTCAATCATGTCTCCCCTCTTTTCCAAGCTGAAGATCCCTAACCTTTTTGAGATATGGGAGGAGTTCCATTCCCTTTATCATTTTGGTGCCATAAAGATGTCCATGTGCCTTGTTTTCCCTGTTCATAATTTGAATGTTTCAGTTTGTAAAATGGATGTTCATGCTGGATGATCTCCACTCACATATTTTCGAACAGGAAATCTTGACCTATTTCTTGTTCAAAAATACACATAAGATGGACATCCATTTGGGATGTTCTGACTTGAACGCCCTTTCAAATATGCCCTCTAAACATTTTGCAGTACTATATATTTTGTACCAACACCACAAGTAGTATTAGACATTTTCCCTTGCATGCAGTGATTGGACACAGTGTGGACTTTGCAGATGCTATGTACTTGTCCTATGGGGGCAATGCATGATGTGTGAACTCAGGTGGGCTGTTTTCAGCTTCATGAGCATCCTTGGGTACACTTTGTTTTCTTTTGTATATTATCACATTTTGAGGCATTGCCATTGATGTGCTATACATTTTTAAATGCCTTTAGGACACCTAGGTCAGGGGGCAGAGCTACATCACAGACTCTAGATGTTTTGCCTAAAATGTCTGTATGTCAAGATCAATGACTTTTCTAAAATAAGTACATAGCTCATTCAGTCTGACCAACCCTACTATTCCTTCCTCTGTGCTTTTTCCATGCTTTATTAAATTCAGATCCAGTCTTTGTTTCTATCACTTCTACCATCCACCACTCTTTCTATAAAGAAATAATTCATTAGATTACTTCTGAGCCTGTTCCCTTTTAGCTTCATCTTATACCCCAACCCCATTCCAGAGCTTCCTTTCAATTGAAAGAAGCCTGCCTCCTGTGCATTTATGCTGTGTAGGTATTTAAATGTCTTTATCACATCTCACCTCTCCCACCTTTCTTCCAAAGTACTCATATTGAGATCTTTAAGTCTGTTCCCATACACTTTATGACAAAGACCACTGACCATTTCAGTAGCTGCCCTCTGGACTGACTCCATCCTGTTTATATCTTTTTGAAGGTGTGGACTTCAGAACTATACACAGTATTCTAAATGAGATCTCATCAGAGTCATACAGAGATTCTACCATCTCCTTTTCCTGCTGGCCATCTCTTTCCCTATGCACCCAAGGATTCTTCTGGTTTTTGTTCCTTTCTCTACCCATTTGGACACCTTAAGATCATCAGATATGATCACCCCTAAGTCTCACTCTTCTTTCATGCACCTAAGTACTTCACCATCTACAATGTACTGCTCCCTTGGGTTTTTGCAGATGATCAAAACAGATTTTTATTGTCTATGGACACATTTTGTCCCAGACATAAAGGATATAAGTTTAGCAACAAGAATCTTTGGGGCTCTTTTACTAAGCTGCGTAAGCGCCTATGCTCACCCAACACATGTACATTTTGAGTTACTGCCTGGCTACCATGTGGCCCTTGCAATAGTTTCATTTTTGACACATTCCTGCTACGTGTTCCAGAAAATATTTTTATTTTATGGCGCACGGGCGGTAATCAGCATCTTACATGCATAGACCAATACCACCCGGTTACTGCATGAGACCTTACCCCTAGGTCAATGGCTGGCGTTAAGATCTCAGACCCAAAATGGACGTACAGCAATTTTCATTTTACCACATGTCCATTTTTGGCAAAATTTTAAAAAAGGCATTTTTTTACAGATGTGCTGAAAATAGATTCTGTGCGCACCCTAAACATGCATCTACACTACCGTAGGCCATTTTTCAGCATGCCTTTATAAAAGGGCCCCTTTGATGTACAGACAATTTTACTTGGAAATAGCATAGGAATCCAATATCTTTTTAGCAAGTGGACATCATAATGTATACAGAAAATATGTCTCAAGAAAACTAAAAAATGCAATATCTTAGCTATGGGCATAAAGTAAGTAAGTACATAGTAGCAATGTCCGTATAATATTGTGAATCATGAATTAGTCATAAGATTATTGAACAATTACATGCAGTTGTAAGAACTGTTTCCAAAAAAACAGCTAATATTTGTATAATTGCTTGAAAAATGGGGATGAATCACTGGAAAATTAAATTGGCTTTCGGGAAAGAAAGGCATCAGCAAAATATAACTCTCCCACATTGTGGCTGGCAGCTAGTAATATTGGTGAAATATATTGGTTTTTCTTTACAAAAAAGTTCTCATTTTCTTTCTTTACAGTTTAGGAACATTCATGCCATATGGAGTCAAAGCAAGAATTCATCAAGTCCAATATCCTATCCCCTTCAGTGCAAGTCAGGAGGTGATGATTCCCAAGTCTACCTGATTAATAATTGTTAAAAGACCTACTCTCTGGAGACTTAGCCAAACCTTTTATAAACCTATGCTGTGATATTTCAGATTATGAGAAAAGAGAACCATGAAATATTATCTTCCTTCATTTGGTGTTACTTTCTTATATGGCATCCACATCTTATCACTTCTTTGGCTCAGGTTTGGGGTCATTTTTGCTATATAAGAACATAAGAATAGCCATACTAGGTCAGACCAATGGTCCATCTAGTCCAGTATCCTGTTTCCATCAATGGCCATGCCAGGTCACAAGTACCTGGCAGAAACCCAAATAGTAGCAACATTCCATACTACCAATTGCAGGGCAGCAGTAGCTTCCCCATATCTGTCTCAATAGCAGACTCTGGACTTTTCCTCCAGGAATTTGTCCAAACCTTTTTAAAACCCAGATATGCTAACTGCTGTTTCTACATCTTCTGGCAAAGAGTTCCACAGCTTAACTATTTATTGAGTGAAAACATATTTCCTCCTATTTGTTTTAAAAGTGTTTCCATGTAATTTCATGGAGTGTCCCCTAGTCTTTGTACTTTTTGAAAGAGTAAAAAAAATCAATTCACTGCTACATCACTCAGGTTTTTGTAGACCTCAATCATATCCCCCCTCATCCGTCTCTTTCCTAGGCTGAAGATCCCTAACCTCTTTAGCCTTTTCTTATATGAGAGTAGTTCCAGGAATAGAAAGAGGGGTATTTTTGATATGACATGGAAAAATCCAAAATTCAAGTGGGGAATATAGCCATTTTTGAAACAGCAAAATGTCTACTTTTTTTCTAAAATGGCTATTTGCTAGATGTTTTTGTGCTCTTTACATTTATCAGTTTGGTCCATTAAAAAAAAATCCAAATGAAAAATGCACAAAATCAAGCCATTGAGATGTAGGAAGAGCCAGCATTCTTAGTAGACTGGCCACACAGACACCCCAGCAGAGCAGTGGGGCACCCTAGGGAGCACTGCAGTGGACTTCACGCTCCTAGGTGTACATCTCACCTTTACCCCTTTTATATTGTATGGTGAGACCTCTAAAATCCACCAAAACCTTACTGTACCCAACTATAAACCACTACAATAGCCCTTATGTCTGCAAGTGTCACTTATATGTGGGTACGGTAGGTTTTTGGTGGGTTTGGGAGGACTGACACATTTCATTACAAGTGTAACAGTTAGAGTGGATTATGAGCCTGGGTTCCCCTTCTCTACAGTGCACTGCACCAACCACTAAGATACTCCATGGACTTGCTTGCTGCTCTATTTCGACTGACCATAATATCTGAGGTTGTATTGGAGGCTGGTATGTACTGTTTATTTCACATCTTTGGGGGTGGGAGTGAGTCAGTGACCACTGGGGGAGGAAGAGGGGGTCATTCCTTTATTCCTCCAGTGGTCATATGGTCATTTAGGGCACTTTTTTGTAGCTTTGTTGTTATTAAAACAAGTCTAGATCAAAATGTCTTAGTTTTAGTCCTGGACATTTTTATTTTGTTCTATTATGACTGAAAAACGTACAAGTCTTAGCAGTGGCGTAGCAAGAGTGGAGCGGTGGGGGCAGTCCGTCCCGGGTGTCAACGGGTGGGGGGGTGCTCCATCCACCCCCCCCCCCCCTCCGGCACAGCGCCTCTCACTCCCCCCGACAGTCCCCACCTGCCTACCAGCTGAGCTCCGGCCGGCACCTCCAATCTGCAGCGCTGCTGACTTTAAATGAAGAAAACCTTCTCGTCGTTGGCCCTTCACTCACTGAGTCCCACCCTCGAGGAAATAGGAAGTTATATCAGAGGGTGGGACTCAGTAGTGAAGGGCCAACGACGAGAAGGTTTTCTTCATTTAAAGTCAGCAGCGCTGCAGATTGGAGGTGCCGGCCGGAGCTCAGCTGGTAGGCAAGTGGGGACTGTCGGGGGGAGTGAGAGGCTCTGCACCAGGGGGGGTGCCAGGGTCTACACCGGGGGGGGGGGGTGCCGACGCCAGGGGGGGTGCCGTTCCATGCCGGGGGGGGGGGGTGCGCTGTGTTGCACTGTACCCGGGGGGGGGTGCGCACAGCGGCGATCCGCCCCGGGTGTCAGCCAAGCACGGAACGCCACTGAGTCTTAGGAATGCCCAAATACCACTCTTAACACACCCCCAACAAACATCCTTGAGATTTGGATGCATTGAAGGCGAATTACGTAGATAAGTGTCTAAAAATGGGTTGCAAAAATACCAATTTGGACATTTTGGTAAGAAAAATGTCCAAATGCTCCTGTATTCCACTTTTTAGACCTTTTTCTCTTTAAAAAATGAGCCTCTATAAGTGATATAACATTGATCTATCAATGCTGATGAAATTTTAAATTTGCTAATAAAACAGAATATCTATATGTAATAATACTATCTGTTTCTCTTGAAACAAAAACCTCCTTACCTGAGATCATTTCTTACATACATAATTTCTTTTATACATGTTGGGTAAGTGCTCTACAATAAACCACTCTGTATGGGTGTGCCTCGCTTTTCTAAATATGCACATGGTAAAAGACATTTTTTTAGCATCATGACTAATTAAGGGGCCCTTATACTAAGCTGCTATAAAAGGGGCCCCTGCGCTAATGGCAGTAGCTGTTTTTGCCGTGCACCAGGGCCCATTTACCGCAATGGTTAAAAGGGCTCTGTGCCAGTGTTGGTGACTGTCCAGGCATCATGCAGAGCTGCTGGATTACAACCGGGTAATCCCGTGTGGAAATATTCTTATAATATTTCCGCAAAATGCCACGCAATGGGGGTGGAACTTCTGCCAGTGCCCACGGTGGGTCAGCAGTAGTTCTGGATTGCTGCATGGCAACTCTTTAGTAATGTAAACCCCCTGGTGGCAGAGCAAGGTATTACAATGATGATACCAAATATGTTACAGTAAACCTATGGAACTTTGGAAGGCTAAGTGCTTTGAAAATATGCCTCGTTCAGGTTTCCTTTACTATTTTCTCTTATGTGGTCTTTTAAAAATAGTTCCAGTCACTTAGCTGCTCTCTTTGTTTTCTCTTTCTGGCTCTCTTGAACGGTGGGCGCCTTTTCTTTCAGGTGATGATCTCCAGCATCAACTTTCTTCCAGTCTTTCCCTAGTAACATGTTCTCACCAATAGAGCTCTCTCCCAACTGCCAGCCTGAGCTGTTTGTCACTCTCCTGAGAGTTCCATCAGCATGCGGAACACTCAGCGCATGCACACACTCAGTTTCACTGCACTGCTCACTGTCTCTACACCAGATCTAGAAGGAGCCAGGTAATCTTTTCAAATTTAACCCATAGGGTTACAGTAAAAAGGCCCCTAAATGTACTTTTTAGCATTATGACTAATTAAATGTACACTATCCAGTATATAATGTCACTCTGTACTTGTCCTTAAGTGAATGTTGCTAGCCAGATATGGACATTCTCTTTTATTAGCACATTTAAAATTTCATCTCTTTTTATTCTATTTTGATAGAACAAATTTTATGTTCATTGATCTTTTATACGTTTATTTCTTTGTATTTTTTTTTAGTTGTAATTTTAAGAAGTAACATTCTTGGTGGTTTTATCATTTATAAATTTAGCGCCCCTCATAAATATTCCCCCATTATATGCTTCATGTTTTTCATTTTTAAATATTTGTATGTGCATTGCTTTTATTCATACACTTATGTTCATTGATCTTTTATACATGTTTATTTCTTTGAATTTTTAGTATATGTGACCCCTGAAGTAGGCGGTTTACCACTGAAACACATCCCCATCTCGAGTCTTGTTTTGCAAGGTACTTCGTTTTGGAAGTGTTTTGGTCCACCCCTATATCTTGGCGTTTTGTAGACCTCAATCCTATCCCTCCCCTCTGTCTTCTCTTTTCCAAGCTGACGAGCTCTAACCTCTTTAGCCTTTCCTCATATGAGAGGCATTCCATCCCCTTTATCATTTTGGTCGCTCTTGTTTGAACTTTTTCCAATTCCTCTATATCTTTTTTGAGATACAATGACCAGAATTGAACACAATATTCAAGGTGAGGTCACATCATGGAGTGATATAGAGGCATTATAATATTCTTGGTCTTATTTACCATCCTTTTCCTAATAATTCGTAGCATCCTGTTTGCTTTTTTGGCTGTGGCTGCACACTGGGCAGAAGACTTCAGCTTATTATCTACAATGACACCTAGATCTTTTACATGGGTGCTGACTCCTAAGGTAGACCCTAACATCAGGTAAATATGATTTGGATTATTCTTTCCAATATGTATCACTTTGCATTTATCCACATTAAATTTTATCTGACATTTGGATGGCCGGTCTTCCAGTTTCCTGCAATTTTTCACAGTCCACTTGCATTTTGACAACTTTGAATAGTTTTGACTTATCTGCAAATTTAATCACCTCACTTGTCGTTCCAACTTCCAGATCATTTATAAATATGCTAAATACCACTGGTCTCAGTACAGATCATTGTGGTGCTCCACTATTCACCTTCCTCCATTGAGAAAAATGTCCATTTAACCCTACCCTCTGTTTTCTGTCCAATAACTGGTTCCTAATCCACAACAGAACATTGCCTCCTATCCCAGGACTTTTTAATTGCTCAGGAGCTTCTCATTAGGAACTCTGTCAAAATCTTTCTGAAAATCAAGATACATTAAATCAACCAGCTCAACTTTATCCACATGTTTATTCACGCCTTCAAATAAATGAAGCAAATTGGTAAGGCAAGACTTCCCTTGGCTGAACCCATGCTGACTCTGTCCCATTAAACCATGTTTGTCTATAGTTCTATAATGTTATTCTTTATAATAGTTTCCACTATTTTCCCCAGCACTGAAGTCAGTCTTAGTGGTCTCTAATTTTCCCGTTCACCCCGGAACCCTTTTTAAAAATCGACTTTATTTTGGCCACCATCCAATCTTCAGGTACTACTGATGATTTTAATGACAGGTTACAGATCACAAATAACAGATCAGCAATTTCATGTTTGAGTTCTGCTTCTTGCTGGCCTCCCACTTAGTCACCTCTCCCCTCTCCAATCGGTTCAAAACTCTGCTGCCCGTCTCGTCTTCCGCCAGGGTCGCTTTACTCATACTACCCCTCTCCTCAAGTCGCTTCACTGGCTCCCTATCCATTTTTTCGCATCCTGTTCAAACTTCTTCTACTAACCTATAAATGTACTCACTCTGCTGCTCCCCAGTATCTCTCCACACTCGTCCTTCCCTACATCCCTTCCCGTGCACTCCGCTCCATGGATAAATCCTTCTTATTTGTTCCCTTCTCCACTACTGCCAACTCCAGACTTCGCGCCTTCTGTCTCGCTGCACCCTACGCCTGGAATAAACTTCCTGAGCCCCTACGTCTTGCCCCATCCTTGGCCACCTTTAAATCTAGACTGAAAGCCCACCTCTTTAACATTGCTTTTGACTCCTAACCACTTGTAACCACTTGCCTCCACCTACCCTCCTCTCCTCCTTCCTGTACACATTAATTGATTTGATTTGCTTACTTTATTTTTGTCTATTAGATTGTAAGCTCTTTGAGCAGGGACTGTCTTTCTTCTAAGTTTGTGCAGCGCTTCATACGCCTTGTAGCACTATAGAAATGCTAAATAGTAGTAGTAGTAGTAGTACCCTGTGGTGCATACTATCTAGTCCAGGTGATTTATCACTCTTTAACCTGTTGATTTGGCTCAGTATGTCTTCCAGGTTCACTGATATTTCTTTCAGTTCCTCCGCATTGTCACCTTTTCTCTTCTCTGCACACATTCAAAACATTGCTAAAGCATACTGCTTCTTCCTCTATCGTATGTAACACGTAGGTAAACAAGGCAGAGGCTGTGTTCACATCAGGCTCCTACAATTCCGGTTAAGTAATACACTATTTGATTGACTGCACTTTTTGTCATTTAGATTGTAAGCTCCTTTGAGCAGGGACTGTCCTCCTTTGTTAAATTGTACAGCACTGCGTAACCCTGGTAGCGCTTTAGAAATGTTAAATAGTAGTAGTAGATTCTATATATGGTGCCTGGAAAATACACAAGGAAATCAATTTTTGCCTAAGTGTGTTCTATAAGATTTAGGAATAGTATATAGAATATGCCTAGTTGATATTCCAGTGCCTAAAACTACGCACATTCATTTTCATCAACAAAAATGTGGTGTAAATCCCTGCACATAAATTTACATGTACTGGGCCATATTCTATAACAGCTTGCATAAATTTGGGAACACCCACAAAATGCCTATTTCCCCACCCATAGCCATGCTCCTTCTAAACTGCACGCTTTGGCATTGAGGTGCAGTTTTTTATAGAATACTCTTAGCGAGTTATGTGCATAAGTTCTAATTATTGCCAATTAGTGCTCATTATTATTTGCTAAATGCTCTTAACAATGCTGATTGTCTTGTTAAGCCAATTAACTTATGCACATTGTTATGGAATATGCTTGGATTTTGGCACGGATCTCTAGGTGCATTATATAGAATCTGGGGGCATGTGCTTATTTACTGCTCAAATTTTTACATACTTCTACTTAGGCTGTGTTGGAGTACCAATCCTGAGTTTATTATGAGTTTTCTTTCCTTCAGTTAATTTTATTGTTTGGATAAAAGCAACTTTTTGTCTCCCTGCACTTTACAAGCAAGCTACCTTTCTCTTTGCTTGTGATCTGAGCTGAATCTAAACAAAAAGCCTCCCGTGACCTGCATCAACTGAAATGTCAAAAGGCATCAGGATCAGAAACTGCAATTCCATGAGTTGAAGTTCATATCTTTAACGTATATTATCTCTAAATTTTTGATATCCTGCTGAAATCTCCCTCAGCATTAAACACCCAAATAAGTTCACAGGAGTGACAGACATTTGATCTATGTCTCTAGCAAAGAGAAGTGCCTTTTAGATATTAGTCAAAAAACAGCAAGTCAGGTGGTTCGCCACATCCAATATGGAAGATAAAACAACAAGGCAGACCTTGTAAAAAATACAATTTTTATTAATAGATTAAAAGCTCCCAGAAATTTAACATAATATGTCTGACATGGTCATTTTTTTGCCAGTATAAAATGGCTGCATCAGGGGTAGTGGGTCACCAGCTGATATAAAATTCCAAAAATAGCCTGGCTGGTGTAACTGTTAAAACATAGCAAGCCAGATTCTGGGATCTAACTTTCGCTACAATCACAGCGTTTTTATGAGAGATTGATCCCAGAATGCCTCCTAATCCAGCTGGGAGATAAGGAACCAATGTGGCCGCTCATGGTCTACAAAGCACCTCACAATAGCACATCATCTTTGCTGAATCTGGTGACTGAGGTAACCCTGAGATACCCTAGATTACTGATCATGGGAGACTTTAACCTACACATCAAAACTCCAGACTCCACCACTGCTGCCTTCCTTAATATGATGGCAGTCCGCCCCGGGTGCACGCTGCTGGGGGGGTGCCACGCGCCTGTTGGCTCTTCGTTTTCATGCTCCCTTTCCCTGGAACAAGTTACTTCCTGTTCCGGGGCAGAGGGAGCATGAAAACGAAGAGCCGGCAGGCGCGCGACACCCCCCCCTAGCGGCGTGCACCCGGGGGAGGGGGGTTCTTTCGCCAGGGGATCAGGGGTTCTTTTGCTGGGAGGGGGCGTCACGCTGTTCTGGGGGGGGCGCTGCACCCGGGGGGCGGGGCGCATCGGCGATCCGCCTCGGGTGTCAGCCCCCCTAGGAACGCCACTGATGGCAGTTCTAGAATTCATTCAGGTGGTCTCATTTCTAACCCTTGAAAAAGGCCATATGCTTGACATATGCAAACCTTCTCAAGAGTAGCCCCCATGCTCTGGCATTTACTCCCAGAAGGTCTACGTATAAATTGAGACTACCTCTATTTCAGGAAGCAGGTTTTGAAAACCTGGCTTTTCTCCTAAGCCTTTAATACATCCTGCACTTGGACTAGCTTGCTGAACACCTTATAACTTAGATTAGTTTCTCATATCTTGAACTTGCCTTGAGTTTAGCCAACCATCTATTTATCCCAACTGACTCTGTACCACCCATCTTGCCCTCCATCTATATATCTGTACTTGGTCCCTCAGCTATATGGTAAGCTGTATTGTAGAAAAGCATTAGCATCACATCTATGTTAGTTGAATGTTCTAATGCATGCTTATTAGGTGTATCATTAGTATTATGCTAACGTATTATATCTCTGGTATTTGAATTTCAGTGCTCTTAAATGTGCATATTTTTGATACTGTTTCATGATAGTCCTATTACTGGGTTTCAATTTGTAGTTTTCAAGTTTACCTCATGTTTATATTTGGTTATTTTACTATGGTTATGCTATTAACAAAACTGTAAATTTTATGTTATACCTGCTGTACACTGCCTTGGGTGAATCTCTTCATAAAGGCAGTTAACAAATCCCAATAAATAAATAAATAAATAAATAAATAAATAAATAAGAGAAGTGTTTATGAGAGAGAGGACACTGAGGAGTGGAACAGAGAGTTTCAGACCTATGTACTAGGAAAGACTGCAAAAGAATCAGAGGCACAATGCTGCAAATGGAATAAAATAACAAAAAGGTGGTTCATATGTACAATAGCAAGGTGATATTGAACATCAATGATGACAACACTGTCTTCCATTTTGAATGTCTCCACTAAAGACCACATGAACTGGTGATGGATATAGAGTTGAGTTGCAAAGTATGCAGTCATTTAGATTCTGTTTCATTATTTGAAAGTTCCACCACCACATCAATGAATGGATGAGAAGGTACATGAAGGAAGAAAAATAATAACCTCAAGGACATCCTGATGCATATAAATGGAGTCAGTGTAATTAGATGTGCCGACTCTTTTGCTCCTAATATATTGTCAGTGCAATCTTGTCTGAATACTGTGGCCACCTAGCTTAGTAAGAATTGCTTTGTTCTTAATTATATAAAAAACAGTCTCTCCACATACCCGTCTTTAAGCTCAGTGATGGTAAACCAATCCTTCTCATGGATCACTTCAAGTACCTAGGTATTTATCTGGATCAATGACTCTCCTTTGACATCCAGATCTCAGAAGTAGTGAAAAAAAATGTTTTTCATGTGTTGTAAATTGAAGGCAGTTTGTCAATATTTAGACTGTACATCTCAACTGACCCTCTTGGGTCATGCATTTGAAATACCACCTTTCTGTGGTACAACCAAAGTGGTTTACATATTATATGCAGGTACTTTATCTGTCCCTAGTGGGCTCACAATGGAAGATAAAGTGATTTGACCAGGGTCCCAAGGAGCTGCAATGGGAATCACACCCTGTTTCCCTGGTTCTCAGGTAAGAAATAGAAATAAAACAAAACATAGAAAAGAAGATAAGATGACACCTTTTTATTGGACTAACAATATATTTGTTGATTAGCTTTTGAAGGCAACACCTTCTTCAGATCAGATCAGACCACCACATTGACCAATAGGCTACTCCTCCACCCTTTTATGCCTTAATAGTTGACTTATAAGTGCATTCATTCACTCTGCAGCTCCTCAGTACCTCTCCACTCTCATCTCTCCCTACATTCCTCCCTGGGAACTCCATTCACTGGGTAAATCTCTCTTATCTGCACCCTTCTCCTCCACTGTTAACTCCAGACTCCATTCTTTTTATCTTGCTGCACCATATGCCTGGAATAGACATATCTGGCTGTCTTCAAATCTAAGCTAAAAGCCCACCTTTTTGACGCTGCTTTTAACTTCTAACCCTTATTCACTTGTTCAGAACCCTTATTTTAACATCCTCACTTTAATATTCCCTTCTCTCTTGTCTGTCCTGTTTGTCTGTCCTAATTAGATTGTAAGCTCTGTAGATCAGGGACTGTCCCTTCATGTTCAAGTGTACAGCGCTGCATACGTCTAGTAGAGCTATAGAAATGATAAGTAGCAGTAGTAGTTAATAGCAATGCACCTAGATTACTTCAATGTTATTTACTCTGGTATTCCCAATTAATTAAATCCCCTGTTTACTAAGCTACACTAGTGGCTGGTGGTACAGAAATGCTGTGCAGCAGCTACTAGCATGGCTTAGTAAACAGGAGGGTAAATGTTTATAGACCATCTAAAATACTGCAGTCAGGATTCAACAGCATTGGCTTCCAATACTATACAGGATTCAGTTTAAAATACTTACACTTGCTTACAAAATATTGCAAACTGGCATTCCCTCCTAGTTTTCTTCTTTTATTTTTTTGATAGTCCCTCACATTCCTGCCAGGGTTTTAAGCTCTCTATATGACTGTCATCCTTCCCTAAAGAACATGATTCCTAAGGACCTTTGTCTGAAGCCCGCCTTTCCCACATTTACATCAGCCTTAAGAACTCACCTATTCTATCAGGTCTTCCCTACTCTACCTAACAGTATTCTGTGCACTGAGCCAAGATTTCCCAACCTTTACCCCGTCCTTGCCTGTCTAGCCCCTTACCTTACTCTGAAACCCTCTTTTCTCAAGGCTTCTTCAACTCTTTGACATCCTATCTCTTTCTACCTGAGTTATGGGTTCCTTTTATTAAGCTGCGATAAGCACTAACGTGCTTACCTCACGTTAAAAAGCACTACCACAGAGCACACTCAGGCGTCCTGCAATAGTTTTGGGATCGGTTTACTCTTGCCATGTGCTAAAAAACAGAATTTCTTTTTTCGAGCTGGGGCATGTCTGGGGGCGGAAAGTAGACATATTCTGCATTAATCGGTTAGTGCAGCTACATTGTCATGTGCTAACCGATTAGCATGTGGTTAGCGCTTGAGCCCTTACTTCATACAATATAAGTGGCGGTAAGGGCACACAAGCTAATGGCCATGCGCTAATAGGGAAATTAGCACATGGCCATTAATAAGAAAAATGGAAAAGTGGCTTCAGTGAGTGTAAAAGACCCACCCTGGGGATAGCACTGGTCACTTTTTAGTGCTGCCTAATAAAATGGCCCCTATAGTTGTTATGTAAACTGCTTTGCTGTAAGCACCAAGAAAAAGCAGTATATGAGGTTTAAGAAATAATATTCTTTAAATAATGGCTTGCATTATCACAGAACAGGTGAAGACAACTATGGATGAAGTGAAAGTAGTCAGTCTAAAACCCTGTAATTACTGTAGCAAGGAATGGGTTAAGTTAGTGATAGCTGCACAAGAAGTTGTGCCTACTGAAAGAGGAACTGTAACAAGATCTAGGTCCAGGTAAATCTTGTGCTTTATCTGTCACTGACATGCTGCCATTTTACATCGCTAAGGAATTTGCATTAATGGTAAAAAGCTCAACTGGACAAGGGAATAATTTATCTGGTTTATTCTTCTCTGAAAATTAGCTGGCTGCAAGTACATACATTAAGGGCCCCTTTTTACTAAGGTTTAGCATGTACAAATGCAGTTAGCATGGACTAACTGTCCCCCACATTCTGTTATATTCTTATGGGCATGGTGGCAGGTAGCTGCACTAAATGAAAGTGGCCTTAGTAGCACTTGAATAATCTACACCTGCTAATATTAATTCAGGCACCAGAGGGGGATAAAACAGTGTACCTACTTTTTAAAATGCTGGTAAGTCTGCCTTTTTTCACTCCCAACGTGAATACCAGGGAAGTGTTGTGTGATAATATAAATACAGGAAGGCTCCTAAAAATCTCACTTTGGTGGTTGAATGTGCAGACAGTCTAATACTGACTCAAAAGTGAGGAAAGAGGAGCGGGAGTATATATGTATATATAACCGGAGGGACAATGTCACTGGCTAAGTTAGATCTGGATATTCAATACCATACTTTGTAAGCCGCACTGAACCTGCTATCGAGCGGGAAAGAGTGGGGTATAAATGCTATAAATAAATAAATAAATATTCAGCCAGGAGTCCTCCTCCTGAGAACCCCCTTGAAACCAGATCAAACTCCCACATTAGGAAAAAATGCTGTATTGTAGCAATTTGTTTTCTAGTATTATGACATATTGACCTTCCATCCCAAGAAGTAATAAAACCCTGTTGCCTAAAATATGAAAAGATTAAATACATACAAAAAAGTCCTCAAATGTACACACTTCAGAAATAATTCTTTAGCTAATACAGCTTTAGCTCAATCCCCATCTCTCTCATAAACCCTTCCCTCACCTACCATACAAATTCATTATATCTGACCTTTGAAGAAAATGTGGCTTTAGCTTTTTTATTACTTATGTTTAATACATTTTACACTAGTTCAAATTATATCCTAGAAAATAAAAAAAAATAATGGGTCACTATTCAAATGATTTAACCAGTGATCTTCAGGAGTTAACAAGACTGCCATTTTTTAATCTGCCTGGCCAATGAACAGGTACATTTAATCCAGACAACTTGATACTCAACCCAAAGTTATCGATTTAAAGATAGGAGGAGTTGCAGCTATGTCGGGGTCAGTTAAAACTTTTAAATGTACAGCAAACTTTGATGATTCACTTTCCAGTATACCAACAAAATGAGGTCCGCCCAATGGGCTTATTTTTGAAAGAGAAGGGCACCCATCTTTTGACATGGGTTTTTTTTGGTGCCATGTATAGAATCTGGTCCTATGTACATAAGTTATAGGCGCTAGTCTGTAAACATGGCATGTATGTAGCTTGTTGTGCAAATGCAAGTAGGCCACACCTGTGCCTAAAGCATGGCGGTGTCATGGGTGTTTTGCCTAGTGACATGTGCATCTCATAGTTGTGCACACTGCAAGGTGCACTTAATTGTGGCAACTTATGCAAACAAATGTTTTCCAGAGACATGGAAGCAAGTAGAACTAGAGGACATGAATTGAGGTTGCAGGGGGTCAACTTAAGAGTAATGTCAGGAAGCACTTTTCCTCTCTGGATGCCTGGAATGCCCTCCCACAGGAGGTGGTGGAGATGAAAACACTAATATAATTAAAAAATGCAAGGGATAAACGCAAAAGATTTCTATATGGAAGGGGAATGGAATCAAAACAAAACTTAGTGGTGCTTAGACAGTAACTCCAGTAATTGGACTTATGAGGAGAGAATTGCAGACCTGAACATGTATACCCTGGAGGAAAGGAGGAACAGGGGTGATATGATACAGACGTTCAAATATTTGAAAGGTATTAATCCGCAAACAAACCTTTTCCGGAGATGGGAAGGCGGTAGAACGAGAGGGCATGAAATGAGATTGAAGGGGGGCAGACTCAAGAAGAATGTCAGGAAGTATTTTTTCATGGAGAGGGTGGTGGATGCTTGGAATGCCCTCCTGCGGGAGGTGGTGGAGATGAAAACGGTAACGGAATTCAAACGTGCGTGGGATAAACATAAAGGAATCCTGTGCAGAAGGAAGGGATCCTCAGGAGCTTAGCCTAGAATGGGTGGCAGAGCTGGTGGTTGGGAGGCGGGGCTAGTGCTGGGCAGATTTATACGGTCTGTGCCGGGGCTGGTGGTTGGGTGGCGGGGATAGTGCTGGGCAGACTTATACGGTCTGTGCCAGAGCTGGTGGTGGGAGGTGAGACTGGTAGTTGGGAGGCGAGGATAGTGCTGGGCAGACTTATACAGTCTGTGCCAGAGGTGGTGGTGGGAGGCAGGGTTGGTGGTTGGAAGGCGGGGATAGGGCTGGCCAGACTTATATGGTCTGTGCCCTGAAGAGGACAGTACAAATAAAAAAGTAGCACAATGAATTTATCTTCTTGGGCAGACTGGATGGACCGTGCAGGTCTTTTTCTGCCGTCATCTACTATGTAATTGTGAAATAATGCCAGTGCCAGGCAAACTTCTACAGTCTATGCCCCGATTATTGCTAGAGAGAGATCCAGATGGGCTTCGACTGCAACCTGGGAAGTATGTCCGGTGCTGGGAAGATTTCTATAGCCTGTGCCCTGAAAATGGCAAGGACTTATGAAGATTAAGTAGGCATATGTATTATCATATCATACCTTATGCTATGAGTTTATCTTGTTGAGTAGACTGGACGGACCGTACAGGTCTTTACCTACCGTTATCTATTACCTGCCTTTGACAAGGCATAAGCAGTCATGCCTTGATATTGATGTGCCAAGGCTACTTTGTGCTAATATTCTATAACAAATTAGGTATGCTGTTACGGAGTTATAGAATTGGTGCAATGTGTACTCATTTTTGGTGTCTATATTTTGGTGCAACTTTATTGAATTGCCACCATACTGGACACAGGGTGATATTATGGACTAGATTTACTACTGGTCCAATTTTAGCTGATGGGATGCCAGTATGCAAAGTCATGAGAAGAAGTAAAAAGAGACCTAATACAGATAAAAACAGACACATCCATTTGCTTTTTATTGCTAGACTTGCAATATGATGTGATTCGTACACTGCAATTTTATAATCTACAAGTTAAGAAAGTCAGCTTACCTCTATGGACTAAATGTAAAAAAGCACAGCGGACTATAATTCAATAAATATTGACCAAAGTTATTCATTTTCAGTTAGCCTGAGTATTGACCTTTAGCATTCAATTAATTAAGTCACTTTGGCCCTAGAGACAAATAATTAGCCACCGAGTTTAGAATTCTTCTTGCATAACTCCTTTTAATTAAAATCCACTGAGAAACTTAATAAATCAGCAAGCAATTCTTATAGCTGTAAAGGAAATATATAGATAGAACCACATGAAGTCTTTTTTTGATATATGGTGAACTAGTTTGGAGCGAATTGGGAAGTGTGGGACGTTTGACTTTTAGCCAATTGTAAAGTAATGTAAAGTCAAACTAACAAAAACTCTAAAAATCAGAAGTAACTCTTGAATTTACAGTACCAATATTTAAATTATACAGCAAACCCTTAGAGATCATTTTTTCTTACTTCCCTCAAAATAAATAAATAAATAAATAAATAACAGGACTTCATTCTATTTAACTTGGAAGAAGGAGTAGAAAGGAGGGCTTGAAAGTTATACATATATCCAGAAAATTTTGTATAGATGAAAGCACTCTGGAGCCCTTTTAATAAGCCATGGTAGACTCTACGTGCGTGCAGCACATGCCAAAATGAGACTACCTCCAGGCCAGTGTGCCCCCCTGGCGGTAATTTTGAGTTTGCCACATGCCCATAACACCTGAATGACTTATTTATTCATTTCCTCCCAGACGCGATGTTTCTGGTGGTAATTGGCAGTTGGCACATCCTGACTGGTCACCGCGTATGTAGCACATGAGCCTTTACCGCTAGATCAATTGGTGGAGTTAAGGGCTCAGGCCGGTTTTGGACGTGTGCTGGTTTCAGTTTTACCGCATGCCTTTTTCCTTTCCCAATAAAAAAGCGCCCTTTTTTGCAGATGCGGTAAAAACTGGCCCAGCGCATGCCCAAAACACGCACCTACACTGCCACAGGCCACTTTTTACCGTGGCCTAATAAAAGGACCCCTCTATTTTTTGCAGTCCTTCTACCATTGTGTTTCTGCACAAATTATCTGAGCTAAACTCTGATGTCAGCACATAAACTCAAAAATGTGAGAACTTAACTTTTGAAGCTGCAAGCAGGAGATTCATTTGCTAGTATCACATTTTGTGTAATCTACACAGAGTAACAATCTCTCGATCAAAGAATAGCATACCTATCCCAGATTATGCTTTGTCAAATAATTCCAACCTTGGGTCAATGGAAAAAATGGAATCCAGCCCTACAATCTGTTTCTGTTTGGTTAACATTATGAAAAGGTGGTTACCATTATACCCCTAGATTTCCCTGGAATGCAGGCTTGACATTCAATTGTTGTTGCATTTCTTGGACTCTTTTCAGGCAAATTTCCCTTATGTAATTGAACCTTTCCGGGAGGGTCAGTCTATCTGTCTTTCTGTTCATCTGTCCTTATGCATAGACTTGTTTGCATTTGTTTGAAAGAAAAGCTAATCTACCATATATGGGAAATGCCACAATTACCCAGGGATATTTTATGACTTTTTAAAAATTCCAACCTGCCTAGCCACTGCACTGACAACTTTTTATCAGGACCCAAAGACTACAGCTTCCTCTGCAACCTGCTGTGAATGTATCTTAAGCCTGTCCAGTAGATGTCACTGTCGAGAAATGCTTAAGGCTCCCTCTCTCTCAGAGAAGCAAAAAACAGGCTCAAAAATCAAATCCATATCTTCTGCATAGTCACGCACAGAACTGCCACTAAGCTTTAGTGTGCCCTTAGGTGGGTCTTTCTCACCTATTAAGGCCATTTTTAGCACAGCCATAAAAATGCCTTTTCTTTTTCTTTTTTTTTTCCATTAATGACTATGTGCTAATGTTCCAATATACATCAGCACAAGTTATATTTATATTTGTGTACTAAGTTCAATCATTTTTTCTCAAAAAAAGGAGGAAAAAGACTTCAGAAGCTCAGCAACTTGTCCTATCATAAGGGACTTTCAGCTGAGCACGCCTCTTCACCAGTCTTAAAAAAGGTCCTTATATATTTTCTTTATGATTTTCTTAAAATTTTTTCTCGTATTTTTCTTACATTTTTTAAAAATTAAAATTGCTTGTAAGGAAAAATGTATCTGTTTACTGCCTATAAGTACTATTTACTATGTGCTAATGTTGCCATTAGCATGTGGCTATTTTTTAAAAATATCGCATGAGCATTTATCACCACCTATTTTGTAGGTGGTAATGGCTCACGTGTTATTTGTGCACTAGTAGTGTAGATGCAGTAACTGGCTAGTTCAAGAACACCTAATCTTCACTCCTGACATGCCGCCTCAAACAAAAAATGAGAAAATTGCAAATTTCAAAGTTACAGCAGGATGCCAGAGTGCATCCCATGATATTCCATTTTTTGGCTGTGTTACTTGCTTAGTAAAAGGGCCCTATTAACTGCATGCTATATTATGGGGAGAAAAAGGGTGGGTTATAGGTAGAAAAGGGCATGGACTGTACACTGAAGTTACCAGAAAGTGTTTACTCTGCACTATCACATGTGCAGTTACTGCTTCCACAAGACGAGGCATTAGTGCATCTCCACTAATTGCAAATAGTCTTAACATGTGGTAAAGAATCTATCTGTGTGGTAAGTGCAGAGGACATGCTGGGCACACCTTTAACAGTTATCACACAGACTTTGAATTATCACATGATAATATTTGCTGTTAAAGTGCTGTAAGAGCACAAATGTAGCACAATTTAGTACAAGAACCTTTTAGTGCATGCTGAATCTACATAAGAACGTAATAACATAAGAGTAGCCATACTGGGTCAGACCAGTGGTGGCCAAGCCAGGTCACAAGTACCTGGCATAAACCCAAATCATAGCAACACTCCATACTACAAATCCCAGGGCAAGCAGTTGCTTCCCATGTCTGTCTCAACAGCAGACTAATGACTTTTCCTCCAGGAATTTGTCCAAACCTTTTTTAAACCCAGATACGCTAAGCACTGTTACCACATCCTCTGGCAAAGAGTTTCAGAGCTTAATTATTCATTGAGTGAAAAAATATTTCCTCCCATTTGTTTTAAAAGTATTTTCATGTAAGTTCCTCGAGTGTCCCCGTCTTTGTACTTTTGGAACGAGTAAAAAATCAATTTACTTCTTATTCTACACTCAGGATTTTGTAGACCTCAGTCATATCTCCCCTCATCCTTCTCTTTTCCAAGCTGAACAGCCCTAACCTCTTTAGCCTTTCCTCATACGAGAGGTGTTCTATCCCTTTTATCATTTTGGTCACTCTTCTTTGAACCTTTTCTGATTCCGCTATATCTTTTTTGAGATACAGCAACCAGAACTGAACACAATACATATTAATTCAATTAGGGGTCCTTTTACTAAGGTGCATTAAAAGGTGGCCTTGCTACCTTTAGCGCGTGGGTTTCCCACGCACTGTGGTCACCTTTACAGCATCAGTAAAATGGCTGTGGGCTAATTTTCTCATTAGCGCATGGTCATTACCACATGAGCCCTTACTACCACCTATTTAGGAGGTGGTAAGGGCTCCTACGCTACTCCCAAGCCAATCGGTTAGCGCATGGTAATGTGCCCACACTACCTGATTAGCGCAGGCATGCCTACTCTCCACCCATGGGCATGCCTTCCAAGCTGAAAAATAAAAAATAGTTTTCAGCATGGGATTAGCACATGCTAAGTGGAAAACTACCATAGGATGCCTTAGCGCATCCCATGGTAGTGCCGTTTTAGCATGCGGTAGGCCCGCGTTAGGCCTACCTCATCTTAGTAAAAGGGCTCCCAAATGTATATTAAAGTTTCGATGTACATTAACATTTTTTGTTGAAATGATTGAAAAAAAATCATGGAACATATCTGAAAATGATTTCACGCACATCCTAAAAACTAGCTTTCACAAGCCAACCTCTTTGTTGACTTGTGAAAGCTAGTTTTTAGGATGTACGTGAAATCATTTTCAGATATTTTCCATGATTTTTTTTCATTCATTTCAGCAAAAAATGTCCTCTTTAGATTTCTTTGAAATACAAACTGGATTTTCAGATCTGCTCTGAGATTTCAGATTTTCTTTCAGTAAGGATTCAAGAAAATGCTTTAGCATAACATTTGTTTTAGCATCTAAAATGTTTGATGGCTTGCACACATTTAATAATGATTTGTTTGTTTAAGGTAAATGTAGTGGAACATAACATTGCCTGCTAGCAGCATACAGCCATGCATTTTTCTTCTTTGCATGAACCTTGTAATTCTGTAATGGGGTGCTTTATTCAGGATCATTGTCTGCATTTTAACCATACAGCCTCCTAGGCAACCTTGACAAAGGTCTCTATGAATGTGGTTTATTCTTAACACTACACTGTAGTCTTGAATGAAAAACAGATAATGTCATTGGAATCTTACCATGCCAACATCTCCCACTGTTCAGGAGAGAGATCTGCAATTCTTATGGAAAATAGCCGAGACAAAGGTGACGCTTGGCACACATTTTCTTGTGTGAAGATACTCTCTCAATATTGACATTTATAATTTAAAAAAATTAATAGATCATAGCCTAATGGTTAGCATAGTGGGCTAAGATCCAGGAGAACTGGGTTTGATTTCCACTATGGCCTTTTGTGACCCTCCATTGTCCCAGGCACAAAATGTATATTTTGAGGCCCTGATGCTCAGAACTCCAGCGCTGTTCCGAATAGCACCGTAAAAATACAGCTGGAACAGTGCCAGAACAATGCCCTAACGTTCAACGCTAATGAGATGCAAATTTAGGTGCACTCATAGTGTTGAGCATTAGGGAGTTCAGCGGGAAGATTGTACATTGGTGCGAGAGAATTGTACTTGGCATATGTGCAAAAGATTTCTGCAGTAAGCTCGGCTCCTGTGCACATGCGCCTGGTAAGCGTGCATTAACTATTTAAAAAATATATTTTTGAGGAGTCATGTCACAGGCGAGAATGGGTGTTCCAGTGTTATCTGTCTAGGGTGTTATTAGTGTGCACTAAAGAGTTGCATGGGGACAAAAATCTTACCCATACCCACCCGTCCACGCTGGAATCTTAGCCATCCCCGCAAGACTTTAACCTGTTCCCACTCTGTCCTGCAAAACTTTAATAGTACATAAAAATAATTTCTGGTCAGCTCTCTGTTTCTCTCTGGGGTCGAGCTGCAGCATTACAGGCAAGGAAGGAACACAAGTTGGAACTAGCCAGCCACATTATCTGTCTATGGGTCAACAAAATAATAAGAATTCTCCCTCTGAGCCTCAACTTGTTTCATAGTCATTTGAACTAGCTGGCATGGAGCGAATTGGGATCCATTGGCTTGGAGGGTATTTTGTAAGTCCTGAGCAATAGGACTTTTTTGGGCTTTTACTGGGCATGCAAGGGGTAAGGATCTACCTCTGTGTCACATTCAGTAGAATCATTGAGAAAGGCTAAGACTTCTAGTTCTTTCTCTAAGTAATGTGCTGGGTTGATTATGCGGGTAGCCTGTAAAGTACCAGAAACATGAACTCAGGCATGTGGAATAGAACTTTCTGAATTATCATACTGTGGTGAAACTATAGGTGTCTGGGGTGAATCATGTTTGGGGCCATTATTCGGAGAATTTTGTCCAGACTGCAAAGAAGCATTAGTTACTGCTGAACATTTGTCTACTAGGATTGGTTTGAACCTGTCTGCTACCATCTGGGGAGACTTATCGGTGGGCAGGACTGGATATAGAGAATTGGTTTCAGTGGCCATAGTATTAAGCACTTTGGGCAGTGGGGCAGCTCATTCGTCTATGGCCTTGTTTTTATGTCTCTCTTTTTGCCAAAGATCATCAAACTGCAAATACCTAGTTAATTTTTCTCCCTTCTTTTCCTTCACTAATAAATTTAGGAGTCCCAGTAGAATCAAGGCAGACAGAGAGCCCTCCATCTGCCATTCTACAAAAAAACTATTTTTAGATAACTTTCTCCATTTCACATGATATGCTTTAATCTCTTTTCTCAGGAGTGGATTTTCAGCACACACTTTTCAAGGGGAAAGGACATTTTTATTCCTTCTCCTGACAGCAAAATAAACTTATTACAATTTATAAAATAACTAACATAGTCTACAATAACATGCAAGATAAACATACACAAACTCCTACCCTGATACCGAAAAAACCTAAATGAGTAAAATAATATACAGTTATACTTACAGTAGACGTCTTCACTTACTATTCTGTATAATACTCTCATAGACCTTCAACCGGCTCTTCTTACTTTTACTTTGTCTTCTCTCGACCTGCAGGAGGATAACTACTCCATGGGGTCTGGAGTCTCATGACCATCCCCATTTAATCACGTCGGGGTCACAAATTGCTTAGCCCCCCTGCCCAATTTACATGGGAGGGGTTATGATTTTTTTCTCTGGAGGGTGCAGAAATTAAACCTTCAGGTAGTTTCTCCCTAGATATCCTTTAACACAGGAAAACTTTTATAACATATTTTTATCAAAAAAATTAAAATACTACAAGACTGCAAGTTATTTCTAATCCATTTAGTTTGTTCAGAATTTCCAAATTAAAATCAATTAATATCTTATTTCTACAGGTACAGTTTAGACTTTACAGGAAAAAAAAGTTGCAGATTCTAAGTTTTCCTATGGGGGAAGTTGATCAGCCAGCATCTGTGTGTCCAGTACAAGTTTCCCCCTGCTACCTCTGTCTGTTCTCTTACCTATTTTTTTTCCTTGGGTAAACAAAAACTATGTATTGCATGTATTGTTTTCTGAATCAGCCCAAATCAGCTCTCCGTTTTCTCCTTTCCTTAAATTCTATTTCAACAGCTTTGCTAATCTTATTATCAAACTGAAAATATCTTCATAGGTTTGAGTTTATCTCACATTCACACATTCTTGTTTTGCACAATACCCTAGAGCTTCTTCTTGGTCTTCACCCCGTCTGTCTCATTTTCTGGCATTGCATACTTCTGTTGTTAATCTACCCAGCAACAGCACTGTAACTTTCTTCTAGCCTTAGGGCCTGGATGGCCAGTCTTGTCCTATGGCTACCATGCTATTTCAATGTACTGCTGTCTCGGGCCTTCATGTTTCTACATTACGTGCATGTTTTATGTTAATGATTTGTATGCATATGTCTTTTAGTTGCTACTGGGTGTGTGACTGTGTATGTGAAGTGGAGACTGCGGTAGGTGGGAAGTGTGAATATGCATGTGAGTGTGTGTGTGTTGGGGGGGGGTGCACAGGAGGGCGTTTTTGAATGGGATATGTGGAGGAGTGTGTAGGGGAGAAGAATTTTAGGGCATCTCACACTCTCTTGTACTAATTCCACTCCCCTCACTGCTCCACAATCTCTTCCTCTTTCCCACACTCACCATATGACCCTATCAGCTCATTCACTTCCCATGCTTCCCACATTCCCTTCTCACTCCAACCTACCTCCAAATTCTCATCCCTCTCTTACTGTTTTCCCCATGACACTCACCCACATAATTTTGTTCTGCTCCTTCCTCTCACTTTATATCTTCATTCTCCCCTCATTCACCTCCCCCAAGAGCTCCCCCCCCAATCAACATCTATGCTCTCTCTCCCCCTAGGTTTGCTGTCAGCTACACACAGCAGATAGTACAGCTGACAGCTTCTGGGCAGAGAGTGATGGTAGCTGGAAGCTTTATACAGCTGAAGGCCATGACTCCTATAAGTCTTTGCTGGCAGGACCTGGGGATCCCCACCAGTACTTTGCTTCTTCTCTCGAGTAGTGAATCCTAGTCTTTCCACTGTTTCCTCACTTTCTCTAGTACACTGGACCATGGAGTTATCTGGCTCCCCCTTCATTTTATAGCAACTATCTGTTCACTCTACCCAGAGGTCAGCCAAACCAGAAAGATACATCATTTGTAGTCTATATAATTATAGTTAAAAATGTCAAAGACAGTGATATAGTAGAGGTTGCTCATATTTGCCATATTATTAAAACGTCTCCATGGCTTGACAGATTATTTTTGGCCAAAAACCACACCCACTTTCTAAAGAGAAGAGGAGTGATGGAACAACACAAGTCTTTATTAATGTCCAGTTATACGTTACTAAAGACACTTAGCATAAGGTGAAGATGACTGGAATAAAAAGGTACAGAAAGATAGAATATGCCAGCAGGAAATGAACTCTAGAACCATCCAGTCTACACATTTGTGCATGCTACTGGACTATCACTGGTCTTCTGTGGTCTTTACTCTCCCTCCTTCTCTACCACAGCCCCTTTGTGTTCATCTTATGGATACTTGGATTATGTTGCCGTTTTGGCTCTTATTACTTTCTCTCCTAGTCGATATAAGTGCTTAAATGTAAAACTTAGGTTGTTTGCTGAATCTCTTTTTGACTCTTTCTGAACAAATTGCACATATACTTATTACATAAGGGGAGAAGAAACTCTTAGTTGGTACACATTTTTGCAAGGCTTTGCAAAAACAAGTACAAAAATAAACTTGCTTGCAAGATACTTACGATAATGGAAATTCTGGTTTCTGCAGAGCAGATGTTGTACATTAGAGATTTGGCCTGATTTACGTAAATAAACAGCAATTATTATTAAACATAGAACGAGCTTGTAACTTTTGACTTGAGGAAAAGTTATGAATAATAATAAGCATGAATGAATTTAGTGATATTTCTGAAGATAGTCCAGACTATGAACTCTGACCGGATCACCCCGAGTAGAAATAAACTGTTGAATTTGCCTTAATCATTCTTAGTAAAAGAAATGAACAAGAGATTATCTTTGTGCTCTCTGGTTGCTCTGAGTTCAGAACTGATTCAATTGACATTTTGAGAAACAGAAAAGAGACAGCCATAGATGTGGAAGAAATGACATTTGTTCACATAGCAAGTTTCACAGTAGAATAATCTTGTTTCAGTATACAGAAAAATGCAGACCCATAAATCTCAAAGAACAGAAACTAGAGCAGACCCGAAGTCCAAAGAAACCTTTATTGGAACAGGCCTGATGTGGCCATGTTTCACCAAATAGGTTGCACTGGGGATTATTGACACACTACTGAATTAAGTATATATAAAAACACTAGTAAAAAAGGCCCGTTTCTGACCGCAATGAAACGGGCGCTAGCAAGGTTTTCCTTGGAGTGTGT
The DNA here is from genome assembly GCF_901765095.1 of Microcaecilia unicolor. NCBI lineage: Eukaryota > Metazoa > Chordata > Amphibia > Gymnophiona > Siphonopidae > Microcaecilia > Microcaecilia unicolor. Next base: position 517,427,139 of record NC_044032.1, read on the forward strand.
ATGTTTGAGAGAGTGTGTGTGAGAGTGACTGTGTGAGAGAGAGTGAATGTGTGAGTGTGTGTGTGACAGAGAGAGAGTGAGAGTGGGTGCCAGTGTGTGTGTGAGAATGAGAGTATGTGCCAGGGTCCCCCCTCCCTCCCAGTGCCAGGGTATCCCCCCCCCCCCCCCGGTCTGTGCCACAGTTGCAGGTTCCCCCTCCCTCCCAGTTGCAGGGGTTTCCCCCTCCCTCCCTCCCTCCCTCCCTCCCTTTTTCACTCCCTTCCTATTCCAGTGAATACATTTGTTGTCTGAGCATTTTGTATTTTTCTATTGGGGTCAGAGAGTGTCAAGTGTAGGTGGAACAGACTCATGTATCCCGCAGCCCTTGGACCCTGTCCTCCCCCCTCTCGGTGAATCTCAACGTACTCCCCCCTCTGGTCCCAGCCATCCTTCCGTCAGAGTCATACCTGAGCTCCCTCTGCACCGAACCCGGTGCCACCGTTTCCCTGCTGTTGCACCCCGCCCCCGGCTTCTCACAGGGTGGAATTCGGAAGGAGGAGAAGTGTGGAAGAATAGCGTCATGGGGGCGGGATCCCGGAGGATGGAATGAAGCATCATGGGGAGGTGGTGCGCCTAAGGAGGGAAGCGTCACGGTGTTCGATTGACGACAGGACGCGGTAAGAGGCCAGTGCCATTGTTCCGCCCTCGACGTCATCACGTTGTGATGTGAGGGTAGGGCAGACACTCATGGCCAAACTGGATATCTAGACCATCTCAAGTTTCCGGCTTGAGGCTTCATTCGAACGTTGGAGGTGCGTTTTATGTCCAGATGGGGCGTGGCTAAGGGGAAGTCTATCAGTGAGGGTCAGTGGTGGTGAGACCCTATAGAAAGAGTGCGTGGTTGAGGGTGAGTGTATGAGTCAGGGTAAGTGGTGCTGAGTGAGCTTCAGAACGTTGGAGGTGGGAATTATTTTATAGATGTTTGGCGAAATGTCACCTTATCTGTTCAATTCCAATAAAGGTTTCTCTGGACTCCGGGTCTGCTCTGGTTTCTGTTCCTTGTTGTTTCTGTGGACTTGAAGAGCCTAAAACCACATAAAAGTCTGTCCTATCTTTATGCGGTGTCACACTTAAGAGAAAGCTGTTTGCATAGACCCAGATATTCAATGCCGGTACCTGGATATGGGCCCCCATTGAATATCCAGGAACAACATTGGCAGTGCCTAAAAAAATGCTCCTGTTGCTAGTTGAATGCTTTTATGAGCATTGTACTGCTTCTCATCTAGAAAGGAGGATGAACAGGTGAATAGGTTGATCTAATATATTTGCATTTTCAAAAACCACACCTCTCTACAAAGCCGCATTGAGCCTGCCATGAGTGGGAATGTGCGGGGTACAAATGTAACAAAAAAAAAAAAACATTTGAAAGTCTGTCATGAGAGATCCTTCAGGAAATTAAGTAATGTGATAGGAGACAATCCAGCTTATAATCGAAAAAGAAAAACGCCTATATTTTGACCCAAATCGGGAGATGGGCGTTTTTCTCGCAAAGGCGCCCAAATCGGTATAATCGAAAGCCGATTTTGGGCGTTTCCAACTGCACTACGTTGCGGAAATGAATAAAGTTGATGGGGGCGTGTCGGAGGCGTGGTGGAGGCGGGACTGGGGCGTGGTTATCAGCTGAGGAGAGATGGGCGTCTTTAGCTGATAATCGAAAAAAAAAAAAGGCGTTCTGACCGCGATTTTGGGTCACATTTTTTGGACCCTTTTTTCTCACAAACAAGTCCCAAAAAAGTGCCCCAACTGCCCAGATGACCACTGGAGGGAATCGGGGATGACCTCCCCGGACTCCCCCAGTGGTCACTAACCCCCTCCCACCAAAAAAACCCCACTTAAAAAACTTTTTTTCCAGCCTGTATGCCAGCCTCAAATGCCGTACCCACCTCCATGACAGCAGAATGTGTTTGATCCTGTCACAGCCTTTCCCTGGGTCAGATGTGGCTCTCGGGTGCAGTACAGGGTCACATCAGCATTGCATTGTGGTGGGTGTAGGGTATTGGGCTCCGTGATTTCATTAGCTTGTGTTACAGTCTCACGATGTTGGTAGTTGGTAGGCTCTTCTCCCATGGTGCTTTTCCCCCTGCCTACTGGGTCAGAGCGTGCCCTGTTGTGTTTCCTGTTGTAGTCCATGCGGTAGTGGCCATTTTTGTAAGCCAGTTTTAGTTCCCTTTCCAGTGTTAGCCACGTTAGACAACTTAGTTCTTACCTTGAATGTGGCTGAAAGAGGGCATTGTACACCATTCTGCCAGCTCTGACCTACTGCTCATCTCAGTACAGTACCAGGGAGACTCGTTGCTAGTGGGGCACAACCTCTGATCTGCAGTTAACTGTGAGTAAACGCGGTTATTCCAATAAAGGACGTTTTCGGAAGATTAGTCTTCAGATGTCAACTGGTGTGCCAATGTTATACAGCAGCAACAAGTCCTAGAGGCCTGCGTGTATGCAGGTCCCTGGAGCACTTTTAGTGGGTACCGCAGTGCACTTTAGCCAGGTGGCCCCAGGCCCATCCCCCCCCCCACCTGTAACACTTGTGCTGGTAAATGGGAGGCCTCCAAAACCCACTGTACCCACATGTAGGTGCACCCTTCACCCCTAAGAGCTATGGTAGTGTTGTACATTTGTGGGTAGTGGGTTTTGTGGGAGGGGGGTTGGGTGCTCAGCACCCGTGGTAAGGGAGCTATGCATGTGGGAGCATTGTCTGAAGTCCACCGCACTGACCTCTAGGGTGCCCAGTTGGTGTCCTGGCATGTCAAGGGGGCGAGTGTACTACGAATGCTGGCCCCTCCCACGACCAAATGGCTCGGATTAGGACGTTTTTGAGCTGGGTATTTTTAGTTTCCATTATCGCTAAAAAAAACAAACGCCCAGCTCAAAAACGTCCATTTTTTCGAAAATACGGTTCGGCCCACCCCTTCACGGATCCGTTCTCGGAGATAAACGCCCATGGAGATAGGCGTTTGCGTTCGATTATGCCCCTCCATGTCTTATCATGGACTGACACTGAGTTACAAGAAAAGGAACAGACTAGACTGTAGGACTAAACGGCCAATTTTTCAAATAGAAAAGGGTCAAGCTATTCATAGATGATCTGCATACATGAGCAATGAGTGATGTGACCAAATCTGCATATTCAATGTTGTTATTACATTTAAAGATTGTGAGGAATTGCAATGGATTTCATGAGACTAGGAGAATGGGCATCCTAATGACAGATGGAAATCAGTATGGACAAGTGTGACGTGAAATCCCAGGGACAAGAACACAATGCTGGGTTCCATGTTTGGAGTCATTGAAATGTTCAGTCCATTGTGCTATACAAAAAATGCAAATAGACCGTAGAATGTTATGGGATATTCAGAAAGGAATGAAGAACAAATCTGAGAATATCATTATGCCTCTATAAGGTCCATGACGCAATGGTATCTTGAGTATTAGATGCCCCATCTCAAGAAGGATATCACTAAACTGAAAAAGGTTCAGAGAAAGACAACAAAATTGGTAGAGGGTATAGCACCTATTAGGGCTCTTCAGCCTAGAAAATAGATAATTAAGAGGGGCTGTAATAAATGTTTATAAAATTATAGGTGTGGTGGGAACAGTTAAATAGGTGATAGTTGTTTATCCAAAACATTACTAAAACAAGTGGATACTTTATGAAGCTTATAACCAGCAGATTGACAAGAAATTACAAAAGTAAATTTTCAGGCAGTGAAGAATAAGTTGTTGTAATCTGTTGCCAGAAGACATAGCAGAGGTTCAAATGAAGTTTGAACAAGTTCTTACAAGAAAAGTCCATAACAATTATTGGCCAGATAGACTCAGGAAAGCCAAAGAGTTTAAGGATGTGCATTTGTGAGCATATATTCTGTTCATATGAGTGACTAAATTTTAAAGTATGTTCAGATTGCCTATATGCAAATTCACCTACAAAATTAGCATTCTTACAACCAATCTGTAAACCCCGAAAATTTCTTGCATGTACAATATGTGCAAAAAACATTAATATGCAAAAATACACACTAACTCACAAATACAAGAAAATTGTAAAAAAAAACTTTAAGGTAGATTTTCAAAAGGGATATTCAGTGGCTCTAACTGGACAGTGCTGCTGAATATTTCCTCTGACTGCCTTCGCACTATTTGGACAGTGCCAAGTCCATCTCTAGATGGAACTTGGACAGATCCAGATGTTAACCAGTTAAAGACAATATTCAAACAGCTTGAATTTCCGACCTAAATGAGACTGACCTGTTGTTGGATAAATGAAAAGTCGGATAATATAGAAAGCAATGATAACTCCTGAAACAATGCAGAAACAAAGGCAGTAAAAACAGGATCCCAGCTCACAATGGTGGTAAAAAGTAGGGTCCCGGGTTCGTGAACAGAAAGAGAAGCTATGTGATGTCACTGGGTGGGGGGGGGGGGAGGTCTGTCAGATATGCTGGATGGTTGGATCAACGAAGTTCAGATAATTGGGACTGTACTATATTTGGTTTGTGGTCTGAATATGGTTGCTAACTGGACAGTTATCTGGGTACAAACTCTGAATATCTAGTTTCATTTTAACTGTGACGGCTGACATTTTAATTGGGCAGGTCATTTAAAAGGAAGGCTCAGGGGTTTTTTTTTCTGCTAAGCTCATCACTAATAGATTTTCCCTGGAAATAACCTATAAGAAATGTATGTACTTATTGGGATCTGTTGGTTTCTTGTGACCCACGCAGAAACAGGATGCTGGGCTGGAGTGAGCTTGGTCTGACTCAGCATGATTTGCTGGGCTGGGCTGGACTGGAGAGAGCTTGGTCTGACTCAGCATGGCTTTTCTTATGTTCTAGATAAAAGCAAAAGCATACGTAATAAGGTTTTCTCAATTACACAAACGTACCCAGAGGAAGGAGCATTGCTTTTAACCTTGTTATCTGTTGGACCAGACATGGTGAAGTTTGTAATTTTCCACCATCTGGTAACTTAGGCCTGGCGTATCCATTTCAAGGCGAAACATGGCCATGTTGGGCACAGATGTGTAAGTCTCTGGGAACCTTTGGATTTTAAATAAAGACTGTTTATCTTCTTATTATGTCTGCCTTTTGCTTTTATCTTCAAAGTTGGATTTGGTGGAACGTTTGCCTTGTTTTCTCACCTCTTTTCTTATTTTCTTACATTTTTACTTGCATGCCTTTTATAGGAAAATATATGTTAAAAGAAGGAAATACAAATCTCAGATGAAATAGCTGGATGTATGCCAGATTTGTGTTTTCTTTCTCATTGATTGTCTGATTTCTCCGCAGGGTCAGTCAATAAGGCTGCACTCAATGTGCTGCTCTCAAACTGACCCCTTGGGGTAAAGAAGGAGAAATGGGAGGAAGCTAATGTAAGCTGCATATGCATTATCTCATTTTATAAATCTACTTGCAATTCAAGAGAGTTCATAAAATCCATGCTCTTTATCATAAGCAGAAACATTTCAGAAGCATTTTTAAGAACCCTTTTGTTAATAAATGATAACTTCTTAACATATTTTAGTCTTTGTTGGTAGTTTTCTAATGAAATCATTGTAGTAGTTATTTAGAGAGTGCTCCCTGATTGAACTGGAGGAGCCATAAAATGGTTGAGCTCTTCCACCTCAATTATAAAGGGGAAAAGGTTAAAGGGAAAGGAAAGGGCAGGAGATAAAGAAAGAGGTAAAGAATAGAAAAGGTTAAGCTAGAGGAGCCAGGGAAATTCTTGGGCAGGGACTACGTACTTAGGTCTTTAAGCCCCATCCGAAATGCATTTAGTTTCTGACTAGGGGTGCTCAAGTCCAATATTTTTGTTTATTTTCCATTTTGGCTATGGGATTTTTCATTTCAACAGCAATATCATCAGTAGTGTGCCCTACTGCATAACAGTATACCTATTGTTCAAACAGTGCACACTACTGCTCAGTAATGATCACAATTGTTCTTCAGTAGTGCATATTATTTCGGGGTTTTCCTTCATTTTAGGTTAAAAATGACATTAAATGATACATTTTCCATATTGTTTCAAATTAATGCACATTCCTAGTTCAGACATTTTAGTTCCTTTGCATAATAGTGGAAGTAAGGAGGAGGTTGGGAATTACAGACCTGTCAGTCAGACTTTGGTGGTGAGTAAGCTAATGGAAACACTTCTAAAGAGGAGGATTGTGTGAGGTTTCTTGAACTACATGGAATGCGGGACCTGAGGCAGCATGGCTTCACTAGTGGCAGGTTGTGTCAGACGAATCTGACTGTCTTCTTCGACTGGGTGACCAAACAGTTGGATGTGGGAGGGGCACTTGATGTGGTATACTTGGATTTCAGCAAAGCCTTTGACACGGTTCCACACAGGCGACTGATAAATAAATTGAGTGCCCTCGGTATGGGACCTAGAGTAATTGATTGGGTTAAAAATTGGTTGAATGGTAGGAGACAGAGGGTAGTGGTAAATGGAGCTTGCTCTGAAGAAAAGGATGTCGTCAGTGGAGTACCGCAGGGATCGGTCCTAGGGCCGGCTCTTTTTAACGTCTTTGTGAGCGATATTGCGGAAGGGCTGTCTGGTAAGGTTTGTCTCTTTGCGGATGATACTAAACTCTTCAACAAGGTGGACACCCTGGAGGGTGTGAATGACATGAGCAAGGACTTAGCGAAGCTAGAGGAATGGACCAATATTTGGCAACTAAGGTTTAATCCCAAAAAATGCAGGGTCATGCACTTGGGTCGCAAAAATCTGAGGGAATGGTACAGTATACTGTAGGAGGTGAAGTGCTTCAGTGTATGAAGGAATAGTGGGACTTGGGGGTGATTGTGTATGATGACCTTAAAGCTTCCAAACAGGTAGAAAAAGTGATGGTCAAAGCCAGAAGGATACTTGGGTGCATAAAGAGAGGCATGACCAGCAGGAAAAAGGAGGTGATAGTGCTATTGTATAAGTCTCTGGTGAGGCCTCATTTGGAGTACTGCATGCAGTTCTGGAGACCGCACCTATGGAAAGATATAAACAGTTTGGAGTCGGTCCAGAGAGCAGCTACGAAATTAGTAAGCGGTCTTGAATGCAAAAATTATAGGGACAGGCTTATGAACCTCAACATGTATACGCTGGAAGAGAGGAGGGAGAGAGGAGATAGAAACATTTAAATATCTCAAGGGCATTTATGTACAGGAAGAGAGCCTTTTTCAAATGAAGGAGAGCTCTGGAATGAGGGAGCATATGTCAAATTTAAGAGGGAATAGGTTTAGGAGTAACCTGAGGAAGTATTATTTCACAGAAAGGGTGGTGGAGGTGTGGAATGGCCTCCCGGTGGAAGTGGTGGAGTCAAGGACTGTTCCAGAATTTAAAAAGGCATGGGATAAGCATGTGGGATCGCTTAGGAACAGGAAGAATTAGGGGTTACAGAGGATGGGCAGACTGGATGGGTCATATGGCCTTTATCTGCCATCATGTTTCTGTGTTTCTAGACACTAACCCCACTGTTTACAAAGGCTAGCGGCTGCTGCATGGCGTTGCTGACAAGTGAATGGGCTGTGTCGGCAGTACCGCACCGCCAGCTGCTAGCATGGTTTGTAAACGGGGGGGGGGGGGGGGGGGGGGGAATCATTTTCAGTCTGTCTATATTTTTTCCAGCCTAGCTATATGTTTTTGGAGCTACAACCTCCAGAACTGGACAAAATGAGGACAATTCTATAACAAGATAACTCCAGTTTGGCACCCTGATAATGTGCAATAGGAGCATATTGTATAATGATGCCTGGACACTGAGGTGTCGTTGTAGAACCCTAATATAACAGTATCCAGCATGCCTGATTTTTCTGTGCCTGCAATTGCACTGGTTTAGGGGTTCTCAGCCTAGTCCTCGGGACATACCAAGCCAGTCTGGATACCCACAATGAATATGCATGAGATACATCTGACAATGGAGGCAGTGATGTGTCCTGAGGACTGAGTTGAGAACCCCTACAAAAGCCATAGATTTGACATAACTGCAGCCAAATAAATGCAGAAAAACCCACATAGCTTACATTATTCTGTAAGTTACAAACATAACTGGGAGCCAAGCCCATGCCCACCTGTTTATGCCCCCCCCCCCCATGCATCTGCACGCTATAGCACTTATGTGACCTATACAATAGCACTTTGCATGTTTGAACACATAAATGCTACTTTTCTTTGTAAGGGGTTTGTGTCAAAAGATGTATGAGAAGAGACTGGAAGACCTGAATATGTATACTCCAGAGGAAAGGACGGACAGGGGAGATATGATAGAGACATTAAAAAAATTGAAAAGTATTAATATAGAAACAAATCTTTTCCAGAGAAGGGAAATGGTAAAACTAGAGGACATAACATATAGTAACATAGTTATACTATACTATAGTATTCTATACTATACTATAGTATAGTATACACAATATACAATGCATTCCAAATAAAACTCAATACAGAAAAAATACACTGTCTCATCATCTCATCATAATACAATACATACAAACCCATAAGCATCAACACCCCAGGATACACCCTCCCTATCTCAGACAGCCTGAAAATTCTCGGAGTAACAATTGACCGTAACCTCTCACTTGAGACCCAAGCGAAATCCACCATAAAGTAAATGTTTTTCTCAATGTGGAAACTCAAATGCGTGAAACCATTCTTCCCGACGGAAATATTTCGAAACCTGATACAAACAATGGTATTAAGCCATGCATACTACTGTAATGGAATCTATGCGGGATGCAAAGATCAAATCATAAAAAAACTTCAAACCACCCAAAACACAGCAGTCAGACTTATATTTGGAAAAACGCGTTTTGACAGTGCCAAACCACTCAGAGAAAAACTGCATTGGCTACCAATCAAAGAATGAATCACGTTCAAAATCTGCATGACTGTTCATAAAATCATTTACGGCGAGGCACCTGGATACATGACAGACCTCATTGACCTGCCAACCAGAAATACCACTAAATCTACACAATCTTACCCAAACCTCCACTACCCCAAGCAACAAAGGACTCAAATATAAATCCACCTATGCATCCAGCTTTTCCTACTTAAGCGCACAACTATGGAATGCACTGCCAAAAATAGTAAAAACTATGCCAGACCACCTTAATTTCCGGAAATCACTAAAAATGGTCCTGTTCAAAAGAGTATACCCCACCGACCCAACATAAAAATACATGGACACATGCGACACAATGCAACCAAAGTATGTAAAGGACATTACCTGACCCTTCCTTCCCCCCCCCCTTCTAAGCTCCCCCAGTCTACACCTACCTTACATATATCTTACCTATCACAACATCACTTGTATTCATTCGTACCATGAATCTGTTCAGACCGGAATCGGCTAACGCTGTTAACGGCAATATGTAAGCCACATTGAGCCTGCAAAAAGTTGGGAAAATGTGGAATACAAATGCAACAAACAAATAAATAAATAAATAGTAAATGATGGCAGATAAAGACCTGTATGGTCCATCCAGTCTGCCCAACAAAATAAACTCATTTTACGTGGTATGTGATGAATTGAGGTTGTGGGGTGGTAGACTTAGGAGTAATGTCAGGAAATTCTTTTTCATGGAGAGGGCAGTCAAAGCCTGGAATGCTTTGATGAACTAGAGCCAGTGCCGGGCAGACTTGTACAGTCTGTGTTCCGTATATGGCAATCCAGTTTAGGATGGGCTGGAATGGGCTTCAACAACAACTACAGTGTTGGGCAGACTTTTACGGTCTGTGTCCCACATATACAAGCCAGGCTGGAGTGGGCTTTCATCTCCATCTGCTCGCCATAACAGAAACCTGGCTCTGCCCTGATGACTCTGCTTCAGTCGCAGCCCTGTGCCATGGCGGTTATCTATTTTCACATACTCCTCGCCCTGCTGGCCGTGGGGGCGGTGTTGGACTACTTCTCTTTCCCTCCTCCAGATTTCAACCCCTTCTTCCACCTCAATCTCACTGTTTTTCCTCCTTTGAAGTTCACTCTATCCGCCTTTTCTCTCCTCTGCCTCTTCGAATAGCGGTCATTTATCGTCCCCCTGATAAGTCCCTTTCATCCTTTCTCAGTGACTTTGATGCCTGGCTTGCCTTCTTCCATGATCCTTCCTCCCCCTCTCTCATCCTTGGTGACTTTAATATTCCTGCTAATGATCCTTCCAACTCTTATATTTCCAAGTTACTCGCTTTAACGTCCTCCTTTAATCTCCAACTATGCTCCACCTCCCCCACTCATCAAAATGGTCACTGTCTTGATCTCATCTTCTCCTCCAACTGTTTACCCTCTAGTTTCCTTGCCTCTGATCTTCCCTCCTCTGATCACCATCTTATAACTTTCACACTTAAATCTCCTCCCTCCCAGTCCCGTCCTATCTTATCTAATTTATCTAGGAATCTTCACGATATTGACCCTTAATCTCTATCCTCCCATGTTTCAAACCTCCTCTCTACTGTGGCACCATCTACGTCTGTCAACGAGGCTGTTTCTTCCTACAACAATACTCTATCCTCTGCCTTAGACACTCTTGCACCTTTGATGACCCGCCCTGTAAGGCGTACAAAACCCCAACCTTGGCTGACTTATAATATCCGCTACCTACGTTCCTGTACCCGCTCCGCCGAACGCCCTTGCTGATTTCTTACACTTTAAGTTCATGCTGACCTCCTTCCAATCTGCTCTTTTACGTGCCAAACAGGATTATTATATCCAACTGACGAACTCTCTTGGCTCTAATCCTCGACTTCTCTTCACCACATTGAACTCTCTCCTCAAGGTGCCCCCTCACCCAACTCCCCCTTCATTATCTCCTCAGACCCTTGCTGAATTCTTTCACAACAAGGTTCAAAAGATAAACCTTGCTTTCTCTACCTCACCACCTCTCTCTCCACTAGTCCGTTCCCCTCTCTCTCCTTCCCCTCATTCCCTTTCCTCCTTTCCCGAAGTTACTATTGAGGAAACTACACTTCTCCTTTCTTCCTCAAAATGTACCACCTGTTCCTCTGATTCCATTCTTACCCACCTTCTTAATGCCATCTCTCCTGCTCTTATTCCTTTTATCTGTCACATTCTCAACCTCTCACTTTCCACTGCGACTGTCCCTGCTGCCTTTAAACATGCTGTGGTCACACCTCTCCTTAAGAAGCCTTCACTCGACCCTACTTGTCCCTCTAATTACCGACCCATCTCCCTCCTTCCTTTTCTCTCCAAATTACTTGAGCGTGCTGTTCACCGCCGCTGCCTTGATTTTCTCTCCTCACATGCTATTCTTGACCCACTACAATCTGGTTTTCGCCCTCTCCACTCAACCGAAACTGCGCTTACTAAAGTCTCCAATGACCTATTACTGGCTAAATCCAGAGGTCAATATTCCATCCTCATTCATCTTGATCTTTCCGCTGCTTTTGACACTGTCGATCACAGCATACTTCTCGATACCCTGTCCTCACTTGGATTCCAGGGCTCTGTCCTTTCCTGGTTCTCTTCCTACCTTTCCCTCCGCACCTTTAGTGTTCACTCTGGTGGATCCTCTTCTACTTCTATCCCTCTGCCTGTCAGCGTACCTCAGGGTTCTGTTCTTGGTCCCCTCCTCTTTTCTATCTACACTTCTTCCCTTGGTTCATTAATCTCATCCCATGGCTTTTCCTACCATCTCTATGCTGATGACTCCCAAATCTCCCTTTCTACCCCTGATATCTCACCTTTCATCCAAACCAAAGTTTCAGCGTGCTTGTCTGACATTGCTGTCTGGATGTCTCAACGCCACCTGAAATTAAATATGACCAAAATCAAGCTTCTCATTTTCCCCCCCAAACCCACCTCCCCGCTCCCCCCGTTTTCTATTTCTGTTGATGGCTCTCTCATTCTCCCTGTCTCCTCAGCTCGAAACCTTGGGGTCATCTTTGACTCTTCTCTCTCCTTCTCTGCTCATATCCAGCAGATTGCCAAGACCTGTCGTTTCTTTCTTTACAACATCCGTAAAATCCGCCCCTTTCTTTCCGAGCACTCTACCAAAACCCTCATCCACACCCTTGTCACCTCTCGTTTAGACTACTGCAATCTGCTTCTTGCTGGCCTCCCACTTAGTCACCTCTCCCCTCTCCAGTCGGTTCAAAACTCTGCTGCCCGTCTCGTCTTCCGCCAGGGTCGCTTTACTCATACTACCCCTCTCCTCAAGACCCTTCACTGGCTCCCTATCCGTTTTCGCATCCTGTTCAAACTTCTTCTACTAACCTATAAATGTACTCACTCTGCTGCTCCCCAGTATCTCTCCACATTTGTCCTTCCCTACACCCCTTCCCATGCACTCCGCGCCATGGATAAATCCTTCTTATCTGTTCCCTTCTCCACTAGTGCCAACTCCAGACTTCGCGCCTTCTGTCTCGCTGCACCCTACGCCTGGAATAAACTTCCTGAGCCCCTACGTCTTGCCCCATCCTTGACCACCTTTAAATCTAGACTGAAAGCCCACCTCTTTAACATTGCTTTTGACTCATAACCACTTGTAACCACTCGCCTCCACCTACCCTCCTCTCTTCCTTCCCGTTCACATTAATTGATTTGATTTGCTTACTTTATTTATTTTTTGTCTATTAGATTGTAAGCTCTTTGAGCAGGGACTGTCATTCTTCTATGTTTGTGCAGCGCTGTGTACGCCTTGTAGCGCTATAGAAATGCTAAATAGTAGTAGTAGTAGTAGTAGATCTGCATACTATGGGTCTATAGTACATGTAAATCTATTTCATGCATATTCTTTGTGAGAACCCTGAAAACCTAAATGACTAGGTATGCTTCCAGAAGAGGGTTGCAAAGCACTGCATTAGGGCCATTTAATTTTTAAAAAATGCAGTCTACAGGTGTAGATAGATAGAAAAGCAATACCTTCTGTACTGCTAAGAAAAATGGAAAACAGTAAACATGCTGAAGATTTACTGAAAGAATGAGCATTTTTTTCTTTTGCAAGTACCATATAATGCTTGCTTAACCATAACTTATGGTCCTGCTTGTTTGAGATATAACCATGTTGTACTATTCACACCAATCAGCTGAACCAATAAAAATGCTGGGAGATGACAGTTTAATAGGCACTAGATATATATGAAAGGAAATGTCTACATTTAATTCAAAAATGACCTATAATACTGCAATCCAAGATATTTTATGAGATTTATTCACTTCTTTATGAGACACCCTCTCCCTTTTTTTCAATTGTGCTTTTCTTCAAGTTCTCAGTTGGATAATTCTTTCTTCTCTGCAGTGACTTCCAGGACTACAAATAAGAGTTGCATAGCATTAAAGTGATCAGTCATTGCTAAGTTGCCAACTAGCTACAGATCTGCTTCAAAGGGTTAACCGAGTCTTGGTTTATTCTATGACGTACATAGACATTTAAGGAGGAAGTTGTCAATGTGGGCTACTGTTAGGTTGGGTTATTTTACCACAAATTATGCTGTTTCAGCACACAGCCCACAGCCCACATTGATATCTTCTCCCCTTAGTCTTGCCTTTTTAGAGCATGCAACTGGTAAATAAGAGCTACCAGTATTCTCATGCAATAGCATAAAATAAGGACTGGACTGATTCTATTGGGTGAATCTGGAGACAGCTGCAACCCTAGACACTATAAGGGGCATTTTTGATATGACGTCTAAGTCCAATTTGGGATGTTTTGTGAAAAACAATCAAGTGATGAATAAAGCAATTTGAACTAGAAAAACATCTATTTTTTTGTTTCAAAAATCTCCATTTTCTAGATGTTTTTATGCTTTGTTGCATCTTTCTGTAGGTATCATTTTTGGGGGAAAAAGGCTCTAGGGAAAAATGCAAAAAAAACCCAAGCCATTGGGATGTCTGGAGGACCAGCATTTTTAGTAGACTTGCCAAACAGACATCCCAGCAGAGCAGTGAGGCAGCCTAGGGGCACTTCAGTGCACTTCACATAAAAGATCCCAGGTACAATTGTCACCACAACCCCCTCCAGGAATAGAAACAAAAAACAACCATAACTTACAACCATAACCCCCTCCAGGAATAGAAACAAAAAACAACCATAACTCACTGTGCACCACTACAATAGCCTTCAAGCTTGCAGGTGTCATCAATATGTAGATACAGCAGGTATTTAGTATTTTTTAGAGGGCTCACACTTTCTACCACAAGTGTACCAGAGTGGGATATGGCCCTGGGTCCCCTTCTATACAGTGCACTGCACTGACCACTAGCCTACTCGTGGGAGCAGCTTGTTGCTCAAATAGGAATGGAAAAGCCTATACTATTTGAGAAACTTTAATGTACTGCGATGGTTCCTGAATCTAAACTCATGGTGCAATGAGAGGTGATAGAATCTGAGCACATTACATATAATTTGCACACTATTTCATTATTGATTTGAAAGTAATATATATGTAATACCCCATGGAATGGGTGTTACTAAAGTGATAGATTTCTCCAGAGCCCCGGGAAGCAGGGAAATCTCTGCTAGAGGGCTGGAGTGGTAGGATGTCACTGGGTAGGAGGAGGCCCAGCCCATGGGGAGTGGTTTTGAAATAGAATGCAGGAGAAAAGAGTTGCTTTGTAGAGAATGACAGGGGTTGCAAAGGAGTTGCAAAGAAGATAAAGGATGGAATTAAGCCCAGGAGGTCGTCTTTTGGTTGCCCGATGGACCCTGCCAAGAGACCAGGAGGAGGAAAAGGGGAATCCTGAGTGAGGAGTGTGACCTTTGGCTGTAAAGGAGGGTTGTAGCTCCTGAAAGCGACAACCAGGATACAGTGTATGCTATGGGTGGGCAGAGGAGAGACCCAGCCTGGGAACAGGGGATTGGAGCTAGGGAGAGCTTAGTCCCAGGGCCAGGGTAGATCCAGATGGGGGTCACCGCTGGAAGAGGGTCAGACCAGAAGAGAGTCTGAGCCTGTAGAGATTGAATTTGCGCTGAGTGGAAGAGAAAAGAATAGCATTGCCCTACAGGATAGGCATGAACAGATGTATATATATACATATTTGGTGCCCATGAGGAATCCCTGTAAATATACTGTAGCTCCGCCCCTCATGCCTGGGTGCGATGTATGATAAAAACTGGGTTCCGGTTAGCCTGATGTTAGTAGTTGTGGCAGCTTTTCCAGAACACAGTACCCAGGAATGAGGAGAGGACAACAAAAACTAACCTTGTCTTTAGTTCTCTAAGAACCAAAGAGGAAAAATAACTAAATTCAGGATTTATCCCTAGTACTTTGAGACAATAAGGCAACATAGATTTTCTGAAACAATGTAACAAATTTATTTAACACATTCTTACGTCTTGTAGAGTAAGCAACTGTATTCCTCTTTACATCAGAACCCCCAAATGTTAACTTTGTATCCTTACAAACATGTACTCCATTCACAAATTTAATTTACTTATTTTCTCTCTGCAGGAGCCTCCCTTATCCTTAAAGAACACTTATTAGATAAGTATCCTCTAAACAGTTCATTCATAAATTTCTCAAACTTAACATGAAATATATTTTCTTTTGCTATAACCTTTAAGAATTGATTCTTTGGGTATTATTTCTTTTAGACACAGATATCTCCAAAAGCTCATCCACTTTCACTGAAGAACAATGTATTATTTTATTTTGACTTTCCCTTTTTCCCTTCATATCTTTTCCCCTTTTAGATTTTCCCTGCTTTCCCAAAGTCAATTAGCTGATGCAGGTTTTAACTCATTGGGGTGTAGTGTAGACTTTTTTGCGTGGGGGCCTGTGTTGTTTTCCAGAAATCCAACAGTCCGGTCCAGTATAAAGCTTCTTCCTAAACCTTTTGCTTAAATAACTAAGATGAAGGCAAAACCCTGTCTATCCTGTATTTTGAATTGCCAATTTTAAAACTATTGGGAAGTATTACCAAATACTGTGGCCAATGTAATCTAACAAAATAAAAATTAACCAAAATTCCCTTTCTCTGTAGGTCCTTGCTATTTTTTTTTATTTCCCTAAGCTGTGAAAGAGTGACTGACAGCCTTTACTCATATGCACCACTCTCAACATTCCGTCATCAGCTCACTGTGTCAACATTCCATCACCTTTCTTCACTTTACTCCCCTTACATTTACCTAGTTTGCCAAAATTCTTTCCCTGTTTCCTATTATTTAATTCCTTTAAATATTCCCTTACCACAATCACCCTGTTCTCATCTGGCTTTCATTTAAACACTTCAACTTATTTCCCCCTGCAATTCATTCAGCAGTTATCCAAAATTCCCAAAGTTAGCAGAAATCAATTTAAACCTCTCCCCAGTCACACCTTCACTCTCCCACTCTTCCCTTAATACCTTTACTGTTACCCAAACTCACTCCAATAACTCTTATTTTCCTCAAATTCACCTCTGCCTCTCTCACTCAGAGCAGCACCTCCACTCACTTCAGCTGTCAGACCCACTCTGCCAACTGCCAGCTGCTGTTACCAAGCCAACAGAAGCTCAGGTCTCAGTACATTCCAAGGACCTATGCTGCTGGCCACAACGGAACTCTGGGACTTAGGTAATTTTATTTATTTTATTAACCCCTAGGTTACAATACCTGAGATGAGAAGTGGTATAGGCATTCCCTTGAGGAATACCAGAAGGACTGGATCTAAGTAAGAGTTTATATGCTGTTTGGACTGCTTAATAAAGGTTTAAAGTACCGCCTGTTGCACAGTTGGAAGAAATAAGCAATTTGTATTTTCGTAAGTTGTGACTACAGTGTATCCTTTAGCACGAGGGTGCAAGTGCCTGCCAACCCCTGGATCGCTATTCTGGACCATAAGCCCACTCCCAAGCTCGACTGCAGGTGAACTGGAATGGATGAGAGAGGTGAGAGTGGCCCTGAATGTGAAACCGAACTACATTGAAATGAGCTGCTTTGTGGCCCGAGGCCAGAGTAGGCACATGGGTCAGACCTGGGTTACATTTATGTAACTGAGTATATAATCTGAACTGCTTATGCTTTTAAAATAATCACTAAATTTTTCATAAGGAAAAAAATGGAAAGCCATATATAAATAGATATTTATAAATAGATAGAAAGATAGAGATAATAGGCTTTCCATTTTTTCTTTTGCTTATGACATTTTAAAAACATAAGCAATTCAGATTATATACTCCATTCAGTGATATCTTGTCTAATCGGAATGGCCATCATATCTGAAGCTGTCATAGAGTCTGATATGTATTGTTACTGTCACATCTTTGGAGGTGTGAGGGGATTAGTGATGACTAAGGAATTAAGGGTTGGTCATGCCTTAATCTCTCCAGTGATCATCTGGTCATTTAGGGTACCTTTTTGTAACTTATTCGTGCTTGAAACAAACCCAAACCATTTCAATTTTAGCTCCAGGTATTTTGGTTTTGTTTCATTATGGCAGAAAAACATCTAACCTTTTGGAACACCCAAGTCCCAAATACACCTCCAACATGCCCCCTTTAAATATGGATGAACTGCTGAGAAAAATGTCTCAAATCGCAACTTAGACATTTTTGTGAAAAAAACATCCCTCTGCTGCTTTATGACTTTTTCAGATGCTTTTCTCTTTTGAAAATTAGCACTTAGAATATCAAAATGTTCCTTTGCCACAGAAGATTGAATGCTATTCTCATAAAGACTTTTATCTTTATCTTTCCCTTTATCAAGATAATTTCTATACTACCATCCACTGTGCAGTATCAGATCAGTTTACAATAGGGTACTTCAAAAATAGAGAATACTGAGAGGGGAAAAGGTGAAATGTGAAAAAAAAGAGTAAAAAGGCAGTCTTGGTATGGAGCAAGGAAGTGAATAAGGCCAGTGTCCACTAGTAAAGACCTCATGTGGCCAGCCTAGCTGCAGCCACCCTACTGAAAGCTTGACAGAAAAAGCAAGCTTTTCCCCTTTCTTGAATTTTATAAAAGACAATTCTTGGTAAAGATACAAAGGAATGGCATGCCAAAAAGAAGGAACCATAAAGCATAAAACCGAATGCTGTGTACATTCATGGCGAGTATTGGAAGGTGAAGGAATAATAAGCAGATTTCTAAACTAGGAATGAAGAGATCTGGTTGGTATACAAGAGACAAGCTTATTGAATGGGTGCTCAGATGGGGCCATGTGCAGAATCCTATAGATGGTAATAGGAATTTTAAATTTCATTATACAGTAATTGGTAACTAGTGCTTCTGGGCAAGGAGTGGCATGAAATGATGATATTTACTTCAAAGGAATATCAATGTATTGGCTGTACTTTGGACAAGATGTAATATGTTTTAATGTGGAAGTTTTTTAGACCATCATGAACAGAGTTGCAATAATCAGTGCAGAGAAGAACCAATGAATGAAAGAGAATATGAGGGGTATTGGATCTCTAACAGCCTAGAAACACCTAAGTGTGAAGTAGCAAGACCCTATCTCTCTGTGGCAATCTGATGTTCAAATTGGAGCTGAGAGTCAAAAGTAAAACTTAGTACTGAAATTGTATTAAGGAGCTGAATTAGGTAACCACAGAAGACCGTGGGCATGCTGGGAACTGGAAGACCATCAGTAATCAATATAGTATGGGTTAAGTTTCAGCTGATTAACTTTGAGTCACTGATCAATGGATTTAAAGCAACAGTTGAGAAGGATACGTTTTAGGATCAACATATGCCACTAACTGAATGACATCTGTAAAATAAAACCCACCAAGTCTCAGGGGTTGTTTTGAAGCAGCCATGGGCATAATCATATATAAGAAATCATATGAAGGGTTAATTCTGTTAAAAGCTTGAAGTTAGAATTCTAACTTTTTACCTTGCAAGCAGAGCAAAGGAATGCCAGATGGTTCATATTATTTGAAAGTCTTGGCCGAGCTAAGGTTAGGAAAGGTCAGTGAGAAATGAAACTCTGTCCCTTGTGAATTGCCAATGCTAGCTGGCACAGCTGTAAACTATTATGAATGAATAAAGGAATGAGCCAGACATATGATTAATTGTAGTTTAAAATGCTTAGATAGAAAATACTATTTAGAGAGAGAGAGGCAATAGATTAGTATTTACAAGTTTTTGATATTTAGAATATGTCTTATAAGAAATACTGATTCTGTGTAAATTAATAAGGTTTGTGTCTGTGTAGAATATCTGTTAAATTCTGTATTACTCTTTGTCTGCTGTTTAAGAGGTCAAGCAAGGACTGCATTGAGGAGATCAACATGTGGTTTGACTTAGCCATAGTTCTGGCTGGTTCAATGTATAAGCTGATAGGTGAAGAAGGTCAGGAAAAGTCTTGATTAATTATAGCTAAGTGTAGGACTGGCCTCCTGGAAGTAATAACCTGATATGTATGCTATTAAGTAAGATTGGCTTTTGACCCCTTTAATGAATGCCAGAGTTTAGTTAGCAGTTAGTACTAGGAATATGAGAAATCAATCATAATAACATGTAAGAGACTGGAGACCAAATGTCTGGCTTAAGGGGCCCCAGGTCAGAGGTCAGTTTAGGATGTCTGGAACCTATGTAACTGATATTTCAAAAGTAATGATTGGTTGAGGCAAAGTGACCAATCTATTCCTTAACCAATTGGAGAGTAAGGGGGCTGGGCTAGGCTAGGAGGAGGGCTTAGGACCCTATTTAAGTGGGAGCAGAAGCAGTTTACGTCAGAAGGAGCTCAGAAGAAAGAGAAGGACAGAAGGAACAGATAGAAGAAGGAGAAGACACAGAGAGCTGAGACAGAAGCCACATGACACAAAAAGAGCTGAGAGAAAGAGAAGAGAGCTAGAACTGATGTCTTGCTTTGTTTGCTGGCAAATAAAGAAGATTTTTCTCTCATACTGGTGTGTGCTGTCTGACTCCTGAAGTATCACAAATTCATGCATCCATTCCTGCAACAGTTTCACTGGGGCCAGAGGGACAAGGAACAAGTTAAAGAGAATTGGGATCAGGTGAACCCTTGCAGAACATCACAGTTGAGAGGAAACCGAGAAAATGATTCTAAATTATGTAATACTAGTAAAAAAGCCCCGTTTCTGATGCAAATGAAATGGGGGCTAGCAATGTTTTCTTCTGTGTGCATGTGGGAGTGTGTGTGTCCCTGCCCTCTGCCCTCTCTCCCCTCCCCCCCTCTGAGTCCTTCAGTAAAAAAGCCCTGTTTCTGATGCAAATGAAACGGGGGCTAGCAAGGTTTTCTTCTGTGTGCATGTGGGAGTGTGTGTGTCCCTGCCCTCCGGCCTCTCTCCCCTCCCCCCTCTGAGTCCTTCACTGTTACAGAGCCAGCGATTTCGTGCTCTGCTGTTTTCCTTCACTGACTGTTTGTGTTACAGAGAGGGCGGGGCAGACACTCATGGGGAAACCGGATATCTCTCCCCCTTCACACTTCCGTCTGGAGGCTTCATAGAACGTTGGTGTTGCCTTTTATATAGAGAGATATGGTAACATATATTAAATGTTTTTTTTCCTGGGGCTCTGGGGGGGGGGGGGGGGGGCTGTTCCAGGGTGTTGGTGGATGCTGCTGGCTGGAAAAGGTTTAAAGTTTAGTTTGGGAATTGTTAATAGAGTTAGCTGAAGAAAGTGAGAGATGTTTCTTAAATGTGGTCTTATTTTTCAAGAAATAAACCATGATTAGGTGGGGATTGTACTTTAAAATGTTCCTTTCTGTTTTGGGTACAAGTCAGGTTAAAATTGACTTTGAAATTCTCTGTATAGAAAGTTTTGCATTTACTTCTATGGGGGAGGGAGATTCTAAACAGATCAGAGGAAAAAAAAACAGTCTTTAGCTGACAAGCTGATTGGTTGAGTGATGTCAGGTGTTCCTCTAGTGGGGGGTGAGTTGCCAGGGAGACTGTTGAGTGAACTGAAGACCAAAGCAGGGAATGACTGGGAGAGAAACGTACGCTGAGTGTGTGAATTGTGGGAAATGAAGGTATATTTTATGAGTTTAAAGTGAAATAAGTGACATTGGAAAAGGGTACTTTGATATTGAAAGTGAGCTGAGGTGAGTGTGAATGTTCCAGTATAGCCCTGAATTTCCAGAGATAAGTGATTTACCATTTTAGGGTGAGAGAGGCTTTGATTTGTGGTGGGAATTGTACTACATGAGAAAGCCTATAAGGGTGTCAGGAAAAAGTGTGTAAGGATTTTAAGTATGACACAGGGGAAGGACTGAGAAGTGAAGTTGATGTTTGGAAAAAGAAGCCATTAAGCTGTGTCTGTGGGAAAGGTGTGTTGTTGGTGAGAGTTCTGAGTTCAGTACAGGTTTGGAATCAGACTGCAGATTAAAGAAAATCCAGCACTGTTTTTGTATGAGTATGCTGTATTCTCCAGATTGATCTGATAGCTGTGCAGGGAAATGTTATGTTTATATGTGAAGTCTGTGAGATGCAATGTTGAATCACCATTTGAATATGGAATGGGTTGCTCTGTGAGATCTCTGAATGCAGTGTGAAGCCTGCTGGATTTTAAAACAGGGAATCAACAGTGAGAAATAGGTTTTGTAGTGAGAAAACCTTTAACTTATTTTATTTCAATTAGAGAGTGTGGCCACAGTATTGAGAACTGATTAATTGTCACCAGAGTGGAGTCCGGTCCTGGACAAGCAGGGAGTTTTAAGAGCTTTGCCTCCATTTATTTTCTTTATAAGTGAGGTTTTAGGAAGAAGAATTCTGTAGATCATCCGCTGAAGGATTTCCAGATGAGCTCCAACGCAAGAAAGACATCATCTAAGTAAATTCAACTACAGCTAAGTGACATTGCCAAGGGTGTTGAACGGAATATATTATTTTTTTCACAACATTTTAAGGGAAAACAAAGGAACAGACCATCAGATATTAAAAATCCTTGAGATCCCTTGAAAAACACCAATAGTGCACACAAAGAGACCAATTTTTACATCAGGAAAGAGAATAACCACAAATTTCTGATTTTGATAAAAGACAATTTAAATACTTATCTGAAAAAGGTTCTTTTCTGCCTTTTTAGGTGAAACAGACAAAGTTAAGGGTATACATGTAGTTCTACATTTGAATGTTGAATATGTTATGAAAATGTGCTTGCATTTGTATTCAATAAAGAAAAAGATAATTTGTAAATCTGAAGGTGCGGTTCTTCCAGTTCAGGAACAAATCCTAAATTTAGCTTCTTTCCCTCCTTTATTCTTTGAGAGTAAAGGATGAGGTTAGTTTATTTGTTCCACTCCCTCGGCTGTGAGTGTGTGTTCCCTGGATATTCGCCACGACTACAACCATCAGGTATCTGGGAGCACATCACTACAGTCCAGCCGAGAGGGGTGGTAACAATTACTGTAGACATGTGGACTCCACAGTGTGGAGTACCATTTTAGATAGAATGTATTTGGGAGGACAGATACGTCTTTGTCTGCACATGGAAGCTGGGGCAACATTTTACAAATGCAGATTTGAACTTGGATGCCAAACTAAAATATGTGTATATACACCCCTGAAGAATAAGGTAGAATGGCAACATCCCTGTATAAATAGCTTGAAATGGACATATTTTCCACATGTATAATACCCATGTCCAATGGGACAGTAGCACATACAGAAGGATGAATGAGGTGATCAAATTTGCAGATAGCACAATGTTGTTAAATCTCATGTACGCTGTGAAAAATTGCAGATGAAATTTAATGTGGACAAGTGCAAAGTGATGCATAATGGGAAGAATAGTACAACTTGATGCTAGGTTCTACATTTGGAGTCACCACCCAAGAAAAAGACCTAGGTGTCATCATTAGACAATACACTGAATTCTTCTGCTGAGTGTAGAGTGGTGGGCAAAAAAGCAAACAGAATGTTAGGAATTATTTAGAAAGGAATTAACATAAGACATATAAGACAGAGGTCATGGCAGCCATTTTATGGAAGCCACCACTAAGGGCAGGAACGAGTGGGGTTCGCTTCTGCCCCCAATAGATCCCCAGGGATGCCAGGCAGGTTAAGGCTGGGCCTAAGGTGATGGTGAACTGAGGAGAGTTGGATGGGATTGCTGTTGTAGTATATTGTACCTGGAGAAGTGGAGAGCTAAGTGACTTGCCCAGGGTCACATGGAGCTGCAGAGGGAACTGAACCTGGTTCTCCGGGATCTTAATCCACTGCTGACTGTTAGGCAGCAACCTAGTGATGTTCCATGAGAAGGGGCATGATATGATTTGACTGTTTCACATGATGAGTTTGATGGCTGCCTTTTGAATATTTTGAAGTCATCTCATGGCAGAGACTCTGGTGAAATTAAGAAGTGCATTACAAAAATCCATGTAAATGAATCAGAATCAGCACGGCTTCTTGATCCAAAAAAGCCCCCAAACTCTTTAATAGATCTAATTTGCCTCAAAAAATTGAAACAAGGTATTAAATATTTAGTGAGATTTAACAAGACAGAAGAGGCTCCTGGCTGATTACTAAACCATGCTGATAGTTAGTGGCATTAAACTAGAGAGTGCAGATGAATATATGCTCTGACCTCTGCGTCTCTCGTCAGTTATTGGCAGGGAGGTCTCGGGTTGGCATCAGGGAAGACCTGGAATTTATTTAGGGGCCATTTTACTAAGGCGCACTGAAAAATGGCCTGTGCTGGTGTAGGTGCGTGTATCGGACGTGCGCGGGTCCATTTTTCAGCGCGCCTGCAAAAAATGCCTTTTTTGTGGCTGAAAATGGATGTGTGGCAAAATTAAAATGAGCATGCATCCATTTTGGGCCTGAGACCTAACTGCCACCCATTGACTTAGCGGTAAGGTAATTCATTATTCGGGCGGTAACCGTCAGCTTGTGTACACTGCTAATTATTGCCTGGTTAGCGCCATGTGGTAGAAAATAGAAAATATTTTTTGCTGCACATTTTGGACACACGTCAAAAATAGAATTACCTCCCGGGGCACGTGGTAGCCAGGCGGTAATTCTAATTTGACGTGCGTTGGACGTGTGTAGGTGCCTATCGCGCCTTAGTAAAATGGCCCCTTAGGTAGCAATGATATTCAATCTTGGTGTCTAAATAATTAATAAAACCACAGCTGATCAACCAAACCTTGACCTGAGAAAAAAAAATCAAAGAGAGACCCTTAATAAAATGAAAGGAGGGAGTATTCAGTATGTAGGCTGCATATGCAGCTGATCAAGCTCAAGTTGGAATTAACTGTCATGAAAATGTTTTTCCGTAATTGCTCACGTTACATCATTAATTCTCTTCTTATAAAATTAAACTTAAATACATTGTTTTCAGTGATTTAGGGCCCTGTTTACTAACCGCGCTATAGGCGTGCTAGTGTTTTTAGTGTGCGCTAAGGCTAAAGATACTCATAGGAATATATGGGTGTATCTAGCGTTACTGCACACTCATTTTTAGTGTGCACTAAAAATGCTAGCACACCTTAGTAAACAGGGCCCTTAGTGTCTATTCTTAAAGTTCAATATCCAACAGAGAGGGTCAAAGTACACAGCACAAATTATCCAGAATGCACAAAGGACCTCTCAAGAATGGAATAGATTTGCTTTTATTGGTGACCCTATTGTTCACCATTAAAAGCACACTTGTTCCATCCTTAAGAGACCTTTGTGCTTTTTTTTTTTCTGGATTATTCTTCAAGTTCACCAACAACATGTGTTTCAAAATAGTAAAGCTTTTTTTGACGTCCATGAATTGAGTCTCTCCATTTGTCATTGTAGCCCAAACAAGCAATCCAAAATGATTGAAAATATATGGAACAACTTTCTGGCACTTATCTTTATCTGATGAATCAAAAGTCAGGGCAGTCTGTTTTGGAGTATTTTTTTTCTGGGACAAATCATCTTTACTTGTGCCATAGTGAAGCACCAGTCTTTCTACCAAAATTCCAGGCTGAGTTCCGTGTGGCATACAGTGCTGGAGTAACTATGCCCAGTTGGTTATCTGGATATGACATTGAAATCAGTGATACCTGGGTAACTTACAGGTGCCACTGAAGCCACACATATTCAGTACCAGTAGACACATCAGAACCAGCACTATCTTGTCTTAATTCAGTCTGAAGCAGTCAGAACTTAGAAAAATGTTGACCGCCACAGGCTGAATATTTCCACCAAAATCTCACAATAGCAATAATTTGTGATTCCATAGTCAATTTGGTATTGAGAACAAAACCCATAACTGAGTCTGAGAGAGAACAGAATATCCTTCTATAACAGGTGAAATGGATGGAGCAGTTTGCATGTAGTGAGCCACATAACATGTGATTTTGGGTGGCTGAGCTTAAGATAGTTGCCTCAAGTTAATGATCTACCTTGTCAAAGCAAGAATTTAGTGGGGATCAAGTCAGGAGTCAGAGGATCAACAAAGTAATAGTCTGAGTTATCTGAAGCAGGGCCCCTAGGAATAAAATGGGCCCTGCAGCAGATAAGTCAAAGCTAAACTTTACTAAACGACCCCTTTAATGTGCTATAGATCATTGCCAAAAAGGTATCCACTGACTCCCATAGACTGAACCAAAGTTGCCAATGGGCACAGGAAAAGATTGAAAAGTACAAAGGCCAAAACAAAGCCCTGAGGCATGTCAACACTGCCATTATTTCGCACTGTAAGTATGCAAGATCTAACTAATTAAATCTATGCATGCCTTTCTACAATCTACAGTATATTATTCAAACTACTGACTCTTTGAAGGCACCCTTCTGTTTGTTACAGATTTATTTGAAATACATATTCTTAAGTAATGAACTGCAAACATAATACTACAGCTGCTTATCTGGGCCTAAAATAGTTATGCATAAATATTTACATGCTTTTTTACCATGAAATATTCATTTTTGTACATTGGTATAATCTGTTCTAGCCACCTACACAGTTCTGTGAGTACACTACCTCCTACTATATTGAAGCACCTTTTTCTCTCTTACTACTTGCTGTAGAACTTAGAATGGTACTGAGTACATTCAGTGAATATCCTTACTTTGAGGAAGGAAAAAGAAAGAAAGCCAAGTAGAACAATGCACAGTTACAGTGTGAAAAGATGGCACACTTCCCCTTCATTTACAAAGTCACGCAAATTTGTTTGGGAACTGGGTGCTGTTAGCATGACAGGTCCTGCATGAGGCATGTATGTGTTTGTATGGCTGTGTCAGAGCTGGACCAACCTTTAGGCAAGACTAGGCAATCACCTAGGGCATTAGCTTCTGGGGCACAGTGAAGAGCAGCTACAGTCATAACAAAATAGTAGATCCTAACAATTATGTAAATCTCTCATATCTGCACCCTTCTCCACTGCTAACTCCAGACTCCATTCCTTTTATTTTGCTGCACCATAAGCCTGGAATAGACTTCCTGAGCCGGTACGTCAAGCTCCATCTCTGGCCGTCTTCAAATCTAAGCTAAGGCCTTTTTGATGCTGCTTTTAACTCCTAACCCTTACTCACTTGTTCAGAACCCTTATTTCATCATCCTCACTTTAATATTCCCTTATCTCTTGTTTGCCCTGTTTGTCTGTCCTAATTAGATTGTAAGCTCTGTCGAGCAGGGACTGTCTCTTCATGTTCAAGTGTACAGTGCTGCGTACGTCTAGTAGCGCTTTAGAAATGATAAGTAGTAATTATACAAACTGAAAGAAACATCAATGCATACTTTTACCTGCAAGAAGGAAAGCCCAATTACCTCATTATTATCACACTGAAGATATCTATCTATCTATCTATCTATCTATCTATCTATCTATCTATCTATCTATCTATCTATCTATCTATCTATCTAATCTACTTTTTTATTTTATTTTATTTTCTCTGACCTTCAACAAGACCTGGAGCACTTAATCAACTATAAATTTTTTCTCCAACCTCCGTTCCTCCACTCAGCTCAGTCATTCCTTTCACCAGTCGAGCTCAGGAGTGGGTAAATGGTGTGCAACAGAGATCCGCGGCTTTGGGAAATAAGTGCGGCTTTGCAGTGAACTTTACAAGTCCAGGGAGCAAGCGTCCTCACTCATGCTTTAAAGAAGCACATGGTACTCCAAGGATGTTTCAGATGCAAATTCAACTTTATTGAACTTTCTGCAACCAGCAGGCAATTTTTTTATAACACCATATATATAGTAGAACTCTGCCTGTCCATTCAGGATTGAGTATTACAACTTCAACTCTCTTTTTCCAAATGATCTTCTTGTTAATTTTAGTATTTACACATTTACAAATACTGTCTGTCCTTTACCCATCCCGGAGGCTGGTAATAAGCTGAAGCTGCTCCTGAATTTCCATGATCACAATCCACTTTCCTCTGGCACAGACCCTTTAGGCTGTCCTCCTTCCAGCAATCCACTACTGGAGCTGCAACCTGGCCTTAAACAGGCTTCCCCTGTTCTGGTTCCTACTGTGGGGCTGAGCTCTCCTTACCCAACCTAAGCTCCCGTACCTTCACAGTTGCCACAGTTAGGGGCAGCAACTGCTCCTCAATTCAGTCCAAGTTTATTTAACCACTTTCGGATCCCCCTCTTCAACAAGAGTTCTGGCAGAGGAGACCTTTTACTCCTCCTCTTTCTGTCATTCACATATGCATAAACATTTCTTCCTGCAATTTATCCCATGAGCCCACCCACTTTGGGTAGGGTCCACACACCTCACTGAATTCAAATCCTCACCCCAGTTCTTCTGGAGAGTTCAATACAATAGGGGATTTTATATCTATCTATCTATCTATCTATCTATCTATCCAGTAGGAGTCAGCTCGATTTGAGGGCATATCTCAATCTGAATATGCACACACACACGCTCCAAAGTTTAATATTTAAAAGTATGATGTCTTGGGGCAGGGGGAAGGTGGTAGATTAGGGGCCTGAAAATTGTCGGGGGGAGGGGGGTGGTAGGTGGGAGGGGGGGCATAAGGCTGAAGATTCACCTAAGATACAATAGCTTTGCACCAGCCCTGACCTTGTGTCTTTTGTGTCTGTTTGCATGTTTTCCTCTGTGTGTGTATGTGTTGGTGTGAGCTAATGGCCTTCTTAGCATTTAGCGTGCACTAATCCTATTATCGTATGCTACACTTTAGTAAAACGAGGCCATACATGAGGAAGAATTGCCAGATAAAGAAAAAGAAGAGAAAGGAAACCATATAATAAAGTAAATAAGATAAAATAAAAATGACTTAAGAAGAAAAGTCTTCCTAAAAAGATCCATTAGTCTAGTGTGCTGTGGCAGCCAAAAAAGCAAACAGGATGCTAAGAATTATTAGGAAAGGAATGCAAAATAAGATCAAAAATATTATAGTGCCTCTGTATCGCTCCATGGTGCAATCTCACCTTGAGTATTGAATTCAATTCTGGTCACCATATCTCAAAAAAGATTTAGCAGAATTAGAAAAGGTGCAAAGAAGAGTGACCAAAATGATACAGGGGATGGAACTCCTCCCATATGAGGAAATGCTAAAGAGGTTAGGGCTCTTTAGCTTGGAAAAGAGACAGTTGAGGGGGGATATGATTGAGTGGTGTAGAATGGTTAGAAATGGATTGATTTTTCACTCTTCCAAAAAGTACAAATACCAGGGGACACTCAATGAAATTACATGGAAATACTTTAAAAACAAATAGGAGGAAATATTTTTTCACTACAAGAATAGTTAAGCTCTGGAACCTGTTGCCGTAAGATGTGGTAACAGTAGTTAGGGAAGGAGAAGGGGGAGGGAGAGGGAAGAAAGATGGGGAAGAAAAGGAAGAAAGAACAGGAATGGGGGAATAGGGAGTTGGAGAGAAAGGAGTATAAAATCCATACCACTCTCATTATAATTGCAACAATCCTATATAATAAAAAGCACCTCCAACATTCTGAAGCTGACTCCGTGGCACTGTGGCAGTGTAGGGTTTGTAAGTCTGTAGTTCAGAGTTTCACTGGCTCTCACTGTCCCCGCCCTCACGGCGAGGAAACGGAATGCTGCATAGTTGCCAAGCAACAAACACGACGTCACAAAAACGAAGAACCAATCAGACAGAAAGGAACTTGGAGGAGGGAAGTGGAGTGGATTGAATCTCTAACAAACAATCATATACAGGGAGGTACGAACATCAGTGGAGGCAAGTGCACAGAACGGAAGGGAAGGCAAACATTTAATCACTTTGTCACTCACACACATCACACACACACACACACACACACACACACACAGACATCACACATACACACACACACACACACACACACTCAATCACTCTGTGTATCTCTCTCTTACACTGTCTGTAAAACACACTGTCACTCTCAGTCTCTCACATGGGCAACTGTATGTTGCATTCTCACGAGTAAGGAGCTCTTCTGATGTGATTGTTAAACTGATTGAGGGGCCTGAACAAGGAAAACTTTTACCACATTGTAACATAGTTTTCACAAAAAATATTGTATATAAAAAAATCTTACACATGTAAACAACAATTATATTCAGAATACAACCGTGGAAACATTAATGATAGGAACTCATTACATTGCTAGCGCCCGTTTCATTGCGTTAAGAAACGGGCCTTTTTTACTAGTAACAATAATAAATAAACAGGAATCAGATGGTATCCAGGGGGTAAGATGTTCAAGCAATCGCTACTCTAGTATTGATAGATATTTAGAGTATTATAAACATTTGTGGTTAGACACCAAAAGGAACAGATAATATTGGGATATAGGGGAAGAAGATGATACAAACTGTCTTGGATCAGGAGTAATATCTTAAAGTGTGGACACTTCTATAGATGACAACTGATTTATATCTTTGGTAGCATGGACAGGGATAATTGGTCAGACTGTTTGCATCAGCAGCTTTATCTATTGTATTATTATTCTCCTCAGGAGATTTCAGTATTTGGTTCAGTGTAGTTTCCCTGTATTTTTGGAGACAGTTCTGTAAAACCTTTGGAGTACTATTAATATCCTATTACATCTGAGTCATTTTTACTATTGTGTTTTCATTTATTCATACAGAACAAAATGCATAACCGTAATGAATCTTGTTTTATGATGCGAAAAAGAGCTGAGATAAGAGAACAGAACTTTTAGAGCTAATAACTACAGAACAGGCAATCCTACAAACTGACACCTACAGTTACATGCCACATACTTGTGTCACTGCCCAAGAAAATTAGCAGCTAGGTATGTAAGTGTGCTATGCATTGTTCTATAGATGTGTGCGTAACTAGGAGGCATTGGATGAAGGTGAAAGGGGACAGACTCAGAAGTAACCTAAGGAAATACTTCATCACAGAAAGGGTGGTGAATTTGTGGAATGGCCTCCCAGTGGAAATGGTGGCGAAAACAGATCTAAATTCAACAGAGCTTGGGACAAGTGCATAGGAACTCAAAGGGAGTGACAGGGAGAGTAGATGGCACAGAAGGGTAGACTGGATAGGTCATATGGAGGGGCATAATTGAACGTGGATGCCCATCTCCATGGGCGACTATCTCCGAGGACGGGTCCATGAAGGGGCGGGACAGACCGTATTTTCGAAAAAGATGGACATCCATCTTTTGTTTCGATAATACGGTTGGTGCCGGGCAAATGCATCGGATTTGGGCATTTCGGTGATAATGGAAACCGAAGGCGCCTAGCTCAAAAATGAACAATTCCAAGGCATTTAGTCATGGGAGGGGCCAGGATTCGTAGTGCACTGGTCCCCCTCACATGCCAGGACACCAACCGGGCACCCTAGGGGGCACTTGTAAAAAGTAAAAAAAAAATGTAAATACCTCCCAAGTCCATAGGTCCCTTACCTGGGTGCTGAGCCCCCCCAAAACCCACTGCCCACAAGTCTACACCATTACCATAGCACTTATGGGTGAAGGGGGCACCTAGATGTGGGTACAGTGGGTTTTGTGGGCGGTTTGGAGGGCGCCCATTTACCAGCACAAGTGTAACAGGTGGGGGGAGGGATGGGCCTGGGTCCACCTGCCTGAAGTCCATTGCACCCACTAACAACTGCTCCAGGGACCTGCATACTGCTGTGATGGAGCTGGGCATGACATTTGAGGCTGGCATATAGGCTGGAAAAAAAGTTTTTAAAGTTCTTTTTTTTTGGTGGGAGGGGGTTAGTGAGCACTGGGGGAGTCAGGGGAGGTCATCCCCGATTCCCTCCGGTGGTCATCTGGGCAGTTGGGGCACTTTTGGGGGACTTGTTCGTGAAAAAAAAGGGTCCAAAAAAGTGACCCAAATTCTCTTTTTTCCATTATTGGCCGAGCGCGCCCATCTCTCCTTGGCCGATAAACACGCCCCAGTCCCGCCTTCACCACACCTCCGACATGCCCCCATCAACTTTGTTCATTCCTGCGACAGACTGAAGTTGGAGGCGCCCAAAATCAGCTTTCGATTATACCGATTTGGGCGCCCATGAGAGAAAGGCACCCATCTCCCGATTTAGGTCAAAATATGGGTGTCTTTCTCTTTCGAAAATAAGCTGGATGGCCTATATCTGCCCACATTTTTCTATGTTTCTATTAGATTGGTGCATGGGTGGATGCACTGATTGATATGTGTACCTTACAGAATTCTGTAAGCTATGCATGCCACCTTGCCACACTAATGTGTCAACAGTTGCACTGTGTTTATGGCAGGCATAACTGATGACATGTTACAATTTTGGTGAACATAAGATCATAAGTATAGCTATACTGGGTCAGACCAATGGTACATCTAGCCCAACATCCTGTCTCCAACAGTGGCCGATCCAGGTCACAAGTACCTGGCAGAAACCCAGATAGTTGCAACATTCCATGCTACCAATCCCAGGGCAACCGTAGCTTCTCCATGTTTGTCTCAATAGCAGACTATGGACTTTTCCTCTAGGAACTCGTCAAAATCTTTTTTAAACCCAGATACGCTAACCGCTGTTACCACATCCTTTGGCAACGAGTTCTAGAGCTTAACTATTCATTGAGTGAAAAAATATTTCCTCCTATCTTTTTAAAATGAATGTCCATGTAACTTCATTGAGTGTCCCCTAGTCTTTGTACTTTCTGAGGGAGCAAAAAATCGATTCACTTCTACGCGCTGTACACCACAGCTACAACGCCTTCTGCTAACTGATTAGCACCTGGTTAATGCAAGAGCCCTTACTGCCTAGAAAATAAGTGTCAGTATGGGCTCATTGCTAATGGCCAGATGCTAAAGGGGAAATTAGCACATGGCCATTAACAGACACAATGAAAAATGAGGCCATTTTACATCAGCGCTAAAAGTGGCTTCAGTGCACAGGAAAGCCCCGTGCTTGAGATACCTCAGGCCACTTTTTTTAGCACAACTTAGTAAAACGGCATCGTAGATTATAAAATGTTGTCATCTACATGCGTAACTATGTGCCCTGTCCATGAGCAGATCAAAGTCTACTCATGTGAATGCTCACCCGCAAAGTGTGTTTAAATGGTTCTAGATGTGTACTTCCAGGATGCCACTTAGCTGGACATTGCACATTTCTGCCTTTATGCGTTCACATATTTATTTACTTATTTATTTATTTATTGCATTTGTATCCCACCTTTTCCCACCTATTTGTAGGCTCAAAGTGGCTTACAGAGTGTGGTTATGACATAATCATTTCGTGTTAACAGGTACATTTCTTATAGTTTGAATGTTGGTAAGAGAAGATAAGAATAGTTGTTTCATGATGACAAGTACAATTCTTGCTGTTTAAAGATTGGGTAGGGGAGGATAGACGGGAAGTGTTAGGTAAGTTAGAGGTGAGCTGTGGTAATTGTGTGATTTGTTGAAGTAGTTTGTAGGCTATGTATTTTCCTTGTAGGCCTTTTGGAAGAGATGAGTTTTCAGAGATTTGCGGAAGTTGGTTAATTCGTAAATAGCTTTCAAGTCTGTAGGTAGATCATTCCACAGCTGCGTGCTCAAGTATGTGTAAATGACTAGAATACTGGCATTTACATGTGTCCTTGCTATCTAAAACTGGGTGGTTTGTGTCTGATAGAATTATCCCCATTAAGGGCAATTCTATTAGTTGACAGTTAAAAATTTAGGCACCAATAGTGTGCCTAGTTTATAGAATAGTAGCGCTTATCTGAACAATTGGTGCCAATAATTGGCAGTTACATATGTAAGTACTTGGCACTGTTCTATAAACAGTGCACCTAAATCATTTAGTACACAACTGTCAGGGGGTGTACATGTGGGTGGAGCATGGGTGTGTCATGAGCATGTCAAAAAGTGACACACCCATCTTATAGAATACTATCAATTGTGCACATTGCATGGCTCAATTAAGCATATTATCCAGCTTATTTTCGAAAGAGAAAAAGGCCTATAGTGCGACCTAAATCGGGAGATAGACGTTTGTCTCGCAAAGGCGCCCAAATCGGTATAATCAAAAGCCGATTTTGGGCGTTTCCAACTGCACTCTGTCGCAGAAACGAATAAAGTTGACGGGGGCATGTCGGAAGCGTGGTGGAGGTGGAATTGGGGCGTGGTTATCAGCAGAGGAGAGATGGGCATCTTTAGCTGATAATCGAAAAAAAAGGCATTTTGAACGCGATTTTGGGTTACTTTTTTTGGACCCTTTTTTTCACGAACAAGTCCCAAAAAAGTGCTCCAACTGCCCAGATGACCACTGGAGGGAATCGGGGATGACCTCCCCGGACTCCCCCAGTGGTCACTAACCCCCTCCCACCAAAAAAACCCACTTTAAAAACTTTTTTCCAGCCTGTATGCCAGCCTCAAATGCCGTACCCACCTCCATGACAGCAGAATGTGTTCGATCCTGTCACAGCCTTTCCCTGGGTCAGATGTGGCTCTTGGATGCAGTACAGGGTCACATCAGTATTGCATTGTGGTGGGTGTAGGGTATTGGGCTCCATGATTTGATTAGCTTGTGTTTCAGTCTCACGATGTTGGTAGTTGGTAGGCTCTTCTCCGATGGTGCTTTTCCCCCTGCCTACTGGGTCAGAGTGTGCCCTGTTGTGTTTCCTGTTGTAATCCATGCGGTAGTGGCCATTTTTGTAAGCCAGTTTTAGTTCCCTTTCCTGTGTTAGCCACATTAGACAACTTAGTTCTTACCTTGAATGTGGCTGAAAGAGGGCATTGTACAGCATTCTGCCAGCTCTGACCTACTGCTCATCTCAGTACCAGGGAGATTCGTTGCCAGTGGGGCACAACCTTTGATCTGCAGTTAACTGTGAGTAAAGGCGGTTATTCCAGTAAAGGACGTTTTTGGAGAGATTAGTCTTCAGGTGTCAACTGGTGTGCCAATGTTATACAGCAGTAATAAGTCCTAGAGGCCTGCGTATATGCAGGTCCCTAGAGCACTTTTAGTGGGTCCCGCAGTGCACTTCAGCCAGGTGGCCCCAGGCCCATCCCTCCCCACCTGTAACACTTGTGCTGGTAAATGGGAGGCCTCCAAAACCCACTGTACCCACATGTAGGTGCCTCCTTCACCCCTAAGAGCTATGGTAGTGTTGTACATTTGTGGGTAGTGGGTTTTGGGGGAGGGGGTTGGGAGCTCAGCACCCATGGTAAGGGAGCTATGCATGTGGGAGCTTTTTCTGAAGTCCACCGCACTGACCTAGGGTGCCCAGTTGGTGTCCTGGCATATCAGGGGGGCGAGTGTACTACGAATCATGGCCCCTCCCATGACCAAATGGCTCGGATTAGGATGTTTTTGAGCTGGGCGTTTTTAGTTTCCATTATCGCTAAAAAAAACAAACGCCCAGCTCAAAAACGTCCATTTTTTCGAAAATACGGTTCGGCCCACCCCTTCACGGACCCGTTCTCAGAGATAAACGCCCATGGAGATAGGCGTTTCCGTTCGATTATGCCCCTCCACGTCTGCTTATGCCATCCATTGACCTTTTGTAAGCAGACATGCCTATATTTTGGCACACCATTGCAGCTTTGTGTTAATATTTTATAACAACTTAGGTGCACCCTTAAGCCATAGTAGAATTGGTACGAACATGCTCCTTTGTGGTGGCTAAAATGAGTCATTAGTTTATAAAATTGCTGCCAATATGACCAACCTAATAATTTTAATTATTCTAGGGGAATCTGTCAGAATCCTTGGTTTCAGGAGAAAGAAAGCCACCAAAGTGGAGGAACAGAAGAAACAAAGCCAGACACAGCGTTTGTCTTATGAGCTGACATATTGAATTTTTCTCAGATGTTTTTCTCTGGAAGAACTCTATTTAGATCTTACCTGAAAAAGACCCCTGAAGCAGGCCTTTTCAAGCCGAAACACTGTCCCACGTCAGGTCTTTTCTGTTCTCCAATAAACTACATCCTTGAGAATCCACTAGTTGTTGGAAGAGTCATCCATTTACCTTACTTCAGGACAATTTGGAATCTACTCAGTTTGAACTACAGTATATATACTCTCATTCTCTACTACTTGGGGTGCTATGTGCCCATTTTTAATTTCCTTTCAGTTTCTGACTAGCTCAGTCATTATAGGGTTGTCCTTTGGCTAAGAGACAGCACTGCATCTTCTTCCAGAAACCAGAGCGAGTGTTCCTTGGACTCACCCAGTAACTGTTGCAATTGAGTACTAGCTAAAACTTTCCACTCCCTTTGGGAACTGGAAATACTACTATTCCAGCAGCCCTAAGCTCACTGGATCTGGTGTAAAAGGATCCAGGTCTCAGAATCAAAACTGGGTCTCCCAGACCACACAGCACTGCTGCTGAATTAGTGGAACTGCCCATTTTTTGTATTTGCATGTACCCATTGCTATTACATTTCTACAAAGAAAAGTAATGCATATGCAAAACTGGCCATTCTGGCAGTGCTAATATAGCAACATTCATTTCTATATCACAGACATTCAGTGATTTTAAAGGAGCTTGCTAAGGCTTATATATCACTATAGCAAGTTAGTTAAAAATACTATAAAAATGCCTCAAACATCTGCTCCATGCAAAACATATAAGCACACATATTTATTCTGTTAAATTTAGTGCTTGTAAAAGATGCTGAATTGACAGCACAGGTGACCAAAGACTTTATTTTCACCCACAGAACAGATTCAGCATGATAAGAGTCCCCATCCTGCTCAGTAATATGTCTCAGACTTGCTCTATAGGGACCTCCACTAAGGTAATGTTCTCCTTGCCCGTGCAGCCTATCACCTCTCTGCTCAAACTGGCAACACTGGGGCCAATTAGTGTAACATTGCGGCGGTGGTGGGTTTTAGCAATGTGAATGCCTGTCTCCTGGGAAATGGACTGAAACCATAAACTAGTCTCAGATAGACCGCAAAACTGCTTTTGGATGGGAAAGGCAGAGACCAGCTGGAATCTATGACATTGCGAAAGGAAGTAAATTGAGCTGGTGATGTGGACCTCAAACTGCTGATCTCCTGCTATATTCTTAATTTCTCTACAATTAACTCTTTGGTCGCTACCAACTGGGATTTTTCAGGCTGATCTAAAAGTTCAATTGCATTAGTCTGTTTGTATATATATTATTTTTTTAATTTAGCAAGGTCTTTTACTGAAACAAGTGCAGCATGTCTATTACAATACTAGAAACCTACAAACAAATAAGCACTCATGAACATATCTCAGATTCAAGAAATACAGCACATTTATAACATAGCAAACAGTGTAGTCTTACAAAAACAAAGCTCAGTTTAACCTCACTCTATATAAGTTTCATGTTAAATCCTTCTCCTTCCCCTCCTCAACCCTCCCCAGCTCATCCACCAGCACAGCCAAACTCCAGGATGTACAAACTTCTCTCTCCATGTCCCAGAATAGCAAGATAGGGTGAGAGTGTTCTTTTACACACATAATTGAGTTGGGGGACACCACATCTTTTCCCGTTTCTCAAAGCCTTTAAATGTGTAGCCCTAAGCTTACCCATGGTACAGATATATACAAACGGCACTTCCAAGGTTCAAGGCTTTTCCAAGCTTGAACTAATGTTATGCAGGCCGCAATCATACACCGCTGGATTCAAACACTTTTTGCTATAGTGAGCCCTGTAGTAGATTTAGGGGTCCTTTTACCAAGCTGTGGTAAGCACTAACTCATGCTTACTGCAGCTTAAAAGGGCTTACACGGGGTGCGTTCAGGTGTCCTGTGGTTAATTCTCGGTTAGCACGCACACACCATGTAGTAAAAAATTATTTTAATTTTTACCATGGATGGGGCGTGTCTGGGGGGTGGAGAGTGGGTGTGTCTGCAGTAATCAGCACAGCTACATTGCTGCATGCTAACTGATTAGCATGTGATTTGATTAACATGGTAACATAGTAAATGATGGTAGATAAAGACCTGTACAGTCCATCCAGGCTGCCCAACAGTCACACTCATTTTCAAGTCATGATTCAACCAGCAATGAATGTGATATAAAATACATTGTCTCTCTTTGGTATTTCTGGGACATAGACTGTTGAAGTCCACCTTAGTTTCCAGCTACTGAAGTTACTGTCGAAGTCCACTCCAGCCTATCCAAATCTGTCTTGTCAATTGTGGGGCACAGACCGTAAAAGTCTGCCTGGCACTGTCCTCTTGTTCCAAATTACTGAAATTTGTTGAAGCCCTCTCCAGCCCATCCTAAACCAGATTGCCATATACGGGACTCAGACCATACAAGCCTGCCCAGCACTGGACTTGGTTCTTCAAAGCCAGAGTCACCATCTAAAGCACCACTTGATATGAAAACACACATGCAACCATTTAAGTTTTGTTTTTTATATCATTCATTTTATAATAAGAGATCATCCATGTTTATCCCACGTCTTTTTGAATTCCATCAGTTTTTTTCTCCACCACCTCCTTTGGGAGGGCATTCCAAGCATCAACCACCCTCTCCATGAAAAAGAAGTCTACCACCCCCAGTTTTATCATTTCTCCTTCTCTGGAAAATATTTGCTTCTATATTAATACCTTTCAAGTATTTAAATGTCTGTATCAAATCTCCCCTGTCCCTCCTCTCCTCTAGGGTATATATATCTTCAGGTCTTCCAGTTTCTTCTCATACATCTTTTGGCGTAAGCTCCATATCATTTTTGTTGCTTTCCTCTGGATCACTTCAAGATACGGCCTCTAAATCTGAACACAATACTACTGAACACAATACTACAAGTGGGGCCTCACCAACAACTTGTCAACATCTTTCTTCTGCTGATTATGCCTCTCTCTATACAGCCTAGCATCCTTTTGGCTATGGCCACCACCTTGTCACACAGTTTCATCGCTTTCAGATCCTCAGATACTATCACCCCAAGGTCCCTCTCCGTATCTGTGCATATCAGTCTCCCACCTCCTAGCACATATGCCTCCCTTGGATTTATACTCCTTAAGTGCATCACTCTGCACTTCTTGCATTGAATTTTAATTTCCAAACATTAGACGATTCTTCCAACTTTTGCAGATCCTCTTTCATATTTTCCACTCCTTCTGGGATGTCCACTCTGTTACAAATCTTGGTATCATCGGCAAAAAGGCAAACCTTACCTTCTAACACCTCTGCAATGTCACTGAAATCTAAGTAGATTACATCTAGCACACGTCCTCGATCCAATTCTCTGGTCACCCAGGCAATCAGATTTGTTTGGCACGATTTACCTTAATATGGGGATCTGTTACTAAAGCTTAGCTCAAGTTATCTGCAGCAGGGCCCATAGGATTAAAATGTACCCTGCTGAAGATAACTCAAGCTAAACTTTAGTAACAGATCCCCTAATGTGTAAGTCCTTATTACCTACAAAATAGGTGGTGGTAAGGTTCACATGCTGATTTTTCTAATGAATAGCATAAATCAGGCTTCTAGAACTGTTTGGGAGGTCATGGGTAGAGAGTTTCAATAAAACTCAATAAAGACTAATATAAAATAAAATTAATATGTGAAAAGGAGAAATTCTCAGATTAAACGTATCGGCATTGAAGAGAGTGTAACGACGCCTGGAAAAATAGTGACTGTCAGGTGGAGTGCACAAACCCAACAGCATTGACATAAGTGCACCTTTATATTCTTCATATATTCTTTATATTTTCTCCACAATATAAGTATAGGATAAAACTGATGCTAGATTTGGATTACATTCAGGTGAGTCATTGAAGTCACTGAAGCATTTGAAGTGTTTGAAGCTAAGGTGTTTAGTAATTATAGGCAACATTTGTATTCAGTATTTGAACAAGAGTTAGCACTTAGCTATTAAATTTCTAAAGATACAAATTTCATACACGAATGAATGAGTGAAGTACATATGAGAGTGTGTATGTATGCATGTGTGAGTACCTCTTATATATGAGGACATGGATAGATAGATTCAGTTTGTTAATAATAACAAATTGAGTATATATTGATTTGTTAGTCACCTATTTGGATTGGGAGCACTAAAGTTTGCTCATATTTGTTTATATTGGCACATGGGAGATTTTCAATGATAGAGAAACTTATCCACCCTCCAGGAGTAGCCTTTAACCTTAGGGTGGCCTTCCACTTGGGTGAGTCTTTATTCTGAGAATTTATCCTTTTCACATATTAATTTTATTTTATATTAGTCTTTATCGAGTTTTATTGAAACTCTCTGCCCATGACCTCTTAGACAGTTCTAGAACCCTGGTTTATGCAATTGATTGTTAATTCATGTACCAGTGGTATAGTTGGGAATTACATTACATTACTGATCTTTTTTAATGACCACATGCTAATGGTAATATTAATACATGGCCATTAAATACAAAAATTCAAAAATCAACCATTTTACTGCTGCATTAAAAATGGCCTCAGTGCATGGGAAAGACCTGCGTAACGGCATGCTAAGGTCACTTTCTAGTGCTGTTTAGTAAAAGGGCCCCTTAAAAAGCAAAAGAAGTCTAGGGTCCTATAGAAGTTTATAGCCACAAATAATTTGAACATGGCATAGTACGTCCTGCCAATAAGTTTGAGCCTTCCAATAATGCTATTCAATTACAGTCTACTTAGTTCTATTTTTAAATATTATTTTAATATATAATTGTATCATTTATTTTCTCTTCATAACTCCAACTTCATCTCCAGCTATGGCCTTCAGAATTATGAAGTCTCTTGCCTCAGGGCACCAAGCTTCTCAGAATCTACAACTGTGAATAAATTAGCTACATTTATTCAATACAATATTTTCAGAAAAATAACAGAGACTTCTTGCGTGTGCTGATGTGCAAAATTATATTGCCTGGATATTAGAGCATGTGTACATTCTAAGAAGACCAGGAACATGGCTAAATAAGCTAGGGTTCTTCAGCTTGGAGAGAGATGGCTGAGGAGAGATATCATAAAGGTCTATAAAATACTGATTGGAGTAAAATGGGTAGATGTGAATTGCTTGTTTACCCTTTCCAAAATATATTAGGACTAGGGGGCATGCAATGAAGCTACTATAGTAACTTTAAAACATGTAATTAAACTCTAGAATCCATTGCCAAAAAATGTGGTAAAAGCAGTTAGCTTAGCAGGGTTTTAAAAAGGTTTAGATAATTACCTAAAATAAAATTCCATAAGACATTATTAAGATGGACTAGGGAAAATACACTGCTTATTTCTAAGTTAAGCAGCATAAAATCTGTTTTACTGTTCTGGGATCTTGCCAGATACTTTGTCCTGGATTGGCCACTGTTGGAAACAGGATATTCAGTCTGTCCCAGTATGGCAATGCTTATATTCCTATGTTTTTATGATAGACTAGAAACTTCTTATACATAAAGGAAATATTCACTACTCCATTTTAAAGCAGCAAAGCCATAAATCTCTTCCAAGAGTTTCAGCCTGTTGTAATGATATAGTAGCACAGTAAATAATAGAACAAGGCCAGCTGGGCTCATTCATTTTTACTCTCTGTTTCTCTACCACTCTAGATAGATGAGCATGCAAATTTTATGACGCCATGTGCAAATGTTTTCCTTAAGTTAGTCACACTTATCAAACTCCTGTTATTCTGTTTTATCTGTACCTCTGTTCCACTTCCACTTACCCCATGTGCTATCTAGTAAGATGTTTTAATATGTGCTATTTTGACATTGGAAGTAGAACACTATATTATAATGTATACTGTTATTTGAATGATTTTTTACTGCTTTAATCATATACACAGCCATCTGACCTTAGTCAGTATTCTATAAAATGTACACACAGAATCCATAGTGCACAACTGCAAGGGGGATGTGAACCAGAGAAGGGCATGGGCAGGTCAGGGGTGTGTACCAGGACGTACCATTCACATGTCATAGAATACATGTAGTTAAATGCCTAAATGCCTACAGGACATGGGAAAGCCACTGCTTTGCCCTGGGATTGGTGGCATGGAATGTTGCTACTGATTGGGTTTCTGCCAGGTACTTGTGACCTGGATTGGCCACTGTTGGAAGCAGGATACTGGGCTAGATGGACCACTGGTCTGACCCAGTATGGTTATTCTTATGTTCTTATGTTCAGTTATGCTCCAGCACTTGGTCTTTGAGCTGGTGTAAGGGCTGTATGTAAATGCAGCCTTACACTAGTATTCTATAATAGCAGTTCTTTGCAGAACTGCCATTATAAAATTAATGCTTAGCGCCCAAATAGTTGATGTTTAACTGTTAGTGACCTTTCTTGAATCTTGAATCTACCCCATATTGTCTATGCCCACGTTAACCTTGCTGTACACTACCTTGGATGAATTTCTTCGAAAAGGAGATATCTAAATCCTAACATACTTAAACCTGCACCTGCCGGTCCCATGCCTTTCACCTGTCCTTGTTTCTAGCATTGCCTTCTCTATTTGTCTCGTGCATGCTTACAGTCTATTACAGTGCTCATCTCTTTCTCTATCACCTCTGAAGGTGATGTTGTCTTCCTCTTTGGTTCTTACAAGACCTACATTTCAGTAGCCCAATCCTGTGTCTTTCTACCAAGCTTTAGCATAATCGACTTAGCAAGCAGCTCTAACTGGGGTTTTCTCCAAAAAATCTGACCACTCTAACTTTGTTGATACTGTCATAACCATGGCCATTCTATGCACGTTACCCTGCACTTCTTTAGGGCCTGTTGCAGCCATGCCACTGCCACTAGGTTTGTTTTTTTGTTCCCATAGGCAGTGAAAGGGAGAAATGCATCTGACCGTAATCTACTGAAAGAAATGTATACCATATGAGATGCCTTTTGAATGAGAGAAATAATACTAAAAATACTACTTATTTGTTTAGCACCACTGGACATATGTAGCACTGTGGAGCGTTGATATCATTCAAGTGCAACGTCACTTTCTCCAAAGAGCTTACAGTCTAAGTGAGTGCCACAGACAACAGGAAATAACATGATCTGATTGATATTCATAATGATTTAACTGACCAGAAACAGCTGCTGACTAGTTAAATTGCTCGATTGGGCTTTTTGCTAATTATCGGCGGCACTTAAGCGGTTATTGCCTAAGTGAAAGCTGGCTATTTTGGGGGTGGAGTCAGCATGTGGCCTGTTAAGTGCTGATATTCAGCACTTAACCAGCCAGAGTAACTGCATAAATGGGACCACTTAACATACAGTCCTATCTTTATCGGCAATCCATGCCTGGTTAAATGCTAAATATCAACTCAATCGGCTATGTGTTAAATGGCTCCACATAAACTGGATATTCAATGCTGAAGCCCAAATATGGCACGGCATTGAATATGTATTTATTTATTAATTCCATTTTATAGCCCATCCTCCTGACAGTAACAGTTCCAGCCTGACGAGTTCCATTTCAGCTCATAACCAGGTCACAAAAGAGGAGTAAGCTCGAGAGTGAGCTCACTCTAACTGAAAGGATATAGCAGGATGTAAAAGAAAACGCCTCTCACTCTGAGAACGGAATGATCATTTAGGAGTATAAATTGGCAGCTTTATCGGAAACTTGTCTTGGTGACATGCCTTGCATGAAACACTTTAAACTCCAACAACAACGTTTTGAAAATGCAATGATTTTTAAATGGAAGCCGATGAAAAGAATAGATGAGATAGGATATTGTAAACCTAAATTCTTCAAAAGTTGAATAGCTGCATTTTGAACATGCTGGACTCTTTTTAAACTCGTATCGGGTAGCCTGACAAACAATGCATTGCAATAATCAATGCGTGAATATCCGTGAATAAGGCAAGCAGTGGTGACCAAAATGCTCAGTGCCTCCAGCTGAACATTTACTCCAATATTCCCAAGGTCTCAAGCAGAGTTAATCATATAAATAACTAAGGATGTTAAGCACTTAACATACAGTTAGTGCATGGTAACAGGTTACTGCACAAACTCCAGGTTGTGCAGTATCTTCATGTTACTGTGTGTTAAACTGCATGTTATTGCATTTTTTTTACAAATTTTTTTCTGAAGCTGTGTGGCAAGGGCAGAGAGTGGACATAGAAGTGCTAGCCAGCTAGTGTGTCATACTTAACACGTGCTAACTGGTTATCATAGAGTTAACATCCTGCAGGCACCTCATGATAATGGTTACATGAACACAGAACCTGCAGTAAAAAGTAGAGGTGCAAAGTTAAATCTAGGCTTAGTACGCAGTGAAATCCTGCGTTAAGCCCAGATTTTAGCACTGTGTAATAAAAGGGTCCCTAAATCATACTTTTGATGCATTTGTAGTTAGACACTGATGGGGGGGGGGGGGGGGGGGGGAACCCTGACAAGACACAGTGAGTGATGTTTAAAATATCCTGTTTATCTTAGTGATTGCACTCCTGTTCTTTTCAACAAGTTTGTCTGTAGCTTAATGCATCCCCTGCTCCTGCTGTGTGATTGAGAAGGGCACTGAGCTACTGCAACAAATGTCTGCTAAGAAGCAATAAAGATAAACTGCAGTGTGTATCTTTGCAGTCTAATCTTCAGGACAGGGTATCATTAGAGGAATCAGAGCTTATGAACAGCAAAGGTAGTGGGGTGGGGCAGGAGGCAATGATGTCTTAATAACTGGTAATTAAAGGGTTTGTCTCTGTTCATTGATACATTAATTTTCAGAAAATAATTTAGGGACTTTTCTGGATCCCCAGGAGAACCATCTAACACATCGCTTTTCACAGAAAAACATGACTGCTTAGGATGAAGCGGTAAATTGATATATTTGCAGAGGGAGAACTGGAAAAAGCAATGTAAAGATTTTACTACAGCAGAGCTACATGGTGCCAGAGTCAATGGAATATTAATATGTACAATCAGAAGTGATAAATTCGTATACAGTGAATGGGGCTGAAAAGTGACACAGTCTAATCCTAGGGGAAAAATAGCATAGAACCAATTGAATAATGCTAATATGCACATCTGAATGGCCAGATGTAAACTTGTTAATTTTGCATGGAAGATCGTTTTTATACTTTCCAGCTTTAGCAAGAAAAAGTTTTTACAGAAACGGTAAATTGTAAAGACTCTGTAAGGAGCTGGCTTGCAACAAAGCATTTAGGGATTGATATTCAAAGTAATTTAGGGGACCATTTACTAAGCCGCGTAAGCGTCTACATGCGCCCAATGTGTACCAAAATAGAGTTGCCGCCTGGCTACTGCACGTCTCTTGCGGTAATTTCATTTTTGGTGCTCATTCGATATGCATTTACGAAAAATAATTTTTATTTTCGGACGCACATATCGGAGGCGTGCCAAGTGGCATTTGATGCGTGTAGGCCATTACCACCCGGATACCGTGTGAGACTTTACCGCTAGGTCAATGGCTGGTAGTAAGGTCTCAGACCCAAAATGGACGCGCAGCAATTTTCATTTTGTCGCACATCCATTTTCAGCAAAAATTTTAAAAAGGCATTTTTTTACAGGTGCGCTAAAAAATTATTCTGCACACATCCAAAACATGCGTCTACACTACCGCAGGTCATTTTTCAGCGTGCCTTTGTAAAAGGGCCCCTTAAATAGCCAGAAATGGTTCCTTGCCATTTAAATCACTTGTCTAGGGCAAACTGAGCATATTCAGTGGCACTTCACTGGATGGTGCTGCTGAAAATGCCTGATTACTGCCTAAGGGG
The DNA here is from genome assembly GCF_901765095.1 of Microcaecilia unicolor. Classification (NCBI taxonomy): domain Eukaryota; kingdom Metazoa; phylum Chordata; class Amphibia; order Gymnophiona; family Siphonopidae; genus Microcaecilia; species Microcaecilia unicolor. The sequence goes on from NC_044032.1 coordinate 517,472,020, forward strand.
GGGGGGGGGGTCTTTTACTAAGGTGGGCTAGTGTTTTTAGAAATGCCAATGCATTCTTATGGGCGTCTCTAGCGTTTAGCGTGCACCTATTTTTAGTGCGCACTAAAAACGCTAGTGCGCCTTAGTAAAAGCTCCGTTAGCCAAATTGGCTACTTTGTGGGCATTCTGGGGGCGAAGTTGGCACTTAGCCAATTAAGTGCCAATATTTAGCACAACACCAGATCAGTTCACTGTAGCTAGTTAAATGCTGAATATCACACTTAACCAGCTATCCAGCTTATTTTCGAAAGATATCGCCGGCCATCTTCCGACACAAATCGGGAGATGGCCGGCCATCTCCTGAACCCGGCCAAATCGGTATAATCGAAAGATGGTTTGGGCCGGTGCCAACTGCGTTCTGTCGCAGAGCCAGCCAAACTTCAAGGGGGCGTTTCGGCAAGGTAGTGAAGGCGGGACGGGGCATGGTTTCGAGATGGCCGGCTTCACCTGATAATGGAAAAAAGATGGCCGGCTCTGATAAGCATTTTGCCGGCTTCACTTGGTCCATTTGTTTTCAGGACCAAGTCTCAAAAAAGTGCCCCAATTGACCAGATGACCACCAGAGGGAATCGGGGATCACCTCCCCTTACTCACCCAGTGGTCACCAACCCCCTCCCACCCAAAACAAACAAAAAAAAAACCCTTTTTTGCCAGCCTCTATGCCAGCAGTATGCAAGTCCCTGGAGCAGTTTTTAGTGGGTGCAGTGCACTTCAGGCAGGTGGACCCAGGCCCACCCCCCCTACCTGTTACACTTGTGGTGGTAAATGGGAGCCCTCCAACGCCCCCCCCCAAACCCACTGAACCCACATCTAGGTGCCCCCTTCACCCATAAGGGTTATGATAATGGTGTAGTGTTGTGGGGAGTGGGTTGTGGGGGGATTTGGGGGGCTCAGCACCCAAAGTAAGGGAGCTATGCACCTGGGAGCTATTTTTATTTATTTTTTTAATTTTTAGAAGTGCCCCCTAGGGTGCCCGGTTGGTGTCCTGGCATGTCAGGGGGACCAGTGCACTACAAATGCTGGCTCCTCCCATGACTAAATGCCTTGGATTTGGCTGGTTTTGAGATCGCCGGCATTAGTTTCCATTATGGGCGAAAACCAATGCCAGCCATCTCAAATCCGGCCATCTTTGACATTTGGCTGGCCCCAACCGTATTATCGAAACGAAAGATGGCTGGGCATCTTTTTCAATAATACGGTTCGGGACTGCTTTTTGTGGCACCGGCTATCTAGATGGGCACCGTTCGATTATGCCCCTCCACGTATTATCCAGCCGTGTATGCTTGGATATTCAATGATGGACATGGCCGAGGACTGAATATCCAGGAATAAAGCCGGCGGTGACCGCGGCCGGCTCAGTTTCGGGCCCTTATTATATAAATGGGAAAGAGAAAATGAGTTTTCTAGTTGTTTACAAATTAGTCTGTGATACAAAACAGTTATTAAGGATGATTATTCAAAATCATGCTTCCAGGTACATCAACATATGCTTCCAGAAAGGTACCTGAAAGACATGAATATTAATGTATGAGTTTTGCTTACTGTATACGACTCCCTAAACATCATATCTGTGTCAAGAAATATGAAGATGGGGGTAGAAACGCATACAAAAGAAAAAACCTACCGTTTGTTTTCAATTTGTTTTCCTATGAAAGGTTTGACCCTTCCTGGTGTTAATATGGTGGACCAAATAAGCTGTCGTGAAATACACCGAAGGTCTCATTTAACTTTCTTGTCCAGTAAATTTGGAAATTGTTTCACACTGATTTGAAACCATAGCGTGAGTTGTCTTCAGCCCTCAGGAAATACACTGGGAGCTGGCTCGAATGTTTTTATATTCTGCAATATTTTTAAATAAAGACTATGCAGGAATATAGACTCTATAATTTGCTTGTACATCTATTATGATTGCAAGTGGTCTTGGTTGCTTGCTATTTTTCTCTCTTTTGACTGCAGTTCTTTTCCTATTTTTATTTTAGGGGCCCTTTTACTAAAGGCCACTAAGCCCTTAATGCACGGTTAGCGAACAAGAACAAGCTATCACAGAAACACACTAAAGCATTAAATTTTGTGTATTTTGTCAGTTTGCAGGCACTAACCAGCGCATTAGCAATTAAAAAAATATTTTATGGAAGAGGGTGGCATGGGGGGATAGTGGACATTCCTGTGTTATCCAGCTAGTGTGTTATGATTACTGTGTGCTAATTGGATAACACAGAGTTAATGCAGGAACATCTAGCTCCTTCTAAATAGGAGGCATTAAGTGCTCTCGCATTAGGTGTCACATTCTAAACACAATAGTAACACATGACCTGCAATAAAATACTTTTTTAAAACACCCCTCGTAAGTGCTGTGTTAAATTTGGACTTAGCATGCCAGAAACTCCCACATTAAAATGTGTTAAGCCACAATTTTATCATACTTTAGTAAAAGGGTTCTTGACCTGTGCCAGATAAGATAGTCTGGAAAATCTCAACAAAGTATAGACAATATAAAACAAAGTTCATGACATGTGTGTCAGCCTCCAAGCAGGTAGAACTTTGTGTAGGAGCTCTCTAGGGCATGAGTGGCCTAGTGGTTAAAGCATTGGTCTTGCAATCCAGAGGTGGCCAGTTCAAATCCCACTGCTGCTCCTTGTGATCTTGGGCAAGTCACTTAACCCTCCATTACCTCAGGTACAAACTTAGATTGTGAGTCCTCCTGGGACAGAGAAATATCCATTGTACATGAATGTAACTCACCTTGAGCTACTACTGAAAAAGGTGTGAGTAAAACCTAAATAAATAAAGGGTAGGCTAAAGCTAAGACAGCAAATTGAATAGGTATAACCTACATGATTATCTGTCAGAAAGTTAAGACAGTCTGTTAGCAAATTACCCTTTGCCCCCAGGAATAAACTGTCAGCAGTATCAATTCAGGTAGAGTTTAGCATGCGCTGTGGATGTCTTATTGTGCTTCATATTAATTCACCTCAACCAGTAGGTTTTCATGAGTCCTTTTCATTGAACAAACTGGTATTCCTGAGCAAGAACAAAGAGAAGCATCCACAGGCTTAGAAAGACTTTCTCATACTCCCATAGCTCCTCCAGTCCTGTCTCCAGCACCATGTCAGCTCTTTTTAGAGTACCACAAACAAATAAAAAAATAAGGAGGGGAAAGCAGAAGAGGAGGAACTGAGGAGGTGAGACAAGCAGCAAAGAAGGTAATGGAGGAAAAAGGAAAGAAAAGTAGGAGAAAGAGAGGAGGAAGTGGTAATAGGAAACAACAGAATAAAGATGAGGGAACAAAGGAGTAGTGGAAATGGAGATGAGAAGACATGGAGGATGATGAGTAGGAATGACAGAACAGAAGGGATACAGGGACAGTAGTGTAAGAAGGGAAGAGAAAAGGAAAGGAAGGGGAAGAGGAAGGGGGAAGAAGTAGGCAGAAAAGAAAAAGAGGGAGAAAAATGAAACTATAGAAGACAATAGAGGAGAATGGGCTATTGGAGAAGAGAAGAACAGTGTAGAACAGGGCAGAGTTAAGGAGAGCAGCAGCAGAGTCAAGAAGAAGAGGAAAGATGGATGAAGAGGCAAATGAGAAAGCAGAAAGGAGGAAGACGTGTGATGTTGAGATAGAGAATGGGATGGTAGCAAAGAGGAATGAGGGAGGAAAAGTGGTGAGTGAAGAGTAAGCACTTGGAAGAGATAGAGTGGTGAGAAGAAATGAAGCAGAGGACAGGGACACCAGGACAAAGAGGGAAGCAATAGGGAGATGGAAAGAGCAGAACAAGAAGCAGCAGGGTGGCAGAAAGTACAGAAGAACTGGACAGAAGAAGAAAACCAGAACAAGGGATAAAGCAATAGAGAGAAAAGATGGATCACGGAAACAGGGGAGAAAAAGCAAAGGGAACAAGATGGATGGGATAGAAGAAGGGAGAGCAGCAAAGCAGTGGAGAACAGAGGACATATGGTGATGCAGCAAAGAAAAAAAAAGAAATGGTAGAGATAGAGGAAAACAGGATAAAGGCAGAAAGGAAATAGGAGAGATCAGAGAAGTGAGGAGAGCATATGTTGAACTAATAAAGCAAAGGGAAGGGTATGGAGAGAAAGGGTAGACCATGGAAGGATACAGACAAAAACATCAGAGGAGGAGAGACCAAGAGCGCAGGAAGAACAGAAAGGGAAACAGAATGGGGAGCAGCAGAGAAGATACAGCACAATAGGGAAGGAGAGCAGGTGGGAAGCAAAAGAGGAAGAAGGGGTGAAAATAGAGGGAAAAGCAGTTTCAAAATAATCTTTTCTGCCAAAGATTTCAGTAACTTGCATGCTTTGCAGATTTATATGTATTCAGATTCTTTGTCATGCTCCACAGAATCAGACTAATATGACTATCACACTTGATGAATAGCTGCATAATTTCACCTGAGGATAATTGTTTCCACTGCTTTATCTACACATTTCTTCACTGTGCAGATAACCCAGTTTGGTCTATGCAACCCTGCCCCAAGGTACTTTCACAAACAGTGACTGTCTACAAACTTTATGTCAACATCCACTTGTGCAATGTTGAAGTCTTTGACCCTCCCCTAGCCCAAAAGTGAAAATGAAGCTTTGGTACTGGTAGCAATAGCTTTACTTTCTCAAAATAAAAGCTTATAAAAATGCAGAGAACATCAAGAGCTTGATTGCATTTAAAAGTTGATTGCTCATGCCCCACCTTTCAATATGCAGAATACCGTGTTAAATATTAGGGATGAGCGGCCAGAAAGTTTTTATTTTGTGTTGATTCCTGTGCCCTTTATGGTAATTTCTGTTTTATTTTCATTTTTGTTTGGCCATTTTGTTGTTTTTTCATGCGCTGATAATAGTGTGAGCTCTTTGGAAACAGTGCACACTATGGGGTAAATTTAGTATAGCTCACTAAATGTTAGGCAGCAAAAACGTGGGTGCAAACCTGGTATTTTATCATGGCATTCCTTGCAATTTGTTGCCAGAGACTGTAGTAAAAGCAGTTAGCTTAGCGGAGTTTAAAAAAAGATTTGGATGACTTCCTAAAGGAAAAGTCCATAGACCATTATTAAAATGGACTTGGGGAAAATCCACTACTCATTTCTAGGATAAGCAGCATAAAATGTATTGTACTTTTTTGGGATCCTGCCAAGTACTTGTGACCTGGATTGGCCATTGTTGGAAACAGGATACTGGGCTTGATGGACCTTCGGTCTGTCCCAGTATGCAACACTTATGTACTTATATGTATTTATGTTCTAGAATACTAGCATAAGTCCACAGTTGCATGCAAACCTTTAGGCACAACCACTTATGCCATGTCTATTGGCTGGTATAAATGATGGTATCTAAATGTAGAAGTTGAGCACATAAATGGAACCATTCTGTAAAATGCACGCATGCTCCTGACATGTCCATGCGCCTCCCATGTTAAGACCCCATTTGCATTTTCGCATCAGAGAAGTTAGGTTTGTAGAATAGGGGCATAAGTTTGTTACATGTGCAACATCAAATTAGAACTAGTTAGAACTTGTTAATGCCAATGATTGGTATTGTCAATTTAGAGCCAATTAGTTAATTATTTTATATGCATAACTGGCCCTTGTTCTACAACTGAGTGCCCAATTGAGCACCTAACTTTGGGCCGAAGCGAGACCGTTGGCCATTGCTGTTTTGTGCTTGCTGATCAGTGATACTGTTAGGGCGCAGATCTTTTGGCCACAACCCCAACCCCAATGCACTGATTACTGGTAGTTAAGAGCAGGACCTGTGCCTGCTCACTGCTGCAGCCACGGGGTCCTTGATCAGAAGGGGAATGTGGGCTGCCCCAGGCAGTGCCTGTGACGGAGAACAGAACAGGCTTCCTGAAGAACCGACCTTCCTCACAGACATCACTTGGGGTAGCCCACATTTCTTTTCTGCTCAAGGACCCCCAGCTGCAGCAGTGAGCATTCAAAGCCCATGCCCCTGAGTATTGGAGATCAGTGAGTTGGAGGCAGGATGGAGAATTTTCGATGCTGTCATCAAAAATTCCAGCATGGACAAAATTACTGCAGCCAAAGTATCTGTGTCCTGATAGCAGCTCTGAAATGTTGGTGCCAAAATGGAAGCGTCCAAAGCTCATGTAAGACTTTGGGCACCATTTATAGAATTTGGGGGTATGTGAAAAGAAGGTGTGCTATTTCAGAAAGAGGGCAAACTCTTTTTCTGATAGGGCATGCATGTGCACAAGTCAGCATTAGTTTGAGCATGAACAGTGATTCTCCCATGTGCAGTGGTTCTATTCTAAGGAAACAGTGTACCCCCTTTCCACATAATTTGCAGTATTTCAAAAGAGTACACACTATTAGCAGTAAACAACAAAACAGAAACCCCCAGATTCTATATATGGTGACTACAGTTGTGCACACAAATTTTTCAGTGCAGCCAAATTGCGTGCAAAACTTAATTATTAAACAAGCCGATTATCAGGGCCGCTGAGAGGGGGAGCAGGGGGGGACAAAATTCCCCAGACCCGGGCCTCCAAGAGGGGCCCGGTGCCGCAGTCCCCTCCAACCCCCCCCCCCCCCCCGTCCACCACCGGGCTGGGCCCCCCTGAATTCAAATCATAGCGCCTCACCTCGACCTCGCTCCGTGTGAAAGAAGCGCAGCAGCGGCAGTCTGCAGATCGCCTCTCTTTGGGCCTTCCCTCCCTGTGTCCCACCCTCGTCTGACGTAACTTGCACGAAGGTGGGACACAGGGAGGGAAGGCCTGAAGGGAGGCGATCTGCAGACTGCCGCTGCTGCACTTCTTTCACACGGAGCGAGGTCGAGGTGAGGCGCTATGATTTGAATTCAGGGGGGCTCGGCCCGGTGGTGGAGGGACGGGGGCAGGTGGAGGGGAGGCGGTGGCAGTGGGGCCCTTACCCCGGGCCCAGCCTTGCCCCGGGACCGGCCCAGTCTCTTGGCGGCCCTGCCAATTAGTGATGATAATTGGCCAATAACAAGCAGTTATCGGCACTAATTGGCACTAATTAGAATTTACACATTCAACTTTCTAAGCATAGCCTGTAATGTGGTGAACATAAATTCTAATGTGTGGATCTCAAAAGAAGGTGTGGCCATGAGAGGGGCATGAGCGTTTCTAGAAATTACACACACTGTTATAGAATAAGCCTTATTCATGCCTAAGAGGTCCTTTTACTAAGCCATAGTAAAAAGTGGCCTGCGGTAGCGTGAGTGGCTGTTTTTGGTGCACGCTGGGCCACTTTTTACCATGGTTGGGAAAATAGGCATTTTTTTAATGGGGCAGTAAATGGCCATGTGCTAAAATTAAAAGTAGCGCATGGCTATTTACTGCCACCCATACACCACCTCTGCTGAATGCATATCTCTCTCATGAATATTCATTGTGGTTATCCTGACAACCTGACTGGCTAGGGTGCCTCTAGGACCTGGTTTTCCAACCACTGGCGTGAATGGTCACATGTAAATTTAGTTACGGGTCCAGGTGCTATGTTTATTCTATAAACCACACTTAACATTAGACATGGATAACAGAATGGTGGTAAGCGCATATTTTTCCACGCTGATTTTTTTTATGGTGCCATTTATAGAATTTAGTCCAAAATGTGTCTTCTCTGCTTGTTTTCATTTGGTAACCACATGCAGCAACACAGATTATTTTGTTGAGATGTCCTATGTCTTTGCAAATGACAGTGGAAACAAAATAGCAAAGATGACTCAAAACTGAAGAAGACGACGCTTCGAGTAGAAATCCAGTTAAAAACAAATTTATTGATCGTTAGACAAATGAAACCAAAAATAGAGTCTCACTCACCAACCATCTAACTGTATTTTTTATTATTTTCTCTTTTTGGTTTCATTTGTCTAACGATCAATAAATTTGTTTTTAACTGGATTTCTACTCGAAGCGCCGTCCTCTTCATTTTTGAGTCATCTTCGCTGTTTTCTTTTCGCTTACGGTTTTTGCGAAGACTGGTTTCTTCTGTTTTTTTGCATCGTTCCTTCTTTTGCAAATGACAGCCCATCCCTATTAAATATTATATCAGCTTTCAGCATGTGTACGTGGAAGGTAGCTAAAGAAAAATACCCCTTTCTAATGGTGTTAGTTAGGTTAATGGTGGCACCTTTCAGGAATAGTCTGACTAGTAGTCTGGTGAGATGAATATTCGTAGATCTCATGGTAGAAAAGAAACATAGCTAATGGTTTGGAAAGACATGCATGCTTTTACTTGTCTATCATATCTAGGCGATAATGGCAGCTGCGTTCCAGAAATAATTCACCATTTATACTATACAATAATACAGTCAAAAATGCTTTCATAAGTAGATGATACATTTTTCTTTTCCAGAAGAGTTTTAAAAATCTGCCAGAACACCAGGAACTTCGCAGATAACATTATCTTTAAAGACCAAGGTATTGTAATTTCAAAGGAAAAGCAATATCATCTCTGCTTCATGCCTGCAGTTCAGATACCTTCATGAAAGAACCCAAATTATAAATAAATTACATTTTATTTTTTTCATTAAAAATAAAAGTGCTACAATTGTTTGAAGAAATGCCACATTTGAAAGTTTGTCTCACTGCATGATCTAAACCCAAGTGGTCCAATTCCAAGTGGGAGATTTCATGGCCAGTCCAGGTTTTGAATGTATATCCCAAAGCAGGGTAGTAATCAGCATTGCAGGTTCCATAATGCATAAGATATTAGAAACTCACCAATGGCCCAAAATCTCCCTCCTGGATAGGGGCAACTCGGTAGCCCTATGTTTGTATCTCAAAATGAAACATAAGTCTTTTTCTGTTAGAATAGATTCAGACTATACCTCCTTCTGAGTTATTAGCTACAGTACTGAAGTGATATTAACTGTCAATTTTCATCCTGAAAATATACTAAAATTTCTAAATCTTATTCACTAAAAAGTATATCAAAAGCACACAAAAGAAGCTCCTGCTTCGCGTTTAATCCTCAGCATAGTGGAAGAGAGAGTGTCACTCTGCATAGCAGGCTAATTTCACTATTCCCCATCCTTCCCATCCTTCCAACTTTGCCAGGAGCTGCCGCAGCCCCTGTCTACAGCATGTGTAAGCAGCAGGACAGCACCTGCACACCCAGAAAGCCCAGCGTGCAAGCAATCACTTTACCTTCCGAAAAATCAATGAGTCCCAGTAAATGAAGCAGCTTCAGAGAGGCGCAGATAATCACAACGATCCCTACTGTCTGCAGTCCCTCTGTCTCCCACTCAACACTCAACATGCTTCACGTGGGCAAACCATTCCAGGCTGCGCACTGGTTCCAGAGGGAGGGAGGTAATGAGGAAAGTTTACCAATGCTTTCAATACATCCAAAATCGTCCCCCTGCTAGTGAACAAACAAGCCTCGCCTCGCTGCCCTGTGGGAAGGTAGTGGTCGAGCTGACTGAGGCAGAACAGCAACTGGAGCGTTACATTTCATGCTTCTCTCTGCATTTGATTTGCGCCAGTTGGGGGGGTCTTCTTAAGATGCTGAAATTAATCACTAATCCCCTTGAAACCTCTTCTATCCAGCTGTTATGGTTACTTCGGAGTTGCTAGAAGAACATCTGTTTCAGAACTCAGCAAGAGACTTTGCAGTGTCAGTTTTAAAGAGCTTGCGATAAGGAACACAGTGATACCAGCAACTCTGCTTCCCGATATTCTCAGATTCAGGCTTTACCATTCCACTCAGGCTCACTTTAACAGGGGAGATTATTGGCTGGATAGATTCTATTTAACAAAAAGCAACTGTTCTCATTTAGTTCAGACTCACTGGAAAGCTTAGGTCTACTGCACAAAATAATCAGTCCAGATGCAGCATTCCCCTTCCAGTTTGCAAACATGTGTATTAATATCACTAACAACAGAGGAGAATCCTTTGCCATTCCCTAGACAGCTGACTCTATCTACTGCATTCATATTTTTTTTAACACATTTATCTGGTAAAATATGCACAATAGACAATTAAGAAAATGAAGATGTTTTGTGACAAATTGAGCACAATGAATGACAACTTCTGTAACCATGGATAATTTCTCTGGAAGTTTACAAACATTAACATTAAAGATGCACGCTGTATAAAAGAAATATACGAAATTAAGAAAGAATTGAATAAGAGACAAATATCCATCACGAGAAATTGCACAAAAATGAGTAGGGTACATCATCTTTGCTGGAAGCTAGAACAACTGTGTGCTGCCAAACTGTGAAATAGTCTGCTGTTTCTCAAAGTCAACATCATAGAAATATCCCAGTTTTTATAGAACAGAAAAATCGGCCCGAGAGCTCGTCTCGAAGGGCCCCCCTTAAACGAGGGCTGGGTCTATTCGAGAAGGCTCGGGAAGAGAAAGCGGGCGGGGGGGTGCGACTTGAGTGCGTGAATGGGGGGAGCGTAGTTGGCCGATTCGTAGGATGCTAGTGTGCCCTGTTACCCCAATGGAGCTGCCCATTGGAGGAGAGGCAACTAGGGGGTGGGGCTAATGGGGACATTAAATGCAGGAGCTCCTCCGAGGCTCGGGGCGTTCCCTGATCCGCAGAGGTGGTTTGCAGCATGGCGTTGGGAGCTGGTGAGCTGGGAAAGGAGGAAATAGGGGCCGAGGTGTCCCTGTATGCGAATGACTCGATCGAGGGGAGCCCGGAGCTAGTGAGTAGGGAGAGGGTGGCAGTGTCGACAAGCAGTAGGAGAGCTAAGGAGGTTGCTCAGTCGGCTTTAGCAGTAGCTGCAGCCGGTGGAGTGGGGAAAAAGAGGCAGGAGAAGAATAAGCATGCCAGCTTGTGCAAGCGGGGGGGGGGGGGGGGGGGGGGGGGGGGGGGTGGAAAGCTGCAGGGGTCTGGGAGTGCGGTTAAAGTGCAAGGCGTGGCAGGAGAAATTCTGGCCGAACTAGGGGACCAGGAGAGGGAGTAGGTGAGGGTTTCTTCATCGTCCATAGGGGCCTGCAGCTGGGTTGTGGAGGGAGGGGTGGGGTGTATCTTGGCGCTGTGAAATGCCATGGGGCATAGGGCAGAGGGTGGGGCCATGATGGACGGCCCAATGTCAGCTGCGGGGCCCCCGCATGGGGGCTCCGGGGGTGGTTATCAGGGGAGGGGCGTTCTCCGATGTCGTGGGGCCCCTATCAGTGGGGTGCTTGGCCCCCGATTGGGTTGCCCCCCTGGGCAGTGTCAGCAGCCCTTCTGTGGACCTCCATGTGGTCAGGCTTGCCACCACCGGCAGATATGGGATGGGCGGGCCCCGGGGACGGCAGGGGGGTGCTCCGTGAAACAGGGTGGGGCACAGGAGGGGCTGGTTCTGCTGCTTCTCCTTTTGTGTCTTTGCAGGTGCGGAGCGAGATGGCCTGTGCAGGGCCGGGAGCGGGTGCTGCAGGTCAGGAGGATTTGGAGTCTGTACGCCCCTTGACATCTACAGCGGGGAGACATGGCGGTAGGAGGATGGTGGGTCGAGAGAGGGCATTGTTGAGCACGAATGTGGACGCACAGTATGCAGGAATGTCGGGGCATGTCCCTGCAACAGAGTGCTAGTACGTCAGGAGTTGGTACGTGATCGATCGTCCTCTGCCGGAGGGTGGGGTAAAAACGCAAGGCGCAAGCGGAAGGGGAAGCAGGGGAGGGCATCTTCCTCGTCATCTGTTTCCTCCTCTTCCTCTTTTACATCATCCTCCTCTTCTTCTCAGGGCGGGGGCGGCGCGCAGTGAGTGAACATGTCTAGAAGCATGGGAGAGGAATCTCAGGGACCGTCGGCCTTAGTGGTACTGTCGGAGCTTTGGGAGCAGGTACCGCGCGCGCTGTGGAGGAGGATTAGGCAGCGGAAGTGCATTGATATATTTCGTTTGCTGGAGAGCAGGGGGCACTGGAAGAGTTCGAAACGCGACAAACACCAGGCCGAGGGCCCACAGGAGCACAAGGTCCCCAAAACGGTGGTCATCTGGATGCGATCCTTTTTGCACATGGCCAGCGTATGGGGACGGCGTGACCAGGGTCAGTACGGCCCGCTGTTGGCATACACAGATTCAATTTTGGACACCTTTCAGCACTTCGGGGGATAGGCTTGGTTGAACTACGATGAAGCCTTCTGGGACAAGATGGAGGAGAACCTGCATATGACCTGGGGGACGCAAGACATCAATCTCTGGTTGGCGCACATGGCTCCTCATTCAATGGTGGCAGGGGGACTAGGAAAAGGGGGGTTTGCTCCTCCGTCTGCGGGTCAGTCCTTTCGAACCGGGGGAAAGGGGGAGGGCAGCACTGCAGGGGGCGGATCCAGTCCAGCATCGGAGGTATGTTGGCAGTTTAACAGGGCGATGTGTCCATTCCCAGACTATAAGTTCCGCCATGCCTGTGCCATTTGCGGGCAGGGCCACGCCGCCGTCAAATGTCCGAAGAAAGGGACAGGAGGGACGCCCGCGGGCAAACAGTAGTTGGTTGGCAAGGGCTCCCACGCCGGTGTGTGTAGGTGTAATGCTGCCATGGCTCCGTCAATACCCAGCAAGGGGGGCGGCGGAGGCACTTGAGAGGTGTTTTACAGAGGGCTTTCCAATTCCATACCAGGGGAGGGTGGTCACTAATTGGGTCCAAAACTCAGTGTCTGCTTCGCGGCTATGGGAGGTGGTGTGGCGAAAGTTGGCGGAAGAGATACGGTTGGGCAGGATTGCAGGTCCGTTCGTTGGACGGCCTTTTTCACCATTTATGCTCTCCCCGTTGGCAGTAATCCCGAAGAGGGCACCAGGGAAATACCGCCTGATTCACAAGCTTTCCTATCCGCTGGGCGGTTCTGTGAATGCAGATATCCCAAAGGAATATTGCTCAGTGCAATTCATCTCATTCGATTCTGCGGTGGGTTTGGTGCGGCGGCGCGGTAGGGCAGCGCAGTTGGCGAAGGTAGAAATCGAGGCGGCCTTCCGTCTGTTACCGGTACACCTGGCAGCATTCCTGTTATTAGGTTTTCATTTTGAAGGGTCCTTTTATTACGATCGTTGTTTGCCGATGGGTTGTGCAATCTCGTGTGCTTATTTCGAGCATTTCAGCTCCTTTGTGCATTGGGTGACCGCGCAGAAGGCTGGGTTAGACACCTTGGTGCACTATCTCGATTTCCTGTTCGTGGGGGCCTGCGATGGGGCGGATTGCAGGCGGTTGCTGGATGTTTTTTATGCAGGTTGCCGCGGAATTTGGCATTCCGCTGGCCTCAGATAAAACTGAGAGTCCGGCGGTAATCCTGACTTTCCTGGGTATCGAGATCGACGCTGAACAGATGGTAACCCAGTTGCCACAAGAGAAGGTTGGGCAGTTAGCCAAGCAAATTATGGCCATAATGCAGACCAAGAAGACCACGTTGGGCGCTGTCCAGTCCTTCTTGAGGAGTCTTAATTTTGCGTGTCGGGTCATCCCGATGGGGGCATTTTCCCGGCGCCTAGGGGCGGTGACATCGGGGGTACTGCAGCCGCATCACCATGTGCGATTGTCCGCGGGGGTGCGCAGTGATCTCTGGATATGGCTGGAATTCTTGTCGGCATTCAATGGCACGTTAGCAATTCAGAGCGAGGAGGTGTCCAATGTGGATCTTGAGCTGTGGACAGATGCGGCCGGGGGATTGGGTTTTGGGGTGTACTGCCTGGGGGCCTGGTGCGCAGCCCCATGGCCGGACAGTTGGGTGGCAACGGGGATAACGAAGAACATCGCCTTCTTTGAGCTGTTTCCGTTTGTGGTGGCTTGCGAATTGTGGCCGGGGCGGTTGCGGAATAAAAGTATTTTGGTGTGGTGTGATAATCAAAGGGTAGTAGAGGTGGTGAACCGGCAGTCAGCACGTTGTCTGCTGGTGAACTCCTTGATGAGGGAATTGGTGCTGCGTTATTTGTGGTTGAACGTGCACCTGCCAGCAAGGTACATCCCGGTGCGGGCGAATTGCGTAGCTGACGCGCTGTCTCGTTTTCAAGTTCAGACTTTCCGGGCCCTGGCACCGGAGGCGGATGCCGAGGGGCAGCAGATGCTGGAGCAGCTTTGGCAACTAGGAGACTGGAGGTCTAGAAAATGCTGAGGGCCTCGGTGGCGCCTACTACTTGGTCGACGTATGAGTGCGATAGTGTGGAGAGGGTCCCGGGTATGGACTCCTGTCCCGTGTCCTTGCTCAAAGCCTATTTGCAGGTTCACCCCAGGGGCCCATCCTCTCTACTAGTGCATGCGGATGGCTCGGTTTTAATGAGATATCAATTCACGGCTATACCTCGCCGCTGTCTCGCGGGCGTGGGGGAAGACCCGAGTCAATTTGGCACGCATTCCTTCCGCATTGGGGCAACTATGAGTGCCAGTCCGGCTGGGTTGGGGGCGGAAGCCATTCGAAGCATTGGCAGATGGTCTTCAGGGGCCTATCGAAGGTATATTAGGCCTTCTTGAGTGGACGCACGGGGGGGGGGGGGGCGTAGACTGCGCGTTGCCTTGAGCTGTCTGTTCTGGCTTGCCTTGCTTTACAGTTGTCTGTCTTTTGTTGGGGTCTTTCGAGGGAGGCATGAGAGTGTCATCAATCACCCAATGTTGTGGTTGTCCCTCCCCTTTTAGATGCTGGAGGTGCAGCATACTCCATATGGATTGTGGGACATTCCTTCATCCACTGGGCTGGCGTCAGGGCAGCGCAACGGCCAGGAGGGATCCACCTCGGACTGGCTCAGCGGGGGATCCGAATATCTTGGTGGGGAGAGCGCGGCATGCGGTGGTGTCAACTATTGCCTTTGCTCTATTGGTTGCGCAGCAGACCCTGGCACCCCCAGATGCTGCTCATTCATTTGGGGGGCAACGATGTTGACGACGGGACGGGCAAGAGGCTCATTGACACCATGCAGGAGGACTTGTATTTGGTAATGGACTGGTTTCCCCATGCCAAGGAGGCCTGATCGGATATTATACGCAAGCTGGCCTGCCTCCCGTCGCGCAAGTGGTGATGGGGCTTAAGTAAGGTAAACCGCCAGGTGGGTGTTTGGGGCATGGCAAGGGGGGGGGGGGGATCCAGATTAAGCACAATTGGGTTGACATTACGTGTAAGGGGCTATTCGCAAGGGACCGGGTGCATTTGTCTGATGTGGGTTTGGACTTGTTTCTGCAGGATATTCAAGAATGTTTAGAGCGCATTTGTGGGACAGGGTCCTGGTAGGCCGCAGCTTTTGTGGGGGGGAGGAGGGTCTTTGCAGGAGCAAAGGCCCCTCCCCCTGTGGCAAAAAACAAACGCCGACCTACGGAGAGTGGGCTCAGGGGGTCTGAGCCAGGGCTTGAAAGGCAGGTTGGGTGACCCAGAAATTGTGTGGAGGTCCACACAGATCAGGGCACTTGCTGTGAAGGCGGAGCCCGGAAGATGGCGGCCAGAAGCTAAAGTGCCGCTTTGCTAGCAGGGCGAGCGGCGGGGGGAGGGGGGTCAACTGCTGAGGTTATGCCTGGACACTTGTAGCTCGGGGTGGGGAGGGGGCTATCCTGTTATAATGTTAAAGTTGGATTGTTAATGATAAATCAAGCTGCGGCTTATGGTTATCCCACCCTGGTGTAAAGAGAGTTATTGGTGATGGGAAAGGTGATGGGGTAAAAGGGGAGAAGGGGGGAGGGGCATGCCGGGTCGAAAGGGTCCTGGCTCCAAGGTTTAAAATCGGCCCACGAGCTTGTCTCGAAGGGCCCCCCTTAAACGAGGGCTGGGCCCGTTCGAGAAGGCTCGGGAAACGAAAGCGGGCGGCGGGGGTGTGGGGGGGTGCGACTTGAGTGCGTGAATGGGGGGAGCGTGGTTGGCTGATTCATAGGACGCTGGTGTGTCCTGTTAGCCCAACAGAGCTGCCCATTGGAGGAGAGGCGGCTAGGGGGTGGGGCTAAGGGGGAAATTAAATGCAGGAGCTCCTCCGAGGCTCGGGGCGTTCCCTGATCCACGGAGGTGGTTTGCCCACCCTCACATCAGGTGTAGGAGGTGAGGCGTCAGGTTATGGTGGAGTCTTGTTCTTGTTTCTTTCAGATAGATGGCAGCGGAGTTGTCGCAGCGGCAAAAAACAAACCCCGAGCTACGGAGAGTGGGCTCAGGCGGTCTAAGCCAGGGCTTGAAAGGCGGGTTAGGTGACCTGGAAATTGTGTGGAGGTCCACACGGATCGGGGCACTTGCAGTGAAGGCGGAGCCTGGAAGATGGTCGCCAGAAGCTGAAGTGCCGCTTTGCTAATAGGGCGAGTGGCGGCGGGGGGGGGGGGGGGGGGGGTCGACTGCTGAGGTTATGCCTGGACACTTGTAGCTCGGGGTGGGGGGGGTGGCTATCCTGTTATAATGTTAAAGTTGGATTGTTAATAATAACTCAAACTGCGGCCTATGGTTATCCCACCCTGGTGTAAAGAGAGTTATTGGTGATGGGAAAGGTGATGGGGTAAAAGGGGAGAAAGGGGGGGAGGGGCACACCGGGTCGAAAGGGTCCCGGCTCCAAGGTTTAAAAACAATTCAAGAAAGTTGGCTATCTCTACCCATTATTTTTCTTTAACTTTTTCAATTTACTTAATCCAAATTAAGATTAGGAGAAGTCATATGTACAGTACACTGTATGCAAGAATTCACAAAACAGAGTGCATGTATAAAGCATTAATATGAGAAAAGTAGAAACTTGCTCCACTATTTATAGCTATGAGGCAGAAGTCAGCCTGGAAACCCTTGGGCTAGAAAGTAGCAGCCTTCTAGGAAGAGCTATTCTCCCTCTTTACATTGGAAAACTCTCTGCTTTTTTATCAAATACTTGGGGTGGCATGAAGAAGCTGTCTTCCAGGAGTGGGGAAATAGCCTAATGATTAGTCCAATAGGCTGAGAACCAAAAAAAACAAGATTTAAATCCCCCCTAGCTAATTCTTGTGATCTTGGGCAAGTCATTCAACTCTCATGCAGAAACTTAGATGGCAAGCCCTATAGATCAGAAAATAAATATAACTAACCTTGAACTATTATTAAAAAAGGCATAAATTAAATCCAAAATCCCTTTCATTAATTATCTCTTCATTCTCTCATTTTGGCTAATAATTCAGCAACAGGACATATCTATTAATGTAAGTAAAGCCCACTAATTTAATTGTGGGTACTTAACCTTGGCCAAAGCAGCATTCAGATGAAAGGTACTGTTTATTTAAAAAGGGTGGAAGGGGAGTGGAATAGGGGTGGAGGAGGGGAGGAAAAAGGGTTTTGAATAGATTAAATTAAAGAATATTTAATATCGAAGGGTGAGATAAGAAAATTGAGAATTAAAGTTGTTTTAGGAGCAGAGAGGATTAGAACGTTCAGGAGAGGAAGGTGCTTGGAGGAAAGTGCAAGAGTGGGAAGCTATTGTAGGGCTGTGTTTTGGGCAGGTGGCACTGCGTTTTAGGGTGTTGGGACATTGTGGAAGTAGTGTGAAGGAGCTGGGGAGGTGAAAAAAGGGTTTATTTAAAGCACCCACCCTGCCCATCCTGGAGTGGAGTGTCTTCAGGATGGGGGTTGGTCAACATGTTTAGTTGGTTTGGAGGTGAGGTATGAGATGGCTCATGGGATGGTTGGGTGGTTGGGTCATAGCTTATGCGGGGTTAGTAGGGTAAAATCCAGGCAGTCATTTGCATTGGGGTGAACTTGGAGTTGAATTCAGTGAAGTTGGTGAAAAGAATCAAGGCTCTGGTGTGAAACCGCATCGAGCTGAGGCGAGGTTTTGGTGACACCACAAGACTCACTTTAATTGAATTTAAAGAAAATCCTTTAATGTTTGGCTTGTTTTAATGTATGATGTGAGTTGAGACTAGGTTGTCACAGACTAGCTTCTAGTGAAGGGTTCAGGGGTAAGTTAGGGCTGCCTGGTAATAAAAGGGATTGATGGAGTTAGTTAAATGCAGAATGTTTTGCTTTTTTGTGGTGTTAATATTTAACTAAATAAAGAAGTTGTGGCCAATAATTTTGTCACTAAAGAATTGTTTTTTTGTGTTTTATTTATGTTTGCTTGGAAGTTTGCTTTTTGTTGTCTGAGGGCCATATTTACTAAGGCGAATTACCGGTTTTAACGTATCTACAATTAGCGCGCACGCTAACTGTGTGGGCACCTATAAGGATATTATAGGTGCGTCTGCGGTTAACAAGCGTTAAAAATGCTAACACGCCTATAACGCGGCTTAGTAAACAGGGCCCTGAATGTGGTGCAAGTGGCAAGGTTATATCTCTTTTCTGTGCACCTTACATTTTCTAGATATTACTACTACTTAACATTTCTAAAGTACTACTAGGGTTATGCAGCGCTGTACAGTTTAACAAAGAAGGACAGTCCCTGCTCAAAGTAGCTTACAATCTAATGGACAAAATGTGCAGACAATCAAATTGGGGCAGTCTAGATTTCCTAAATAGAGGTATAATGGTTAGATATCTACTACTTCATTCTGGCTACTAAGAAGTGACATAGAGAGTGGTTATTTTCAGTGTGAACATTTTCCAGATGGGTTAGTTTTGTTCATATCATGAGAAGGCTGAACCTCACTCCTAAGCCAGGGCCTGTAGAGCATGATCTACATCTCTCATATTTGCTGTTAATGTTTGCTGTGACTGTGAGATAACTTTCCCGGCCATTTTGAAGACCCGCCAATTGGGTACACTAAAACTCCAAAATATTTCACTTCTCCTTGACATTGTAAATCATATTAATGGGACAATCTAATAAGACTTAAACTAAATTGGAGGAGGTGCCTATTCAAGATAGCAAATACATGTCTTCTGGCTCATGGAACTCTGATGTTTGAGAGTTCAGTTTGGGGAAAATTTTCCAGAATTTCCCCTACCTTTAGCCCTATACTTCAACATCTACACTGTATGGACCAGTTTGGTGGTATATCTGGTGCTTTGATGGATAGGGAGACATCACTGATATCCTTTCCAATGTCAGATGCATTGCTGAGCTCTGGAGATTGTACACCCCACCACTTCTTCAAGCACTGCAAGATTTGACATTTAGAGACTCTTTTCAGGCATGGGCTGATGACATTGGGAGTGCTATCAGAACTGCATCTGAAGAAAGAAGTTCAACTGGTGCTGCCACTCAGTAGGAGAAAGAAAAAACTCAGTTGTAACAGATCTTCAACTGTTCAAGGCTGTAGTTCCTATTAAGAGTATTAAGCAATCGTTGCAAAGTCCCCTATTGGACTGGGATGATCGGAGTTACAGTGGCGTAGCTAGGGGGAGCCAAGGGAACGGCCGCTCCCCCAAATGGACTTTTGACAGTGCTGGTGCCTATTTTTTATGTGATCCATCATGTTTAAATACGTGCCGGCACCATCAGAAGTCTGCTCTCTGCTCTCTGCTCCCCCGGCACCTTCCCTACGCTTCTGCAGTTAGTCTTACGTTTTGATTCAGGTGAAAGGAGAACTCTAAAGGAACACAGATCCTTGTCTGAGGTAAAGCATCCCTCATTTCTGAACAGTGTTACTTTTTCTTTGTCCTCTTTGCTGATTCTACTTCCTCTACTGGGGCAAGATTACATAAGAACATAAGCACCGCCATACTGGGAAAAGACCGGTCCATCAAGCCCAGCATCCTGTCTCCGACAGTGGCCAATCCAGGTCTCAAGAACCCGGAAAAAAAACCCCAAACAAAAGAAAAATTTAAATTAATAATGTTCAATGGACATTTCCTTCCTATTTGTTTAAATCTACCACATTCTAGCTTCATCTTATGTCCCCTGGTTCTATTATTGTTAGAAAGTGTAAACAAACGCTTCACGTCTGTCCGCTCCATTCCACTCATTATCTTGTAGACTTCTATCATATCACCCCTCAGCCGCCTCTTCTCCAAGCTGAAGAGCCCTAACCGTCTTAGCCTTTCCTCATAGAGAAGTCCTCCCATCCCTATTACCATTTTCGTCGCCCTTCTCTGCACCTTCTCCAATTCCTTTATATCTTTTTTGAGGTGCGGCGACCAGAACTGAACACAATACTCGAGGTGCAGTCTTACCATGGAGCGATACAACGGCATTATAACATCCTCGTGTTTGTTTTCCATCCCTTTCCTAATAATACGCAACATTCTGTGGGCTTTCTTTGCCGCCGCAGCACACTGAGCATCTCATACGGAGGCTTCTTTAGTTGGCTGTGTATGAATTTCTAAAGAGGTTTTAAAGGCAAATGGAAAGGTTACAGTAATTGAGTTCAGAGTTGAATCTCAGGTATCTCTTAGTAAATCTCTTATTAAAAACAATGTGGAGTGGACTAGTGGTTAGAGAACTTGTCTTACAATCCAGAAGTGGCCAGTTCAAATCCCACTGCTGCTACTTGTGATCTTGGACAAGTCACTTAACTCTCCATTACCTCAGGTACAAACTTAGATTGTTAGCCCTCCTGAGACAGAGAAATATCACCTTGAGCTACTACTGAAAAAGGCATGAGCAAAGTCTATAATAAATATTGTGGTACTGCAGAATAAGGCTGAGATGCTAGAGGATTCAATTAGGAAAAAATAATTTATGTCTTATTAATTTTCAAAAGTATTATCTTATTTTGCCCTTGAGCATCTTAATAAAGTAGTTCTTAGAAGTACATGAGAGAGGCATTTCCACCTATCTTCAGTCTTTATTATATTTCATTATTTATAAGGCTGGTGGAGGGAATGTTTGGGAGAGGATTTGACTATGGATAGTTTTAGAGCTGATCACAATGTTGGACTTCTCCTCAGAGAGAAAAGCTACATTTTTGTTTATGTTTACATTGGATCCTGATAGAGATTGGGCTCTAAGGTCTATTTTTTTTCTATCATAAGGATTCCCTACTTTGTAATGATAAAGTTAGGGCTTCAGCAAATTTTTTTCAGAGCAACCCAACTGAAACATAAAGGTCTTTATTTTAGAAGGATTCTGAGGTCTAAATGGCAACATTTAAATGTGTGGAGAGGCCCAGATATTTAGGACTAGATTCAGTAATCAGTGCTCAAAAAACAGTGCAGAAAAAAAAAATCCACGCTAGTCTATAAATGGTGCTCTGAGTTGGGTGCCGTTTATAGAATAGTGCTTAGAACCGATTTCCGCACCAAATTTTGGGCACAAGGATTTACACTAACTGAAACCTGGTGTAAATCCTGGCATGCAATTTAGGTGCAGATCCTCATTTTTCAGTAATACTGTACACATCATCTTTCATGAGCACTCCAGACCTGCCCATGCCCCTCCCATGGCTACGTCTTCTTTTGAGTTGGTAAGATTTGCACATGGATCTTTATAGAATAGCATGCAAATCCAAATTGGTGCCAATACCAATAATTGATAGCACCAATTATTGGCACTAATTGGCTTCTTAGTCAATTTAGTTACATGTGCATCTCAGGACAGCTTGCAGTCTTATGCGTGCAAGTTTGTGTGCCAGTTATAATAGAACCTGAGGGCTAATGCCATTGTATAATTGGGCCATTCAATTATCGGGAAGCCAAGTGTGTCCAGATGCAAGGGGACATGGGAAGGGTGGGAAGAGGAGTGGTCTGGGTGGGATGACAATGTAGATATGCATTCCCTATTTCACATATAGATTCCACATCTGCAGTGAGAATTCCAGACACTAGAATATACACCAGCTCTGAGGCACATCTGTGTGCATGCATTAGGGATAGCAGTAAATCCAGATATTTTTGGGCCATGTAATGCCAACACTCCCCTTAAGGCACACTCTGGCATCCTACACTTCTTGAGATCATCCAGTCTCCTCCCCTGGCAGTCAAGACCACTCTCTCCCAGTAGGCAATGCCCCCTCACAGACAAGGCTTCCCTGCTTGACAGGGGAGGCCCCCACATGTGGAAACAAGCCGATCACACGGAAGCCTCCTTCAGATTCCTACCTGGGGGGGGGGGCAATGTTTTCAAAAGTGGACCTTGACCTGCAGCCCCCCCTCCCACCCTCTGGCTCAGTACCCAGTGTTACAGGGGGTCCCTGGTGTCTAGTGGAGTGGAAGCACTGCCCATTCATGCCTGCCTTGTATCCTCCCAGTACTATAGCAAAAATACCATATTTTTGCTAGGGACCAAGCTTCTAGATATGGGAAAATGTCCATAAATGGAAGCCTGACTCTTAGCAGTAATATCATGGTATTATCAATAGAGATCTTGGCACCCACTTTAATGGGCAGGAGGAGACAAGGTGGGCATGAGTGGGCATTGCTTCCACATTTCTAGACACAGGGACCCTAGTAAGCCTGGGGTCCGGATTGGGGGTGTGTGGGTTGGGATACCTCCAGCCCAAAAGTCACTATGAAAGCCCTGGCCCTACTGGGGAGGGGGCATCCCACATCAAGTGGAGAGCTCTTTCTGCAAGTAGGGGGTCTTGTCTGCAGGGTGTGTGTGTCAGGTGATGCTGAGAGGGGTTGGGTGCTGAGATCATGGAGGTTGGTGAGCCTGGAGGTTTGCAGGGTTCAGCACTGTAACATCTGTGGTATAAAATCTCCACATATATGTGACAGTGTGAAACCTGATACGCCAGATGGTAGGGTGATCAGTGCCCCCTTCACCCCTTAGGGCTATGGTAATGGTGTAGAATTGTGGGGAGTGGGTTTTGGGGGGATTTGGGGGGATTTGGGGGGCTCAGCACCCAAGGTAATGGAGGTATGCACCTGGGAGCAATTTTTGAAGTCCACTGCAGGGCCCCCTAGGGTGCCCGGTTGGTGTTCTGGAATGTCAGGGGGGGCCAGTGCACTACAAATGCTGGCTCCTCCCACGACCAAATGCCTTGCATTTGGCCAGGTTTGAGATCGCCGGCATTAATTTCCATTATCGCCGGAAACCGATGCCGGTCATTTCTAAAGCCAGCCCAAATGCTAACATTTGGCCGGCTCCAACCGCATTATCGAAACAAAAGATAGCTGGCTATCTTTTACGATAATACGGTTCAGCTGCCGCTTTATAGATTATGCCCCTCTTTGATAACTTCCTCCTTAATATCACATTTTATGAAAGATACATTTTAAAAAACCAAACACAGGAGGAGGAGAGATCTTGGTGCTGGGAGAGAAGTGGAGCTAAGCACACTGCCAGAACAGCAGCATCACAGTGTCTGATGGGGAAACCAGTGGGGCAGCTATTACTCCCTGGCCTTCTTTGGGTGGGGGCCTTAAGGTCTTACTGGCCAAGCTGGTTATGTGCCCGCTTTAACCACTTATGGAGCCTTGGGTAAACTTTTGTGGATGCCCCCCCCCCCCCCCCCTGCAGTCCAGCAGCACAGCTTTCTTAACCTCCTGCCAACCAAACCACTTCCTGCAAAAAAAAAAAAAAAAAACCATAAACATGCAGAGCCATTGTCTAGGCCACACCATTGATGGCTCTGCTGGTTCAGCCCCTCAGAAACAGGAAGCCCACACCAGAAGGGGTGGGACCAGCAGAATCATCAGCAGTGTAGCCTAGAGAGCAGATCCACACCTTTATACTGCTTTTTTTTTTTTTTTTGCTGGAAGCAGTAGTGGAAGGAGTAAGGAAGCTGCTGGACCAGAGAAGGGAAGGGAAAGAATATTCTGGGCCAGACTGAAGATGCCATGGGTGGTCCTTCCCAAAGAGTGAGAATGAAGGCCAATGAGTAAGGTTTTTCTTGTGGTACATTTGGAATATACATTTGTCATGGTGGTGAAGGGACTGAGGCCACCCTATTGTCTAGTAGTACCTTCATGTGAACCTAAAAATGGATTTCTGTATCATGAGTGATATGTTAAATATTTTTAACTCAATTATTTCAAGCATTTGACCACATGTACATCTATAGACACAATTCAGCTGTATTTAAAGACCCCTCAAGAGGCAGTGTCTCATAAGTTAAATTTGATCTGACACAAGTCTGCTATAAAGACAGCCACCTCAACAATATCCCATCTGATATTATAAGAAATTAAAATTATATTAATGTTTTGATGTAATCTCAGTAGGGCCAACACACAATCCCTCCACTGTAAAACACTATGCAGAAACTTGTGCAAAAACATACTTAGAACCTTACTATACCATAATAGCACTAACTCCCAGGACTCAAAGAGCAACAACCTTATCCATAATAAGGCAGCACTGTAAATATTACATTGGGCCCTAAAACACCAATATACCACCGAGTGAGAAAATAGAACAAGGACTGCTACATATCTCTACACAGAAACTACATACTAGCACAGGGGTAGACCACATGCGGCCTGCCATTAAATTTTATGCGGCCTGTGAGACCATGAGAAATATGCACAAAAAAATGGCCTGCACAAGCATTATTAACCAGGGTTTTGTTGAAGGATAGACTTGATTGACAGTGTTAGCAATTGTTTGGAAAGACAGAAGTATAAGGTAACAGACTATTAATTTAGTCATCAGTGAATGATATGACACATTTGCTAATTTCTGTTTGCAGCTCGCTAGGGATAGTACTAACATTCATGTGGCCTCTGTGTATAAAAGTTTCCCAACCCTGTGCTGGCAGAATACTGTACCTTGGTAGCACACACAAAGACCCCCTCAACAAATATGGAACAAGGACCGCGGATTAGTAACAGAGAATTTAAGTAAAAGACTAAATTGAAACTTCAGGAAGTCAGATTCTGCAGCAAACAGAGAAATAGAAACTGAAATGCAAGATATCAAAGATTTGCATTTTCAAAAGGAAGGCAAAGAGAAACTTTGAAAAGAAAATTGCATTGGAGGAAAAAAAACCAGAATAATAACTTTTCTAGGTACTTTAGAAGCACTAGATGAATAAGGGATAAAAGGGGCATTCGGGGAAGAAAGGCCATAGCACTGAAAAGAACATTGCATTGGAGGAAAAAACACAAAATTATAACTTATTTTTAGGTATATTAGAAGCAAGAAGCCGGCAAAAGGATCAGTTGGACCACTAGATGAATGAGGGGAAAAAAGGATCAATCAATTATTTCTTTGCTTTGGTCTTTACTGAGGAAGAAGATGTGGGAGAGATACCAGTGCCAGAAATGGTATTCAGTGCTGAAGAGTCAGAGAAACTGAAACAAATTTCAATAACTCTGGAAGATGTAATTTGACAAATTGAAGAGTAGTAAATCACCTGGACTGGATGGTATATGTCCCAGATTACTGATAGAATTGAAAAATGAACTTGCAGAGCTGTTGTTAGCAATATGTAATTTATCTTTAAAATCAAACATGGTACCTGAAGATTGGAGGGTGGCCAATAAAATGCCAATTTTTAAAAAGGGTTCCAGGGGTGACACGGAAAATTATAGACTGGTGAGCATGATGTCTGTGCTGGGCAAAATGGTAGAGACTATTATAAAGAACAAAATTACAAAGCATATACATAAGTATAGATTAATGAGACAAAACCATTTCTTTGAAGGGGTGAATAGGCATGGGCATAAAGATGAGCCAGTTGATTTTGTGTATCTGGATTTTCAAAAGGCATTTTACTTGAAGACTCCTGAGGAAATTAGAAAGTCATGAGATAGGAGGAAATGTTCTATTGTGGATTAAAAACTGGCTAAAAGATAGAAAACAGAAAGTAGGGTTAAATGGTCAGTG
This sequence comes from Microcaecilia unicolor, assembly GCF_901765095.1. Classification (NCBI taxonomy): domain Eukaryota; kingdom Metazoa; phylum Chordata; class Amphibia; order Gymnophiona; family Siphonopidae; genus Microcaecilia; species Microcaecilia unicolor. Next base: position 517,497,544 of record NC_044032.1, read on the forward strand.
TTCACAGTAGAGAAGGGTAGATAGTGGAGTTCCCCAGGGGTCTGTGCTGGGACTGCTGCTTTTTAGCATATTTAAAATTGATCTAGAGATGGGAATAACTAGTGAGGTAATTACATTTGCTGATGACACAAAGTTATTCAAAGAGGATTGTTAAAAATTGCAAAAGGACCTACCTTATGAGACTGGGAAGCTGGGCATCCAAATGGCAGATGACGTTTAATGTGAGCGAGTGATAAGTGATGCATGTGAGAAAGAGGAACCCAAATCATAGTTACATGATGCAAGGTTCCATGTTAGGAGTCAGCACCCAGGAAAAGGATCTAGGTGTTATCGTTAATGATATGTTGAAACCCTCTGCTCAATGTGCAGTATTGACTAAGAAAAGAAATAGAATGTTAGGAATTATTAGGAAAGGAATGGAAAACAAAACTGAGAATGTTATAATGCCTTTGTATTGCTCCGTGGTGTGACCGCACCTTGAGTACCGTGTGCAGTTCTGATCATCGCATCTAAAAAATTATGTGAGTGGAATTAGAAAAGGTACAGAGAAGGGTATCAAAAATGATAAAGGGGATAGAACAACTTCCTTATGATGAAAGGCTAAAGCATCTGGGGCTTTTCAGCTTGGAGAAGAGATGGCTGAGGGGAGACATGATAGAGGTATATAAAATACTGAGTGGAGTGGATCACTTGTTTTCTCTTTCCAAAAATACTAGGACTAGGGGGCACACAAGGAAGCTACTAAGTAGTAAATTTAGAAAGAATCAGAGAAAATATTTCTTCACTCAATGAGTAATTAACCTCTGGAATTCATTGCTAGAGAATGTGGTAAAAGCAATTAGCTTAGCAGGGTTTAAAAAGATTTGGATAATTTCCTGCAAGAAAAGTCCATAAGCCATTATTGAGATGGACTTGGGGAAAATCCACTGCATATTCTAGGGTACGCAGCATAAAAACTGTTTTACTGTTCTGGGATCTTACCAGGTACTTGTGACCTGGACAGGCTACTTTTTGAAACAGGATACTTGGCTTGATGGACCTTCACTCTGTCCCAGTATTGCAATGCTTATATGCTTACAAGTGACATATTCCAATTGAGAAATTCAAAATAATATTTTTTTACCTTTGTCATCAGAGCATTTTAGTTTTTTCTAGTCATTTTAGTACGTCTATTTTCTTCTATTTTTTCCTGTCCTTGCAATGTCTCCTGTTCATTTCTTCTCACTGAACATCCACCATCCATCTTTCCTCTGCCATCCCTATTAATCCTGTCAAGGACCTCCCTTCTCTATCCCTGTCCCTATTCTCTCCTCATGTTCAGGATCTGCCCTCTTAGCATGCCTATTTAACTTATTTTCCAGCATTGCTCCTTTCCCTCTGGGTCCCCACCACCACCCTTTTTCCAGCATTGCCTCCTCTAGGTCCCATCCCCCCTTTTCCAGCATTGCTACCCCTCTGGGTTTCCACTATCTCCCTTTTCCAGCATTGCCCCCATCTGCGTTCCCACCATCTCCCTTTTCCAGGATTGCCTTCTGGATTCCCATATTTTTTTTACTGCAGTTTTGTAAATACCCATGTAATTGACAAAATAAGCATGTACAGTGCAGCTCTGCCTCATATTTGGCCAAATTACACCCATGAGTATCTTACACCTTTTCCAGCATCTCCCCTCTGTTCCCCTGTCCCTCTCCCCTCATGTTCACCATCTCCCCTTTTTTATTATGCATTGCCTCTTTGTATCCCTATATCCCCCATCCCATTCTAGTATTGCCCCTCAGGCTACCTGTCCTTATAGTCCTTATCTGCCCAACACCTCTTCTATATGTCTATGTTTATCCCTGTGTTCAGCTTCTCTTATCTCTTTTCCCTTCTTCCTGCACCTTCTCTCCTCTGCACATACCACCACCACCACCACCTTTGTGGTCTAGCAGCTCTGCCCCTCTATTTCTCTCCTCCATTCTGGCTTATCTCTCACTTTTGGGCTCATTTTTGAAAGAGAAGGATGTCCATCTTTCGACATAAATCGGAAGATGGACGTCCTTCTCCGAGGGACATCCAGATCGGTATAATCGAAACCCGATTATGGATGTCTTGAACTGCAGTCCGTCGTAAGGATGTCAAAAGTTCAAGGGGGCGGGGCCAGGGGCATAGCGAAGGCGGGACTTGGGCGTGCCTAACACTTGGATGTCTTTGACCCATAATCGAAAAAAACAAGGACGTCCCTGACGAACACTTGGACGTTTTCACCCAGATGTGTTTTTCTTACAAATAAGGCACAAAAAGGTGCATGAAATGACCACATGACCACCAGAGAGAACCAGGGATGACCTTCCGTTACTCCCCCACCCTCAAAAAACATCTTTTAAAAGGTTTTGTGCCCGCCTCTATGCCAGCCTCAGATGTTATACTCAGGTCCATGACAGCGCATGCAGGTCCTAGGAGCAGTTTTAGTGGGTACTGCAATGCACTTCAGACAGGTGGACCCAGGCCCATATCCCCCCTACCTGTTACATTTGTGGAGGAAACAGTGAGCTCTCCAAAACCCACCACAAACCCACTGTACCCATATATAGGTGCCCCCTTCACCCGTAAGGGCTATGGTAGTGGTGTACAGTTGTGGGTAGTGGGTTTTGGGGGGGGGGGTTATGGGGGGCTCAACACACAAGGTAAGGGAGCTATGTTCCTGGGAGCATTTTATGAAGTCCACTGCAGTGCCCCCTAGGGTGTCCCATTGCTGTCCTGGCATGTCAGGGGGACCAGTGCACTACAAATGCTGGCTCCTCTCATGCCCAAATGGCTTGCATTTGGCCGTTTTTGACATGGACATCTTTGGTTTTGAAAATCGCCGAAAGTCAGGAACGTCCATGTCTAGGGACGTCCAAATCTAGGGATGTCCATATTCAAGGATTTGGACATCTCTGATGGTATCCAAAAAGTATCAGTACAATTTCAAAAAACAATCATTATCCACAGGATGTGTTCCAAAGAGAAGTTATTTGTGTGCGAAGTTTGCTTTGAACTCTGATAGTCTTTTGGGAGATTTGTGCATCATGAAAATCAAAACACTAGAATTGGGCAAGTGAATGTTGTGCCTTTAACTAAGCAGAGTTCTGTGGATAATGATTGTTTTTGGACAAGGTATTGATACTTTTTGGAGCCATCAAAAATTTCTGAGGGACACTGGCACATTCTGGATTATACAGACTTTGCTATATAATATTAGGTAAAATGCATACTGTTATAAGAGAAGCTATCTCTCTGACCTTTACTGGATTTGTGATCTGCCTTGAGCCATATTAATAAAGTGGAATAGAAATGTCAATATTAGATTAGATAATATGGGACAGATGATGAAACTAGCATCAGTTTAGTCACCAAAGTACACTGAATTTGACATTTGTGGGTGCATTGTACTTGACGTCAATTTGACATTTTTGCATGTAGATAAAACAATTTCTTTGAGGATTTGGTGTTCTGGTTTTGTACTGATATGTTAGTTTTTAAGAGTTTATCATGAGTAGGTTATTATTGTGGCCACTCTTTCAAGGCCATGATAATAACATGCGTAGTAACCAAAATCATATGTCAGGCCCCCTGCAACCAGTCACAGAATCTATGACAAGGCAGAATTGGTGTGTTGAGCATGAGCTCTTTCATTAAAACTTGTGGTCCATGGGTCAATTTTAGCAGACACTGGAAAAGGTGCCGGTACTCAGTACCCCCGAGTACCCCCTCAAAAAAAGCACTGATTACATCTGTACTGTGTCTTTCCAGTGGCATGCTTCATGCATCATCATCTATACAGCTTAGTACACCATCTCAAGAAATACCCCTGTCATGGAGATCCCGCTCCTGTAACATTCCATCCAGAGAACATCCACCTTTTCAGATCTCTATCTTCTACTTCATCTTAGAATGAATAATTCTCATAGCAGCATAGAGTAACATAGTAGGTGATGGCAGATAAAGACCTGCACGGTCCATCCAGTCTTCCCAACAAGATAAAATCATAGCATATGATATAATGTGATGTGATATATCATATACATACTTGAGCTTGAGCTGTCCTTGCCATTATCAGAGCACACATTGTAGAAGTTTGCCCGGCACTGGCTTAATGTTCAACTACTGGAGCTGCTCTCAAAGCCTTCTCCAGCCTAACTCGATCTGTCTAGCCATAATTGGGACATAGACCATAGAAGTCTGCCCAGCACTGGTCTTAATTCCCAACTACTGGATTTGCTGATTAAGCACCACTAAGATTTGTTGTGATTCTATTCTCTTTCCATATAGGACTCCTTTATGTTTATCCCATTATAGTAAGCTTAAAGTAGGCGTGAAAATTTGAAACTCTGCATTCAATGGCATTTATCCAGATAATGGTGTCTGTTATCTGGGTAAATGCCTTAGCCAACACAGGCTCGGGATATTCAGGGGCACTATCCAGATAGTACCCCTGAATGACCTCCTCAGTACTATCCATATAGTGCCAGGGTGGTGCATAGGTGGAGTGAGTAGTTATCAAGAAATCAGTGATTTTCAGTCCATTACCTGGATAACTACTTGCATGAAATTAGATCAGAAAACTTACCACCAATATTTAAAGACATTTAACTGGCCAGGATCAGTACCTAGCCAGTTAAATGCAACACAGCCGGCTATCTGCTGATATTCTGTGAGACATGGTCGGCCATCTCCTGATGAATGTTGATGGTTGGCGGCTAGTGGATAGCCGGTTCTATCAGGCAATATAACCAGCTATCTGTTGATTTTTGTCACATCACTGCTTAACTTTAGCTGCTATATTTGGCCGTGTTGAAGGCAGTTCTAGCTTTAGCCAGTTTGACTTTGACTGGCCACTGCTAAATATCAGCTTGGCCAGTCAAAGTCAAACTGACCAAAAGTAAAGCAGATATTCAATGCCGGTCACTGCAAATGGCCCAGCATTGAATATTTGATTTTAGCGTTGACTGCAGGAGTTAGCCGGGCTAATATCAGCCTTTTACTGTCTTTAGCTATCCAGATAGTGGTTTGAATGTCATTGCTATCTGAATAGCTGCAGCACTCCTCACTCTGTAAGGATATTCAACACCAGCTGAAATTCAGACATTGGCACTGATTATCTGTGTTTTATTTAGCTGCTATGGCCAGCATTAAAAAACAAAGCTGACTGCAGACTTTTTTCTAAACCACGTAAGCGCCTACGCATGCTCAACATGTGTCAACCTGGAGCTATCACCCGGCTACCGTGTGACCCAGGCAGTAATTCCAATTTTTACGCGCGCCCGCTACGCGTGTATGAAAATATTTTAAATTTTCAGACGTGTGACGCTAACTGGGCAGTAATCGGCAGTGTACGCATGTTGATGATTACCTCCCAGTTAATGTGTGAGACCTTACTGCTAAGTGAATGGGTGGTGGTAAGGTCTCAGACCCAAAATGGATGCGTGCCAATTATTATTTTGCTGCAAGTCCATTTTCAGCCAAAAAAAGGCTTTTTTTTACAGATGCGCTGAAAAATGGATCTGTGTGCATCCAAAACACATACCTACACTAGCGCTGGCCATTTTTTAGCATGCCTTTGTAAAAGGACCTCTGAGTCGGGTTGGTTGGTTGATCCCTTTTTGGGCCACATTTGAGCAAACAAAACAGTGAGGTGGATGTGAACAGGATATAAAGTAGTCTTTATTGGAAAACAGCTAAAAAACGAGCCAACACAGCCGTGTTTCGGCACCAAAGGCCTGCCTCAGGGGTTTGGTGAATCTCTGGTGTTATGGCAAAAATGCTTAACAATGAGATGGTTGTATAAGTCCAAGCTGTCAAATCTCGGCTGTAAGATCCTCAATGGGACAAATGCGCTAAAAGGCATTGGCTGTTGAAACGGCAAGGATCAGTACTGTACTGCAAATATCGCAAAAAATCTGGATAGCCTAGAGGAAGTATGCAACAAATAGAGTGTGTCGCTTGCAGTTCTTCACTTCTAGTTCTAGAAAGTAAAGGGTGATATTTCCTATGTCTACCTCACTGAAGTTGTTAATGGACCTCTCTTTTAGAAACTCTACTACTGGCCCTGAGCACATCTACCAGCAATAAAATTCACAGCTTATTTGGGTATTGATTGAACATTGTTTCTTAAGGGGGTCTTTCACTAAAGCTTAGCTCGAGTTATCTGCAACAGAGCCCTTTTTATTCCTATGGGCCCTGCTGCAGATAACTCGAGCTAAGCTTTAGTAAAAGACCCCCCAAATGTCTTTCAAATATATTCCTTGTTATTAGTATTTTTATTTATTTATTTGTAGCATTTGTATCCCACATTTTCCCACCTATTTGCAGGCTCAATGTGGCTTATATTTGCCGTAATGGAGGTTGTCATTTCCGGGTAAACGAATTGTAAAAGATATGCATCCATTTGGATACAGAAAGTGAAAGTGCCTTGGTGCTTTGTAGCTTTTACTACATGAGACGTGGGGTAAGGAATAATATATTGTAGAGGAATATATTCGAGTTATTCCCCAAGTTTTCCACGTCATCACTGTGACCCCTGACGCAGGTGCTAGTCACCGAAACACGGCCCGTGTCGGGTCTTTTTGTCAAGGCTCATTCATTAAAGAACTGTGTTCCATTTTTAAAGGCCCGTGGTGCTGGTTTTTTTGTTTGGACTTTAGTTTGTACTTCGTTCCCTCTCTTTTGTTGTATACATACATGGTAACATACATGAAACATAACATATATGGAATGGATCATGGTGTATATATATATATATATATATATATATATATATATATATATATATATATATACACCAAGATCCATTCCATATATGTTATGTTTCATATATATATATATACACCATGGATCATGGTGTATATATATTATATACACCATGATCCATTCCATATATGTTATGTTTCATGTATGTTACCATGTATGTATACACCTTAACGCATATCTTTTGCAATTCATGTTGTGCTTACATATATGGTAATGAAGAGTACATTATGATATAGCATGAAGGTTCCTGAGTAATAAATGTGAATATAATAATCTACATTAGGTCATCGACTATAGAGAGACCCTGTTTGAGGTAGTGTTTGTCATGTGATAAGATTTCGGTTTTGCAAAGATCGTGTGTAGTGTTATTATTTAGTATTTAAGATGGATGTTTATGGTATGCCTTCTTGAAGAGATCTGTTTTCATTAACCTTCGGAAGGTGGTTAGGTCTTGCGTATCATGTGCCCTGTGGGTTTTAGTGTTATTTAAAGGGTGAATTACCTAGCTATCTGCATCAACACTGCTCAGTAGAGCAATTTCTAAAATGCCCTTTCAAAATTTGAGGGCCAGACAACACTTTGGGTACATCCACACCCATGGATATCAGGTTTAACTTTGGAAACATAAAGGACACATGATATTCTCCTTAAGGTGCAGGGGAGTCTGTCACCTGCTTTTCTCCTATCAGGAATAATACAACATTAGTGCAGTTTTAATCATGAGGGGCAGGCAAGTTCTGTGACACTCCTAGAAAACTTGCCTGCTTGAAACTGTAGTACTGCTACACTATGCCCGATGGTAGGAATGTAGCACCTTAGAAGGAACATTAGCAGGGATTTCAAAACTAAGGGTGGAAGGTATCAATGTGGGCTACTGTGACAGGTTATTTTACCATAAATTAAAATACCACAAGTCAGGTTACTTTAGCACAGGGTCTCATTGCATAAAATGGACACTGTGTTAAAGAACCCAACTTTGGTAAAATATCCCAACACAATAGCCCGCGCCATCACCTCCTACCCCACAAATGGGACCCTGTGCCAAAATAATCCAACTTAACAGTAGCCCACATTGATAACTTCCCCCCTAAATCCCTATATGCTCCTTGACAGCTCCATCCCTTGGGGTGTGAGTAGTTTTATCCATAGAATTTTAGGCCCCTTTCCCCAACCACAATTTACTCAGGAACATCCTTAGCTATGCGATAAAATCTTCTGAAAACTGCCTCTAGACTGGCACACACTGATACCTGGACATTGCAGTGCCTGCTGCTCCCCCTTCTCCTTTCCCTCATCAATATTTTAACACATATTCACTTTGTTAGCAGCTATTAAAGCAGGCACCCCTGTGTACCTACTATATTCAATTGATAAGATAGTATATACCTTTTCCATCACATAGCATTAGTTAGATTTCTTTTCTGAAGCAGGCAGATCTACAGTGCCATACTAAATATGTAGACTTAAAAAAATGTCTGCTTTCTTTGCTGATAAGACATCAAAAATGGCATCACACGAGTTTTCAGTCATAATGCTCCATAAGAGAAAATGTCTTCACATCTAATTGCTGTTTTGCTTTGTGCCTTATCTCAGCCTTCTGATGTTCCTATACAAAGCCTGCCGTTACCCCATACCAGCAAAGCACCTGCAGCGTTCTCCAGCTCAGGCTAGATCACACAGACTATATCCCAGTGATCCTTGTTTCAGGATCTTTTCATGTGCCTTAGTAATTATCACAAAATCTTTCTATACTTCATTTTATTAAGTAATGTTTTGGCTGTTCTATAGCAATGTGCAGTTAATAATTGCCCGTTCCAAAATATACAACAAGGGACTGTGTGAGTTTGCATAATGTTATGTATGTTGTGTGGTTTTGTGTGCGTGTGGGTGTGCATATCTCCAGCTTTTAACATACATTCTGTGTAGGGTCAAAGCTTACTAGTCTATGGTTCACTCACTAGGATGCGATGTTGGTAGGTTGTAAGTAATGTTAAAGTATATACCTACTACTACTACTACTATTTAGCATTTCTATAGCACTACAAGGCATACGCAGCGCTGCACAAACATAGAAGAAAGACATCCCTGCTCAAAGAGCTTACAATCTAATAGACAAAAAATAAATAAAGTAAGCAAATCAAATCAATTAACGTGGACGGGAAGGATGAGAGGAGGGTAGGTGGAGGCGAGTGGTTACAAGTGGTTACGAGTCAAAAGCAATGTTAAAGAGGTGGGCTTTCAGTCTAGATTTAAAGGTGGCCAAGGATGGGGCAAGACGTAGGGGCTCAGGAAGTTTATTCCAGGTGTAGGGTGCAGCGAGACAGAAGGCGCGAAGTCTGGAGTTGGCAGTAGTGGAGAAGGGAACAGATAAGAAGGATTTATCCATGGAGCGGAGTGCATGGGAAGGGGTGTAGGGAAGGATGAGTGTGGAGAGATACTGGGGAGAAGCAGAGTGAGTACATTTATAGGTTAGTAGAAGAAGTTTGAACAGGATGCGAAAACGGATAGGGAGCCAGTGAAGGGTCTTGAGGAGAGGGGTAGTATGAGTAAAGCGACCCTGGCGGAAGATGAGACGGGCAGCAGAGTTTTGAACTGACTGGAGAGGGGAGAGGTGACTAAGTGGGAGGCCAGCAAAAAGCAGATTGCAGTAGTCTAAACGAGAGGTGACAAGGGTGTGGATGAGGGTTTTAGTAGAGTGCTCGGAAAGAAAGGGGCGGATTTTACAGATGTTGTAAAGAAAGAAATGACAGGTCTTGGCAATCTGCTGGATATGAGCAGAGAAGGAGAGAGAAGATTCAAAGATGACCCCAAGGTTTCGAGCTGAGGAGACAGGGAGAATGAGAGAGCCATCAACAGAAATAGAAAACGGGGGGAGCGGGGAGGTGGGTTTGGGGGGGGGGAAATGAGAAGCTCGGTTTTGGTCATATTTAATTTCAGGTGGCGTTGAGACATCCAGACAGCAATGTCAGACAAGCACGCTGAAACTTTGGTTTGGATGCAAGGTGAGATATCAGGGGTAGAAAGGTAGATTTGGGAGTCATCAGCATAGAGATGGTAGGAAAAGCCATGGGATGAGATTAATGAACCAAGGGAAGAACTGTAGATAGAAAAGATTCTACATATGCCCCTGGATTCTATATAGTGTGCTTAGATTTAGGCGCCAAAATTGGAGCGGATTCTATAGCACTTTGCATAACTTAATTAGCTTAATAAACTAATCAGCGCTGAAAACAACACTTAACAAGCAATAATGAGCAGTAATTGGCACTGATTAGAATTTAGGCGCACAATTCGCTAAGCATATCCCGTAATGATGTGCACCAAACTTCTAACGTGTTCAGGCAAAAAGGGGCATGGTTATAGTAAAGGGAATGGGCATTTTGTGGGCATTTCAAAATTTAGGTGCCTAGTGATAGAATGTGGCCCACTGCATCTAAATCTATGTGCTGGGATTTATGCCACATTTTAGTTGGTGTAAATGGATGCACCAGATTTAGGCACTGAAATAGCAACTAAATGTATTCTATAATCGGCACCTAAATCTAGGTGCCGATTATAGAATGCACTTAGGCAGCACTGATTTCTGCACTGATTTTTTTAAGGCACCTTATATAGAATCTCCTCCATGGCAACTAAAGTTGCTCGCACAAATCAGCACGCATTGATAATTTATGCATGCAAGTTAATTGATTCATAAGCCAATCAGCACTAATAATTGTCTGCTAACAACCAAGTATTGGCGCTAATTGGCCTTTATTTGGAGTTACACATGTTCCAGGGGTGTTCCCAGAATGTGCACGCATTGTTACAGCTAAATCAGTGCATAACCTATGTGCTGGCATTTACACCTGCTTTCAGGAGGCATAATTGCCAGTGCCTAAAGGTAAGCATCATTTACCATTTACCTAGCTGCAAAGGACTAAAATATAAATCAACATATGCATCCAGTTTCTCCTACAAAAGCGCGCAACTATGGAATGCCCTGCTGACTGCCATCAACACAATACACGACCTAACAAACTTCCGAAAGTTATTAAAAACCAACTTGTTTGAAAAGGCATACCACAATGATCCATCCTAAATACCAGACAACGAAACCCATACCAGAACGGGACAAAACCGAACTCTCAACACTGGATTGCTTAACTGTACTTTGGCACTAATGAACTTTATCGTTATACCAATCTACTTCTCACTCCAGAAACGAACTCTCTACACTTGATTGCTTAACTTTCCCTGTCACTCATGAACTCTGTAGCAATACCACTCTATTTCTCATGCCAGAAATGAACTCGCTACACTACTCTTAATCTACTCTGTCACTTAAGAACCATCTTGTATTTCTCAATCCGGAAATGGCAATCGCCATTACGGCATTATGTAAGCCACATTGAGCCTGCAAATAGGTGGGAAAATGTGGGATACAAATGCAATAAATAAATAAATAAATAAATAAATAAAGGACACAAATCCTTTATAGAATAGCGCTCAGTGCTTAAATTTTTCACCACCAATTTTTCAGTGCCATTTATAGAATCTAGCTCATTCTGTATGATCTAGTGAAATGAAGCTGGAAATTCAAAAATAAATGGACTCAATGGCAGGACAAGTAAATTATTTATACTGCAGATGCATGCATTAAATTTACTTTGGATAAGGAGCAGTGTTGAAGGACTCTCTAAAGACTGCAGTTTTGGAGTATGTATGCAAATATAAACCTTCTGTCTTTCCATAAACCCAACTAATAAAAAAAAAACATCTTTAATCTAAATGTTTTTTGCAGCCAGCCCTGAGGGAGAACAGACATGTGGCCATTTCTAGTATCTAGACACTTCAGGGGTCATTTTATACATTTTCTCTCACTTATAAACTTATAAAATTACTCCCAAGTACAAGCATGCACATACTTGTATGCAATCTGGTTTAGGCAAGTACAGAGGAATAGTTTGATCAGGGCTTGGGTGAAAACATGAAGTGCACATGTAGGTTATACAATATGCAATTATGTTTTATTGTAATCCTTATAAGGGGGTGAGGGGGATATAAAATCTGATACTAAAGTTGTTAAATTCAGTTATGCACATATTTCAGCCACATGTATTTAAATGGCTGCATTTTAGCCCCATTTGTAAAGGTTTTACATAGAAACTGAGAAAAATGTAAGCAGATAAAGACCACACAGCCTACCCAGTCTGCCCATTGATGCCATCTATTCTCCCAATCACTCCCTTAGAGATCCTATGTATTTGTTCCAAGACCTCTTAAATTCAGATACTGTTTTCGTCTCCACCAATTCCCATAGCGGCCGAGAGCAGCAGGAAAGAGACAGATCAAGGGAGGAACAGATGCTGGAAGGTAGGGGGCAGGGAGCGGTGGCCCAAGTGGGGGGTTGGGGCGGCAGTGGCTGTGGTGGCCCTGCCCCTGGCCCAACTCTGTTAGTTTGCTGGTTTGGAATGTTTTTGGCATGGGTCCTAAAGGGAGAATGGATGGGGCAAGAGAGATTCAGAAATCTGGGGCTGTTACTACTACTAATCATTTCTATAGTGCTACTAGACATACACAGTGCTGTATACATTATATACAGGTACTTTCTCTGACCCTAGGGGGCTCACAGTCTAGGTTTTTTGTACCTGGGGCAATGGAGGGTTAGGTGACTTGCCTGAGGTCACAAGGAGCTGCAGTGGGAATCAAACCCAGGTTGCCAGGATCAAAGCCTGCTGCACAAACCATTAGGCTACTCTTCTACTCCAACCCATTGCACTAACCATTAGGCTACTAGCTCAGTCTGCTACAGTTGATAAGGGGTGATGTTCTGGTAAAGTTCCTAAAAGGCAGTAACAAAAGGGGAGGGGGGATTCTGGTGGAAGTAAGAAATGTTGGAAAAAAATGTAAGGTCAGACCTAGTTCCCAGTTCACATAAACAGAGAAGAGGAACGTTGAGGTCTAGAGATCCTGGTTCTTCCAAGAGGCAGGTGCAGTCTTCAAGGCAAGAATCCAGAGAAGTTCAAGTTGCTAAGAAGTCATCTGACCATTCAGAGGATAATCATGTTGTTCACTCTTCTGGGGTAAGGAAAAGAAAGTGGGATGAGGCTGATTTAAAAGAAGAGGAGGTAGGGTTTGCACTAGCATTTAACTTGTGCCATATGGTTAAGAGATTGGATTGTGAGACGCAGAAGTGTAGATATATTGGTAGGACTCCTGTGGATGTGTGGGAGTCTTATCGCATGAGTTTGTATAAATGAGGCCATTCTGCCTTGTATCTTAAATATAAAAACTTGAAAAACTACAATATTCCAAATAGCACCAAAATACATATCTATAGTGACCAAGAATTGCATGTGGCTAAAGTACCCTGAGACCCAATTAGATACATGCATTTACAAATGACAAAAAACATCCAATGAAGCCCACACTTTTTGAAACTCAAATTCTTTGCTTCTTAAGTGCAGCAACTTCCTCATACTTTCGAACCAGACAAACAACATTCATTGACACTGTAATGTTATCTTTCCATTCAGACAAAATAAGATGAATAGCTACCCCCATAAGCATATGCTAATATATGTGCTAACTGCTTTCCTCTTTGTCTTTACCAATTTTGACTTTGTAACTTCCTATTTCTTTCTTCTCTTTCTCTCTATTTATGTATTTATAATTTGGGTTTTATGTATTACTAGTAAAAATGACCCGTTTCTGGCGCCGATGAAATGGGCGCTAGCGGGCACGGGACGAAAGGGGCGGGGCTCATGTGCACGTCAGCAGCGGCTGGGATTTGTTGGAAGGGGAGGAGTAGGGAAACACACTCCGCGTGTTTCCCTACTGCTCCCTGTGCGTAAATTTGCTTTCGTGTTCCACCCTCGACGTCATCACGTGTGACGCGAGGGCGGGGCATGAAGATGTTGTGGTGGCTTCACCACCATGAAACCACGAACCGGTGTGTGAGTGACTTCAGTGACGTCAGTGTCCTCAGAACGTTGAGGCTGCGTTTTATTATAGTAGATATTCTGCTGAAAGGTACTACCAAATATGGTATATCAAATATCAATAAATTATAAATTACACTAACAAATAAGAATAGATTATTACTAATCAATAATATTTATTACAAAAATAACATTCAATCCTATATATAAAAACACCTTTTCCATCATCCACCACTTAGATCATATAATACCAAACCTGAATAATGTCCAGTCTTCCCAACTAAATATTTACAATCTGCTGATTTTTATCAGTCAATAAACAACAATATATGGTAGACTTCTGCAGCACTTATAAGGTAAGTAGTCATCTGAAGAGTGATGCATAAATCCCAAATGTTCTGTATTGTATAATCTCCAAAGATCGCCCACAGATAAACAATGGGTATTTAAAGGGTCCTTTAAATAAATTAACTCTGTGCAGTTGTAGTCCAAATAATTCTTATGTAGTCCATTGGTGTCATCGGTTTAAAAAATCCAAGTATATCCCAAGATTGATCCTTTTTTTCTTTAATCTCTTTTCACGTTCACAAGTCTTTGTCAAATTAACAGCTCTACACAAGACTTTGTTTCGCCAAAAATGTGTCTTCAGGAGCCGTCCAAAAGCCACCTTATACGTGTGGCCTCGATTTACTCATAACATCACATTTTCAGTGCTTCTCCATGGATGAGAACTACTGGGATTCAGCTGCCAACAACCTCTTCAGATGACTACTTATCTTATAAGTGCTGCAGAAGTCTACCATATATTATTGTTTATTAACTGATAAAAATCAGCAGGTTGTGAATATTTAGTTGGGAAGACTGGGTCAATAATCAAGCTTGCTATTATATGATCTGAGTAGAGGGTGATGGAAAAGGTGTTTTATATATAGGATTGAATGTTATTTTTGTAATAAATAATTTTGATTAGTAATAATCTATTCTTATTTGTTGTTAGAGTATTTAATGGAAGAATAGTTATAATGGTAAATTCCCTCTAGACTTTTAAAATTACAGCCTGATATTCAGCAAGCCGCTAACTAAATTAAACCTAGATATTCAAAGACAGGCTATGTCTGAGTACAAGTATTGAACTTCCTGGTAAGACCAGGTATGTGCTGGCTTCTAGCACTTATGCAGGTCCCGCTTACTATTGGGAACACCAGTGATGGATATATGAGCCAGAATTGAATGGCTGTGGTTTCATGACATTCAGCCAGGACCTGTATATGATGTTGTAAGGTCTTCTAATCCCCCACCCCACAAATCACAACCTCTGATGCGATCCCCCACCCAATACAGACCCCCATCTAATATTCTTCCCACCCACCCAAAATCTCAAGAACACCTGTCCCACTATACCATCAGGGGCCATCCTTGGTGGTATAGTGGTGCAGGTAGGAACAGTCACCCTCTGGCTAGGAGGGCAAAATGGCCCCACCAACACCTGGTGGTAGACCTGCAATACTACTGCTAGGAGGTCAGCCTTCCCTATAAGGGCAAATCACCATCTATACTGAATTAATTGTGATATTGATATACCTGTAAACTTTTGATGTAGGTTCAGGTGGAAGGTGTTTTTAAAATGGGGTGCTCTGTTGGACCTAACATACCGATGTTTTTACAGATTCAGCTGAAGATATTTGATGTTGCAGCATCCAGTGGGCTCTTAATTGTCCCCTGTATAGGAAGCAAATTGGTGGAATCATCTTAATGGGTGAATTTAAATTTGAAACACTGGAACACACATGTTTTGGGTGTAGCCACTACGGGCAACATCAGTGATGGACAAATGAGTCAGTATTGACTAGTCATGGTTTCATGATATTTTCATTATAAACTGAGTTCATTCTGGGTCATAAGGAGAATATACTAGACCCTTAATATTAACACACCTTAGTAAACAGGGCCCCACTACTGTAAGGCACGCACAGAATCCTGCAGTAGTTTTGTGTTTGGCACATGCTTCCCACAAACTAAAAAATAGAAAATATTTTTTTAGCACTGGGGCGTATTTGGAGGTGGAGAGTAGGTGTGTCCAACACTAATTTGTTAGTGCAGCTACATTGCCACATGCTAACCAATTAGTGCATGGGAGCCCTTATTGCCTAGTAATAGGTGTCCCTAAAACCTCTAACCGGAAAATTAGCGTGTAGTCATTAATGGGGGGAAATAGGAAATGTGGCCATTTTACAGCTGTGCTAAAAGTGGCCTCAGCACATGGGAAAGCCCCGTGCTAATGATACCGCAGGCCACTTTTTAGCATAGCTTAGTAAAAGGGACCCGTTATTCCCTATATTATATTAATTAATTAATTACCTTATTGGGGTTTATTAACTGCCTTTATGAAGAGATTCGCCCAAAGCAGTGATTTGCTTTCCTAATTAGCAGAAAAGTAATATTCTTGTACTCTTAAAGGCAATCCTAAATTTAATTGCTCTTCGAATAGATATCTTTTATTTATTTTTGAAAAGAGAAACAAAATTCTTACCCTTATCTTTTGTCACCTGACATATAGTGAATGTCAAGATGCCTGAAGTATTCAGTACAATGAACCCAACCAGTCGATTCAATGCAGTAGGCTTCTATATTGAGTGAAGGATCCATTTACTGTTTACTTTTGGGAAGAAATGAAAATACTTCAGTCCTGAAAACAGAAATGGAAGGGCCAAATAGACAGCTGAAAAGTGACCACACTGAACTCTGTGTAGCCTTTTTTTATACCATGGAAAATATAAGGTCACATTTGATGTTTTTCACATAATATGATATTTAATAGCCATTATTGCTTCTTGAGGCAATGCTGGGGGAGGGGGGATGGAAATAATAACTAAAAAAAAATGCGACATAAACTAAAATCACAATTTTGCTAACCGAAAACAATGTTGAAGCAAAAATAGCTTTGCATTTCTATATCACTTACAAATATGATACAAATGAGACTTCTTTATTTAATAGCGCATCATTATGCACACACCCCACCATTCTACTACTTCTGTTTTTTACAATAGAGTGTTTTGCGAGACAGTAGGACTGAGTTCATGTTTCTCCAATGAGCTTTCAATCAAAGGATTAGGAATGGGTATGAACTGTCTGTGTATAATTTAGTGACAGATCTCACATTTATTTTATTAAAGTCATTTGCAACTTGTTGCAACCCCTGATGCAGGTGCTTGGTTGTCATAACATGGCCCGTGTTGGGTCTTCTCAATAAAAATCATCCATTGTCCTGTTCCTGGAGGTCCAATTGTGCACTTTTTTCTGTTTTGTTCTTTACCAATGGAAAAAATGGCAGTGGTTGGGGTTTGAAGCACTATGGAGACAATGATATGAGCTAGGAAAAGTCATCCTGCAGTGACAGAGAAGATATGAAGAGTGTGCTTATAAGGATGGCAATTGCAGTAATTGGGAAATAAGGCCAATTCCGGGCAGACTTCTATGGTCTGTGCCCCAATTATAGATAGACAAATCGGGATGGGCCTCAATGGTCTTCAATGGAAACTCCAGTGCTGGGCAGACTTCTATGGTCTGTGCACTGAAAATGGTAAAGATGGATCAAGATCAAGAATCTATATGTTATATTTCATCATAATATATGAGTTTATCTTATTGACTAGACTGAATGGACTTTGCAGGTTTTTATCTGCCATGATCTACTGTGTTACTAAAGGGCCCTTTTATAGAGCTGGGAAAATTAGCACATGGATGTTGTCATGAAACACCTAGCCACTCGCCTGGGGTTACCCCATGGCCATTTAGAGGGTCTAACCCCAGCACAGCTCAGGTCTGCCTGCACCTGCCACTCGTGCTCTACACTAGCACCCTCCGCTCACGGACTGGGTCACAACTGCCTCTGGGCGAGTGTCCTGTTCTCAAATTATCCCCAGTGATTTCTAGGTTACTGAAGCCACACTCCCAGTGGTTCCACAGTTCCAAGAAAGCACTCACAGACCCAACACACAAACCACCAGGATTCTTTAGCAGTCCAGACAAGCAGGGTGAACAAACAATTGTTATTCTCATAAAAATATTTTACAGTGGACAGAAAATGTGCAATTAGCAAACAATGGCTCAATTTATAACTCTAACTTAACATTTGTTTACTTCCTAGAAAGTACCTGGGGAGATCAAGACATATAGCTGCTCACCAGTTACCAAATATAACTATTTTACAGGGCTTCAACAAAGAGCTTTCTCTCTCTCTTCTCCCCAGCTGAAACTGGGCAAAAGTCAGTACAATTCAAATGAAAAAAGCTCCCAGGTCAATCAGAGCCCAGTCAACAACATTTTTAAAAAGCTAGTTACATCATTACAGGCATTTCCTTTATCTGTGTTAACTAAAGAAGGGAAAAGGTCAGTTCTTTGTAACAGCTTAAAATATAACATGCATCACCTGCTGGCCAAACAGGAGAAATACACTTCAGGACATAAGGCAGGAAAATATCCAATACATTTTACAGGCTTAAAACACACTGTTTCTTCACAGCAATTAATATAGAAAATAGAAAAATTGGCCATTTTACTTCAGAAGTAAAAATGGCATTAGTGCATGGGAATGACCAACATAAAGTCTAGCTAAGGCCTCTTTTTACCACTGTTTGGTAAAAGGGCCCCTGAGTTACTATGAGAATCTAACCCCTGCCTGTAAGAAAAGAGGGCTATGACAGCATGGATAGCATGAGAACTCTGCTAGTAGCAATCCAAAACCCTGAGCAATACATGAAGAGGAGGTATCCTGCAGAGATGGTGCTGAAGCAGACTGACCAAGTAAAAAGATGACAAGAAGCTTGGGGGGATGGAGTTCTGTAGAAGGAGTAGGAGGAAGGGAAAGAGAAAGGGAAAGGAAGAGTGGAATAAGGAGGGACAGGAAGGGGGACAGTAGAAGCAGAGAGAGCAGAGAGTGGGAAAGGGAAGAGAGACAGAGTGGAAAGGAGGAAAGGGTGAAGGAGGATTGGGAGGGGAAGGAGGAAAAAGGAGAGAGTTGAAGGGTGACAGAATGAGGAAGAAAGGGGATTGCAAGGAGCAGGTAGAGGGGAAAAAAGAGAGAAAGTTAGTATAATAGGGAGCTAAACTGAGGACAGAATATGGGAAGAGAAGAGAACAAGAGGAGTACAGGAGAAGAGGAGATAATACAAGTCTTCTGATACACTAACCCTCCACACACACACACACACACACACACACACACACACACACACTCACACCATGGAAACTCCCCATTATGCATATCTGTGACACATGCCCCCCCCCCCAAAAAAAAATATACCAACTACAATACATACCCCATAACCGAAGCTCACCCCAACACACACCACTATACCTACCTGACACCCATATAAACACAAACAACCATACATACACACCCCACTCACTTGGCAGACATGCACACTTCCAATATAGACAGACACATCCCCACACTTACAATTGACACATCTCCCACACGCAAAGACATGAACTCTCATTCCAACAGGGAAATGTCCTGGCACATAAATATATACCGGCAGCCTTCCCATACACAATAACTTCAACACAAACCTCTTGACATATTCCTGAAATCCCAACACGCACACATGCATCCCTGACTCATGCAGCACTCCCCCAAGCATGCACACACACACACACACACACACACACACACACACACACACACACAAACCTTCCCTACATAGCATTACACTCTGATATACACATACCTCTAACATACACATACCCAGTGGCGTAGCTAGGTGGGGCGCCAGGGAGGGGAGCGGCTGCTCCCCCAAACGGAGTTCTGCTGGTGCCTATTTATTTCTTGTCGTGTTGCATTGAAAATGTGTGCTGGCAGAAGTCTGCTTTCGCGCTGCTTTCGATCCCCCCACGCCGTCAACCTGGCTCCGCTTCTGCATATACCTCTACTTCTGGAAGCAGGTGAAAGCCTGGCTCTTCTCCTAAGCCTTTAATACGTAGGGTGACTGACTATACACCCATTCTGCACCTGGACTAGTTTGTTATACGTGGAGGGGTATAATTAAACGGGGCACCCAAGTTTTCATGAGGGCGTCCTCGCAGGACGGCCCCGTAAAGGGGCGGGGCAACCTGTATTATCGAAACAAGATGGGCGTCCATCTTTCATTTCAATAATACGGTCAGGGACACCCAAATCATGAAATTTAGGTCAACCTTAGAGATGGTCGTCCTTAGGTCATTTTTGAGATGGTCGTCCCTGGTTTTCGGCGATAATGGAACCCGAGGACGCCCATCTCAAAAACAACCAAATCCAAGCCCTTTGGTCATGAGAGGAGCCAGCATTCTTAGTGCACTGGTGCCCCTGACATGCCAGGACACCAACCGGGCACCCTGGGGGGCACTGCAGTGGACTTCATAAATTGCTCCAAGGTACCTTACCTTGTGTGCTGAGCCCCCCAACCCCCCCCAACCCACTCCCCACAACTGTACACCACTACCATAGCCCTTATGGTTGAAAAAGGGCACCTGGATGTGGGTACAGTGAGTTTGTGGTGGGTTTTGGAGGGCTCACATTAACCACCACAAGTGTAACAGGTATGGGGGAATGGGCCTGGGTCTGCCTGCCTGAAGTACACTGCACTCACTACAACTGCTCCACATACCTGCATACTGCTGCGATGGCATTTGAGGCTGGCATAGAGGATGCCCATCTCCTAAGCACGTCCCAGTCCCACCTTTGCTACACTGCCGACACGCCCCTGTGAACTTTGGTCATCCCCGCGACGGAAAGCAGTTGAGGGCGCCCAAAAATGGCTTTCGATTATGCCAATTTGGGCGACCTTGCGAGAAGGACGCCCATCTCCGATTTGTGTCGGAAGATGGCGCCCTTCTCTTTCGAAAATTCACCTGATACTGTAACTTAGATCAGTTCCTTATCTCTTGCTTAACTATACAACAAACTTACCTTGATTTTAGCTAACCAACAAATTATCCTAAACTGACTCTGTACCACGCATCTTGTTCCCATCATATATCTGCTCTTGGTCCCTCAGCTATGTGGTAAGGCATATTGTAGAAAATTTTTAGCATCATATCTATATTAGTTGAATGTTGTAATGCATGCTTATTAGGTGTATGTATTATGCTAACATTGAATTATATCTCTGATATTTGAATTCCAGTGCTGTTAAATATGTATGTTTTTGGTACTGTTTCACAGTAGTTCTACTATTAGGTTTCAATTTACTGTTTTCAAGTTTACCTCATTTATTGTATTTATGTCTATTCTTGGTTATTTTACTATTGTTATGCTGTAAAAAAATTGTAAATTTTATGTTAAACTGTACCTACTATACACCTGCTTTGGGTGAATCTCTTCATAAAGGCAGTTAATAAATCCCAATAAAATAAATAAATAAAAATAAATGTACATACACATCACACACTCTTCTGCTGGTGTATATATATCTATAGCCATATATTCATAGATATAGATATTTACACAGCATGAAATCCTGCTCCCCTCTCTCATCCCATTGCCTTTGTCCAAAGTGTAGTCCCTGTGAAGAATGACTGTGGGTATGGCAGTAATCATGGTGGCTGAGATTGCTTGATCCAAAATACAAGAGGAAAGGAAAAAGGACATATTGCAAAAGGGAGAAGGAGGGGTATGAAGAAGGAGAGGAAGGAGGTGGAATGAGTACAAAGAGACAGGAGACAGTGCAAAGGGAAGGAAATCTGAGGGTGAAGAGGCAGGGAGAGAATAGTAATGCCCACACACAGCCTCCCATACAACAGGTGCTCTACTGAGTTTTAGCTGGTCTCTGCTAGTACAATTTGTGTTACAAATGTAAACGCAGCTATATCAGCAGCCCTTGATCTGACATCACATTCCAGTGTCGGAGATGCATGAATGCCTACATAGATTAAAAAGAAAGAAAAGAAGAATAATGTTTTATTCGAGAATGTGAAGCACAGAGACAGAAAGGGATTAATCTAAAACAAAACAACTTGCAGAGTGGAGACCGAACTTCACGTACTTGTGCTAACCATTAAGCTAGACCTCCTTATATAGTGCAGTATACGGAGCATTCCATTTTGGTTCTGCTTGCACCTGAAAAATAAATCATTTAGGAATCCAGAATAAAAGGAAGTCATTATGCTATGTAATATCATGAACCATTCTCCTTTCAGCAATGTGGAACATGAATATATCAAGTAAATAATGTGTAATATTGTCTCAGTACACTTCCCTAAATTACAGCAGCCCGTTTTTTTGCATTTTAAATGTCTTTAGTCAACGATGTATGCAACTCTAAATGTAATGATTTCCCCCCAAAATTCTGGGAAAGTTAAATGAGGAGTCTCTCATGCTGCCTTGTCTGTAGTCAAGTGTAATTTTCAAAAGAGATTACAACAGCCTAATGAAATTAATCAATAATATTTTATAGACATTTTATGAATGGAAAAGTTCAGGTAGTTTTATCATGATTGAATTTTCAATACAATAAATACATTTGGTACAGCTGTTTTACTCTGGCCTCTCAAACAACAAGGTTGATAAACACAGTTATAGTTTTCAGTGTTGTCAATAACATTTCACAAGTGTTGTATAGTGCTTAAGTAAATGTAATTAATTACTGTACTTAAATAAAAACATTTTGTCATTCTTATTTGTAAAGAAGTGCAGGAGAAATTTTGCTACTTAACTTTTACTGAAGTAATAATTTCACCACTTTTTATTACTTTTATTCAGCTACATTTCATGCTTGCAGTTAAAATTAGAGCTATACCATCATATTTTACTATTCATCCGATTATATTATTTGACTGAATTTGAATACTGAATATGAATAATAGGCATTGAGCATTAACATAACAAATAATAAAAAGAATCGATGTGAAATCACAGAGTGTTTATTTCAGTAGGATTTAGCACAGGAGAGCCCCAGATTATTCATTGAATTTAAATCACTATTTGACTGAATACAAATAATGCATTTGGGGCACTATTTGAGGTTGAATCGAATTGAATATGAATATTCAGTACAACTCAAGTTAAAAAATAAAAAGTAAAAGCAGACTTGAGACACAAATGCCAATATCTCAGTACACCAAATGAAGCAGCAAAACCTGGATCAGGATTTTCCTACTGCAAACCTCATCAAGCAAACAGTGGTTCATCTCATCCTAAATTTTGCTATTCAGTGAATATATCCTATGAGAACAGTGATGAAGTTGCAATTTTTGGTAAACAGACATATGTCTCAACTACAACAGACTGCTGGTCATCCCATGGAAAATTTTACATTGGGATGACTGTCCACTGGATTGATAGAGTCTTTAGAGAGGAAGTTTCCTTGTCTGGCCGTAAGACCGAAGGGTTCCTATACATTTGACATACTTGCATCTGTTCTCAACGATATTCAGTGTTTGCCATTAGACAAAAAATTGTTAGAACAACCACACGTAATTCCAACTGTGTGAAAGCCTTCTCTGTAATTTGATAGCATGACAATGATATTGAAGATGGAGCTGTAAGTGATGAATTAGACAGTACTACTTCTAATGCAGATAATAATGACAATGATGATAAAGCATTCTTTACTATATTGAAGTCAATCATTTCAGGTACAGATTCAGTCAGACCCAGTCAGAAGACATTAGTAATAAAAAATGTTCTACTCGATGTGGAAACTCAAAAGAATAAAACCTTTTTTCCCAAGGAACATCTTCCGCACACTAGTACAGTCATTAGTGATGTCACTTGGACTACTGTAACATCCTGTACGCAGGCTGTAAAGAACAGACCATTAAAAAAACTCCAAACAGCCCAGAACACCGCAGCCAGACTTAGTTTTGGAAAAACTAAATATGAAAGTGTGAAGCCCCTAAGAGAGAAACTGCACTGGCTCCCGCTCAAGGAATGAATTGAGTTCAAGATCTGCACAACCATTCACAAAATCATCCACGCAGATGCCCCACTCTATATGTTAAACCTAATGGACTTACCGCCCAGAAATGCCAAAAGATTGGCCCACAAATTCCTCAATCTGAACTTCCCCAGCTGTAAAGGAATTAAATACAAACATTCATATGCCACTACTTTTGCGTACAAAAGCACACAGTTATGGAACGCATTACCCATGACCCTGAAAACCATGGACAATCTAACCAACTTTCGCAAATCGTTGAAGACACATCTCTTCAACAAAGCCTATAACATACATCCTTAATGAAACAAATCATTCCTTAAACCACTCAGGTTATCAAAAACACCTCTCACATGACCTTACCCAACACCTTCCCATCTAAATCCTCATCTAACTTCAGCCTGCTATCGATTGTATTTAAGATCATGTAATGACTACATCATAATAACTCTCTGTAAGCCACATTGAGCCTGAAAAAAGGTGGGAAAATGTGGGGTACAAATGCAATAAATAATAATAATAATATTGCAGCCTGGCCTAATCTGAAGGAAGTTTTTATTAGACTGAATAATCCACTTCCTACTAATACAAGTTGTTGAACACCTTTTTTTTTTTTTTAGCTAAGCAGAATTACTGACTCACAAGTACACTCACATGAGTGACAGTCATTTTTCAAAATTTAGTTTTACTAAAAGAAAAGTGGATTGACTTGGGGAGCAATAAAGTTATTGGGATAAAAATGCTAACAATTGTAGTTTAGGTACTTTTACTTTTTACTCAAAAAGTATTATGTTAGGGAATAACTTTTTTACTTTTACTTAAGTAATTTTATAATGTGTTCTTTACTATACTTTTATTTCAGTATTAAACTATACATTTATTTTTACTTGTGCTTTAGTACTTTGAACAACACTGCATTTCACCTTCCGGATATTTCAGTCTTTCATCCTCTTTATACTAGCATCAAATAAGGATTGCCACATTTTCTCATATATGAAATCTTTCTCCAATCTACACAAAGTAATATGATCCATAGCCATAATGTGCCATGATTTTACAACTAGGTTTTCTAATTTATGGTCTTCTCTTTGTCACCATCTAGTGGCTGTAACAAATCTCGCAATAACCAAGTAGATCAACTTTTCTGCGTATTATTTTATGGGTTTGCAGTATGCATCCAACAATAACTTGATTAGAGGTGCACATGGGAAAAAAATCCATTTTGTATTATTATTTTATTTCATTTGCTGTATTTCTTAAGGGGATCTTTTACTAAGCTGCGTTAGGCAATAACACATGCTTAAGACAGCAAATATCACCTAACACAGTACACACTAAAGCATTCTGTGTTAGTTTTGCCATCTGTGTGCACTAAGCATATGGTATTTAATTTTTTGTATTTTCTTTGGAGGGGGCATGTCAGGGACAAAGAATGGGTGTGGATCTGCTAGTCAGCTGGCGAGCTGACATTACCACCATGCTAACTGGTTAGTGCATCCGTAATGCAGGAGCCCTTAGTCCTCTGTGTTAATTTTTGAAATGCTGGCACACTTATGCTAACATTAGTGCATTGCCACATATTCAAGAAATAGAAAAAAAAACCCTTTTTGACAGTAAAAATGGAAATAGCGTGCAAGAAAGGCCGACATAAGGACATGTAGCTTAGTAAAAAGGCCCCAAGGAAGATGATTTGTTTATTTTGTATATGTTGTCTACATTGTTCCTATTAAAGTCAAAAGAGAACCAATGCCTCTTTTAGATACACTACCTGCTGCTTCTAATGGATGACAGGATCCTCTCCTCAAACCAACAATGATGGATGTTGTTTCTGTAAATGGCATAGCCTGGCACTTCTTGAAAGATGGCTCAGTATCATTCACCTGCCTTGACCATGTTTTCCAGCAATAAATTCTACAGCTTTCTTCAATTTGTTTTAAACCTTTTAGTTTCCTTTTAGTCCTGTAGTCTTAGTATTACTTGAAAAGGTAAATAACAATTCCTTATTTACCTGTTCCATTTCTCGCCTGATTTTATAAAACCTCTATCATAGCCCTTCAGTCATTTCTTCTCTAAGTTGAAGAGCTCTAACCTGTTTAGATTTATTTATAAGGGATTCATTCTATCCTCTATTTGTCTATTCCACTGTATCCTTTTTAGAAACATAGAAACATGACAGCAGATAAGGGCCAAATGACCCAGTCTGCCCATCCTCAGCAACCACTATCTCCTCCTTTCTCTAAGAGATTCCACATGCCTGTCCCAAGCTTTCTTAAATTCAGACACAGTTCTTGTCTCCACCACATCCACTGGGAGGCTATTCCATGCATCCACTACCCTTTCCATGAAAAAGTATTTCTTTAGATTACTCCTGAGGCTATAACCTCTTAATTCATCCTATGCCCTCTCATTTAAGGAGTTTTCCTTCAGTTGAAAAAGCCTCACCTCCTGTACATTAATGCCACAAAGATATTTAAATGTCTCTATCGCTATCCCCTCTCTCACCACATTTCTTCCAGAGCAAACATATTGGAGTCCATATGTCTGTCCCCATAAGACCTGTGGTGCTGAATAAAGATGATTGCATTTCATATCTGGCTGTGAAGAGTTTTTTGGTTCAAAAATTAAGAGAAGACATGAAAACAGCAACCAGAGACTGCCATTTATACAATTTAAAAATGAAAATGGCCAGACAACAAAGGTTGAAAAGCAACTTTATTTTTAATTTAGGGTGAAATAGCATGGAAGTTGTATTAGTCTACTTTAAAGGTTAATGAATAAAAATAAAGGAAAACATGGAAAATAAGGTGATACCATTTTTTGATTGGACTAAGTACATTTTTCCATTAGCTTTTGGAGGCCAAAACCTCCTTCCTCAGGTCAGAATCATTTACTACAATGAGAAAGGAGATTTTGGCATTCAAACACTAGTAAAAACATGTATTAATGGGGTCTTTTACAAAAGCGCACTAGCGTTTTTAGCACAGGCTAATAATAGAGCACGCTAAACACTAGCCACCTGATATTTAAAAGCAAATGATCACTAAAAAAGCACTTAAGCAGCTATTTGTCAATATTCAGTGCTGGATAGCCAACTATCCAGCAATGAATATCATTAGTTAATGGCTTAAAGATAGCCGGTTATATCGGGCAATATAACCGACTATCTGCAGATTTTCAAAACCAGACCGGCCAAGTTTGGCGGCCATATTTGTCTGCCACAATAGGTGGGATAACTTTGGCCAGTCTGACTTTAAGCAGCCAGCACTGAATATCAATCAGTGTAGAAACAAACCGGAATTGAATATCCTGGTTTAGCACTGACTGCGAGAGACAACCTGGCTATCTCCCACATCTGAATATCAGGGCTTAGAAATCTATGGCCGTGTCTAGCATTTAGTGCATGCTCAGTGTGCTGTGGCGGGGACTAGGGGGCACACAATGAAGCTACAAAATAATAAATTTAAAACAAATCTGAGAAAATATTTCTTCACTCAATGTGTAATTAAACTCTGGAATTCGTTGCCAGAGAATGTGGTAAAAGCAGTTAGCTTAGTGGGGTTTAAAAACAGTTTAGGTAGCTTCCTAAAAGAAAAGTCTATAGACCATTATTAAAATGGACTTGGGAAAATCCACTCTTTATTTCTAAGATAAGCAGCATAAAATGAACTGTTTTAGGACCTTGCAGGTACATGTGACCTAGTTTGGCCAGTGTTGGAAACAGAATACTGGGATTGATGGACCTTCAGTCTGTCCCAGTATGGCAACACATGTATTTTTTTTGTACACCTTTGTAAAAGAACCCCTAAATTAGTCCAAAAGAAAGGTATCATCATATTTTCCATTTATTTTTATTTGTTAATTTTTAATTCATTGAGTAGGATGTGTCAGTTTCTGACTTTGCATTTTGCACAGTACAAAGGAAAATGCATCACTCTTTCTATTCTGTGATGTTGCACTCTATGCAGAGTCCAGCTTCTTGGGGTTTCAGTTAAATTTTTATCTACATATTAATACTTTTCATTTGTGGTTATATATTGAGGGTTTGTCTGTATTCAGGTATCTGTTAATACTCAATATGTCTGCATAGGATCAATCCATATTAATCTAGCTTTTTTTTAGTTTTCCCAATAGTATTGATATTCTATTGCCCACTGCAATGTTTGTGATGCTACGTTTTCATAGGTAGGTCCTTATTATGTGATTCCTGGGTTCCTGAAAGTTAATGCTATTTTGGTATGGTAGATTTGCCTTATAGGTCCTGAGTGACTTTTTAAAGGGTTTTTATTACTTCATAATATGCCTTTTACTGGATTTTGGATACAAATCATATTCAGGTACAATAGGTATTTTCCTGTCTCTGGAGTGCTTACAATCCAGGTTTGTACATAAAGTAGTGGAGGGTTCAGTAACTTGTCCAAGATCTGAAGGAATGGCAGTTGAATTTGAACCCTGTCTTCCCTGTTTCTCAGTTTGCTGTTCTAACCATTAGGTACAGCTAATATAGATAATATGTACTCCAAACATGTTTAGTAACTCAACAATAAACTAAAAGGCAGTATATCTGAAGCTTGGTGGTCATTTGGCAACCAACTAAAAATACTTATAGGCAAATCATTTTATGATTGCCATTAAACACAGGATTTATGTTATAATGGGGTTTTTTGGCACATAATTCCATGGAACATGTTCAGTGTGCATATTACCATCAGTAACAGAAATATGGAGGGAGGGGTCACAGCTGATACAGTTACACCAGAGAAACAAAGTGAAGGGGTCCTTACCTACTGTGTTCAAAAGTGCCCCCACTAGTCCATCACCCTAAGGATTTATACTTGAACTGCCACAACCTATCCCATCCCATCCTACCCCACCTAGCTTCACCCCAGTTCTTCCCCACTTTAGCCTTCTCAAAAATTTGAGTCACCAACCACCTATGACTATGCAGATTTTAACCCTCCCCTCTATCCCAGCGCTTCAGCCTCTCACTGGTGCCTATTTTACAAAAGTCTCCTTCCCCTACATCAAAACCTGGCCATGCCGCTGATTGGTGGGGGGATTGGCTGAATACATATGTAATATTTTATATTTTTTAACTTTGTAATTTACATCAAGCTACTTGGTGAAGTGAACAATCAAGTTTTGTAAGTAAAGTCAAGTCACATCCGGATTGTTTCACATTCTGATAGAGGCTTTATCACAAGAGCTATGAAGAAAGGAGAAGGTCGGCAGCTCTGCCTGATTCTCATTACTGTCAAAGCTTTCTAAGACTGAACCATTTATTCTAATCCTGGCAGCTGGTTGTTTGTACAGCCTGTTAGCCTACATAGAAAATTTATCTCCAAGACAACCTTCATAACACCCCAATCTATCCTGTCAAACTATTTTTTCCATTAAGAGACTGAATCATGAGAAGGTCACATAACCAACTGGTAGAAAATATAAGATTAACTTGTGTGGCAGGTATTCCATAAGTTACACCAATATCCTGAAGGAAAGCAAGGACATATTTCAGGAAAAATACAGCAACATTTCCACATACTCTTTGAAATGCACCAATTTTCTGTTCTATGTTGTGCCCATACATGTGTATTTTCCAAACCTGAACCTAATTCCACCCCAAAAATGTCTCAGCCTCATCCCCCAGTTAGATAAATTTAATGCCTATACAGTATATATGTGTATAAGTCTAAACACAAAAAGCCTGGGCAATTTTAGAAAAGGTCATTTTTGCATATGAAGCATTATTTTAGCCATGAAAATGTTTTTATTTCCCCCTTACGGAAATGTATTGTATACATTTGATATCAGCTGTTATAGGTTTTATGATGTAACTTGCTGAGACTGTTCCAGTGAAAGTAAGAAATAAATGCAAAAACATTCAAGGAAGATGACTTATTGGTCTTAAGGGCTTTAATTGCCCGACATCCTTTATCACCAGGGCTCTTTTGATTTGCTGACTCCACCCATATCTAACTCAGAGAAATGTATATCCGTCAACCAGAAGTCAATAGCAACATACTTTTTATTTCATTAGCATATAAAACATTATAAAATTCAATAAAGCTAACTTCAATTTCCTTTCTACTATATTGGATTTTTCTCAGTTTATCTTTTATTGACGTGCTTTTACAGTTGGTTGCATTTTTAGTCCTAGGGCCATTATACATCTACACTATTGCTCTTTTCATAATAAAGTTATTTCAAATGTTGCAGATTTTCATCTACTTTATTCATTGGAAGGTTCCATTTGTCCACCTGGGGCATTATTTAGTTTCAACAAAGAAATTTTGTTGCACATTCTAAAGGCCCAGGTTGGTAATTATGACCTGGAAATGGAACAGCTTCTTTTACTAGTGGATTCTTATGCATCTAAAATCATTATGCTTGCTCACAAAAAAGGGTTATAGTTTCTCAAGAACATGACAACAATCATCAGAAGTAGTCACCCCAAAGTGAGCAGAACACTCTCTTTAAACATTTCAATAAGTGACTTGACTCAGGGGTGTCCAAATTCGGCCTTTGCCTAGTTGGGTTTTCAGGATTTTCCCTATGAACATGCATGAGATCTATTTGCTTACAACGGAGGTAGTATATACAGATAAACAGTGTTGTTCAAATTACTAGGTCAAAGTACTTATGCAAAAGTAAATGTATATTTTAATACTTAAGTAAAAGTAAAAGTACAGTGAGGAACACAATAAAAAATGTACTCAAATGAAAGTAAAAAAGTAATTGCCTAATATAATACTTTTGGATTAAAAAGTAAAAGTACCACAACTACAAAGAATGAAACTATTGTTAACGTTGTTATCCCAACAACATTATTGCTCTAAAATTCAATCCACTTTGCTTTTAGTAAGATTACATTTTTAAAAATGACTGTCACTTATGTGATTGTGAGTGCGAGTCATTAATCCAGCACAGTTAAAATAGTTCAACAACTGAACTAGCAGAAAGTGGATTGTTCAGTCTGATAAAAAGTTCCTTCAGATCAGGTCAGGTTACAATATTACTGATGTCTTCTGACTGGACCTGCAGGTTATGATCTAGGGAATCTCTGAAACATTTGACTTCTGTATAACATTATTGTCCATTATTTCCATTATCACCTGCATTAGAAGTGATGCTATCTAATTCATCACTTGTATCTTCATCTTTATCTTTCTTATCATAATTATTCTGTCAAGTTACAGAGAATGCTTTCACAAAGTTGGAATCATTGTGTTGTTCTAACAATTTTTCATCTGATGGCAAAAATTGGAACTGATCCAACAACGTCATATGTGTGGAAACTTTTCATTCTTAAGGCCAGACAAGAAAACTTCCTCTCTAAAGAGTCTTATCAATTTAGTGGACAGTTAGCAGAGTTTAAAAAGGGGTTGGACGGTTTCCTAAAGGACAAGTCCATAAACCACTACTAAATGGACTTGTGGAAAAATCCACAATTCCAGGAATAACATGTATATAATGTTTGTACGTTTGGGAAGCTTGCCAGGTGCCCTTGGCCTGGATTGGCCGCTGTCGTGGACAGGATGCTGGGCTCGATGGACCCTTGGTCTTTTCCCAGTATGGCATTACTTATGTACTTATGATAGAGACAAATGTCTGTTCACCAAGAATTGCTACTAGCTTCAGTTTCATCTCCGGTTTAAAAGGACCCAACTTATCACTGTTCTTTTTGACTGGAGACCAGTAACCAGTTCAACAAATAGAGGTAACTCCATTGTTCTTATAGGCTATATTTACTGAACAGCAAAATTTAAGATGATCCACTGTTTGTGTGATGAGTTTCGCAATAACAAAATCCTGTTCCCAGTTTTGTTGTTTCATTTGGTTTAATGAAGAGTTGTCATTTATATCTCTCTTCCACACTTACTTTTTACTTTTAATTGCAAGCATCAAATATACCTGATTAAAAGTAGTAAACATTGGTGAAATTATTACTTTGTAAAAGTAAAAGTAACAAATATTATCCTGTAATTCTTTACAAGTAAACGTAACAAAACTTTTACTTAAATACAGTAACTAGTTACATTTACTTAGTTACTATACAACACTGCAGATAAATATGTACATTCTTAAGTTAAATCCTGAAAACCTGACTAGGTTGTGACCTTCAAGGACCATGGTTGGACATTCCTGGTCTAGCTATTCCTTCAGCAGAACACAAGAGTGGAAGGAATAATTCACCAGGATGATCCAAATTGGTAATAAAGCAGTTCTTTTGTTAGTAGCCGTATACACAGTCTCATTTGGACCTACGTGCAAATACACAGTTTCAGACAGACTCAACACAAGCCATGTTTTGGCTTCCCAACCTTCCTCAGGAGTCGACTGCAAATGCAGACTGTGATTAAAATAATCGAAGAGCAATGAATGTGACAATAGAGAGACACCTTAATCGGCTTCTCAATCAACTAGAGCATGAGCAACCTGAACCTGGAATAAGGAATTTGAAGCAGCAACAGAGATGTGTGTGTGTGTGTGTTTTTTTTACTCTTCACGATACAAATAGAGATTTTGAAGTTTGTCATCTCTACTGCTGCTTCAAATTCCATATTCCAGGTTCAGTTTGCTTGTGCTCTAATTAATAGAGAATTACCTCCCAGTTTCAATCTATCTTTTCTTTCCAAAATTATGGAGTCAATAGTCCTTGATCAACTTTCTACCTATATTGAGTCCATCAATGCTTTGCATCCATTCCAATCTGGTTTTCATGCCAGCTTCAGCATGGAGACAGTTCTCACTGCTTTAATAAGTGAAGCTCATAAAGCTGGGAAAGCCCAAACTTGAGGAGAGACTAAAGAAGGTACTGGATTTTTCCAGACCTGATTTGCATATGACTTGTGGACAGTTACAATCCATGGATTTTAAGTTGCTAGGGAAGAAATCTAGGGGTTGAAGTTTATCTTGTGGACTTTACAAACTAATCTTAAAGTATGCAGCATTTTGGTGATGAGTAGATACTGAATTTGTTTGTTCACCCTGACTTGGAAAGCAGCTTGGAATCAGGGCCCCGGGAGCAGTCATCGAGTTATAAGAAATATCACCTCTCTTGGTGGAGTTCCAGGACCTTATGTAGCACAACTAAGTAGACCTGAATTGCTGGTAAAGGACACCCTACCTACTGCAATATACATGCATACATATGAGGTGTAAAAGATGGTGCCCCGTATATAGGCATCCCAGGGGTGTGTTTTGGGAGAAGCAGGGGTGGAGTTGTGATATACATTCATATTTTATAAGATACACAAGTACACATGTGCAATACATGTACACATTTTTGGAGTAGGTGTAAAATGTGTCTCTTCATGCATTCATAAGGGAAGCCAGGATTGATTCAGTTTGTCCTAGGTAACTTGAAGTTATCTGGTAGCCATGGAAACCATAGCATAACCTCTCCAAACAGAGGGAGCTGATCGGCAGGCAGATTGGAAAAAGAAGGTATTTTAGTCATGGTTCAAATCCTTCTCCTTCTTTTTCTTTTGTTTTTATAACACATCTTATTATTTTATTTATTTAGTTATTATTTGGATTTATTTACCACCTTTTTGAAGAAATTCACCAAAGCGATATATAGCAATCATATATCTAACACTGGCAATAAAAAATTACAGCTGTAAAAAAAATTCAAATAGTGCACATTGTAGCATAGTATACTACCTACAAGGTCACCATAATACACATTAAAACATCTTAATAGACAGCAAAGTGGAGGTGGAATGTACATAGACAGATAGGGTGACAACTTAAGGGAAGAGACTGTACATTTGTAATTAAGAAATACCGAGGTAAATGCTCTTCAATATTTTTGCAGCATACAGTAACGATGTGCATGCTATTCAGGATAAACGTTGATCACAAATCAGTTTTGCTAAAGAAGTGAAAAATCAGATGGGGTTGTCACTCTATGCACACTAATTTACAAACAGAATGCAGATTTGCAGTGGAGGATAGTTTATGGATACATACCTGCTGGGAATATTGTTAAGAAATGGCATGCAAATACCATGACCTTTCTGTAGCTGGCCAACAGAAAAGGCTCGACAATGCCGGTATTCACATGCTGCTTACATAAACAAGGTTAATTCTCTCTACAAAAAGGGAGTATCTGTGCAGACCTACTTACAGAACCTAAAGGTTTTCACGTCACATCTCATATAACACTGAAGTCATCTAAAGTTTTCCTTTTCAGATTATCTGTTATCATTTTCTACAGATTTACCTCTTTGTGACTATTATGACATCAGGTTCCAAGCATGAACGCATTAATTGCAGCACAGGGAACTGAGTGGTGACAGAAATAATCTTGTGATCCATTTTCCTCCTCAAACCCTTTGTCAAAGTCTTATGTAATATCTCCTCTCTATAAAAGTCAAGCCAGCTATGTGATTTGCCCACCAAGTGCTATTATCCATTGTCGGGGTAATTCTATAAAGTGCGTGCTTGATTATGTGTGTATATGCGGGTATACCATCCTGCTTATTTTCGAAGGAGAAGGGCACCCATCTTCCGACACAAATCGGGAGATGGGCATCCTTCTCCTAAGGTCACCCAAATCAGCATAATCGAAAGCCAATTTTGGGCGTCCTCAACTGCTTTCCATCGTGGGGACGACCAAAGTTCAAGGGGGGCGTATCGGCAGTGTACCGAAGGCGGGACAGGGCATGGTTAACAGATGGGCGTCCTCTGCCGATAATGGAAAAAAGAAGGGTGTCCCTCATGAGCATTTGGATGACTTTACTTGGTCCATTTTTTTTCATGAACAAGCATCAAAAAGGTGCCCGAACTGACCAGATGACCACTGGAGGGAATCAGGGATGGCCTACCCTGACTTCCCCAGTGGTCACTAACCACCTCCCACCCCGAAAAAAACAACTTCAAAACCTTTTGTCTTTTTTTTTTTAGAGTATGTCCTTTGCTATGCCTCCGTCCCTGTGATGGCAGTTGAGGATGTCCAAAATGTGGATGTTTCTGTGAGAAGGACATCCATGCCTTTGCTGTGCCTCCAACAACCTATTTATTTAGGTCTTGGGTCACAAGTGGCAGCAGTGGGATTTGAACTGGCCACCTCTAGATTGCAAGATCAGTGCTCTAACCACTAGGCCACTCCTCTTTGCCATTCCCTTGAAATTTGGTCATCCCTTTGGGGGGGGGGGGGCAGTATACAGGTCCCTGGGGGGGTTATGTCAGCGGAGACATAACGAAGGCATGGACATCCTTCTTTCAAACATTTTGGATGTCCTCAACTGCCCCCCACAGGGACGGCCAAATTTCAAGGGAGTGGAGTAAATTGAAGGAGTGGCTGAGTGGCCTAGTGGTTAGAGTATTGGTCTTGCAATCTAGAAGTGGTCAGTTCAAATCCCACTGCTGCTACTTGTAATCTAAATAAAGAGGGTGTTGGAGGCATAACAAAGGTATGGACATCCTTTGCACAGAAACATCCACATTTTGGACATCCTCAACTGCCGTCGCTTCTCCTCCTTAGGAAGGAAATCGTGTGCAAATGAGCTAACAGTGAGCAGCTCATTTGCATGCAATTTCCTTCATGCATGCACGTTCTTTTCCGGATCGGTAAGGGAAGGGCTTTTTCCATTCAGTTAGTGGGACCAGTGCACTACGAATGCCTTTCTTGCAGGTGCACTGAAAAATGGACCTGCGAGCATTCAATACACGTGTCTACACAAATGCAGGCCATTTTTCAGTGCACCTAATAGACAAAATCTATATGTTCTCTACAGTTACATGATGAGGTTTCCAAAGTACTTGAATGATATAGCTGCTTATCTGCTAATGTATGTATTGTAGTCTGAGAATCAAGAATTCTTACTTGTTCCTGTTGTTGGGTAAGTTGATCTGGAATATGTCAGATGGTGTACTTTCGTTAAGGCAGCTCCCCTACTGTGGACTATCCTGCCTACTGAACTACAGCATGATACTTATCTTTTGACTTTTAGAAAAAAAAAAACCTGTTTTTGTATTGGCCTTTGGCTAAATATTTTATAGGTCTACTTTAATAAAATTGTGTGACAGCTTATGTGTGTAGAAATATGTGCATGAAAAATGTGTGCTTACTTTTATGTAATCTGTATATATGCATTCTTAAGAGCATGGTTTGGGGGGAATGGAATCACAGTTACAATGTGCATGCATAATTAATAAAATACTAACTGTTAAGCCTGTAAAAACGGGCGAGATTTCAAGCTACCCTCCTCGCCGCTGCTCCCTCTCCCCTCCGTGCCGGGCCCCCTGCACAGACCTGACAGCGCCTCTCACCTCCGTGTGAAAGCGCTGCAGGCAGCAGCAGATCGCTCTGCTGCTGCCTGCAGCACTTCCACACGGAGGTGAGAGGCACTGTCAGGTCAGGGGGCCCGATGCGGAGGAGCGCGGCAGCGGCGGCGGGAATGGGGGGAGGGTGGAGGTTGGTGTGCGCGATGTTCGTTTCCAGGCGGCAGCATCCGACAGTGACTCCAACTCCGTTTCCCTCTCTGTTCTGCCCTCTAACATCATCACGTCTTGACACGAGGGAGGGACAGAGAGGGAAGTCTCTACTGCGCATTTGCAGGTGAGTCGGTCACTTGCCGTTTATATGTTTGATATGTGCACACACCTAGAATACATATAAAAAATTTACTGTTTTGGGGGGCAACTGTAAATTTGTGCATCACCATTTATGTGGTATTGGGGCTGGTTCTGGGAGCCTATTTTTAAAGTCATATAGGACGTTTCATGTTGGAATCCTGCTATAACGTGAAGGTCTTAATGATAATCTATATCTGTCCACAGCACCCTCACTGGAGGTGGCTGCAATAGTTCAGTCCTTTATTAAGTGACCTGCAGTTTGAGTAACAGGTCTAGAGGAAAGGAGATAAATATCTCCTTCACCCCTATATTGGATCTTCAGGTCCAATACTTTGGTGTTGGTGTTCATTTTGACAGTAGCTACTAGCCTAAAGTTAGAGGCTTTTATATGTTTTCTTATATGGAAGATGTTAATCTTTTCCTTTTTGGGGAAAGAGGATAGAGGTTGCCAAAAACTGTATGAAAACTCCAGGTTCCTCAAGGTTCTTGTCCTTGCAGATGGAACCTATTAGTTAATTACTGTGTGGAAGTATGGCTTTTTAGGAGTAGAGGTTAGTGCAGTGGGCTGAGAACCTGGGGGAACTGGGTTCAATTCACATTGTGACTTCTTGTGAATCTGGCCAAGTCACTTAACCATTCGCTGCCCTAAGTACAAAAATTCAGATTGTGAACCCACTAGGAACAGATAAAATGTCTGCATATAATAAATGCAAACTGCTTTGGTTGTACCACAGACAGATGGTATATCAAAGCCATTACCCTTTATATATTGTGAGTGGAGAGTCAGTGCTTATACAGTATATTTAGGGAGAAAAGCAGGATTAAGAGTAGAGGCCAATCAGTGAAATCCAGAGACCAAACATGGGAATCCCAATTAGAAGGAACCTTGCCATCTGCTATAGAAAGAAACCCAAAATCCAGGAGACAATGGAGGAAGCCTGGGGAAGTGTTAAATTATTTTTTTGATGAAATCCCTTAATAAAGTTTGCGTGGGTGCCAATCAGGTGCTCACGCGAGAGTATGGTGTGGATCGAGTACCTAGCAGCTTGAGTTAGCTGAATTACTGACCCCTGAAGAGGCTCTATGAGCAAAACACGTACATGTTGGGTTACAGCATGATAATGAAATATTAGTAGCATCAACATATCTGCATGCATCAGTAGAAACAGGAAAATATGGAATAGCAGTTACATGTTTCCTCTTTTGGATGTTAAAAGACGTTATTGAAGGATTTGATGCACGTGATGAGCTTATATAAGTACATAAGTAATGCCACACTGGGAAAAGACCAAGGGTCCATTGAGCCCAGTATCCTGTCCACAACAGCGGCCAATCCAGGCCAAGGGCACCTGGCAAGCTTCCCAAATGTACAAACATTCTATACATGTTATTCCTGGAATTGTGGATTTTTCCCAAGTCCATTTAGTAGTGGTTTATGGACTTGTTTTTTAGGAAATCATCTAACCCCTTTTTAAACTCTTCCAAGCTAACCGCCTTCACCACGTTCTCCGGCAACAAATTCCAGAGTTTAATTACGCGTTGGGTGAAGAAACATTTTCTCTGATTTGTTTTAAATTTACTAACTGTAGTTTCATCGCATGCCCCCTAGTCCTAGTATTTTTGGAAAGCGTGAACAGATGCTTCACATCCATCTGTTCCACTCCACTCATTATTTTATGTACCTCTATCATGTCTCCCCTCAGCCGTCTTGCTAAAAGAGTTGTGCCAGTGTTAAGAAGTTGGAACGAGAAATAGTGGATTCAATCCGAATGTGGACAGCTATCTTTAAGTGACAATGATCTAGTTTGTTACTAGAATTGTGGTAGCTCCAAGGAATTGGAGCGAAGAATAATGGATTAAATCTGAAAGTATACAGCTAACTTCGACTGGTAAATCTCATGAAATAAGGTCAAAACAAAAGCACACTTCAGTACTGGAAGAGACTATACGAAACATGGACTGACACTTTTATTAATTGAATAATTCTCAATATTATAGGGTGATTGAGGATGAGTGAATGTGATGTGAATGTTGATATGTTTAAATAATTTTAATAGACACGAACAGCACTGAGTGGAAATGTTTTTCAAAAATACAATGGTAAAAAATAATAAAGATTGATGATATATAAACAACAGTTGTCTGAAAAAGTTAATAAAGTTTATGAGTTCTGTTCAATCACCAAGCGTATGTGAAGATTTATATTTGGAAAAATTCAAGGAGTTGGCCAATGCCTGGGACCCTGGAGACCCCCCCTCTTTCTCTTGAAAATGTAAAAATCTTAACTAGAGTAAATAGGAACAAGTGAGAGAAAGTGGTTATCAACAGAAACATATATTAGTTCAGAAGGAATATCTCAGAAGAAAGGAAGGTCAGATATATATTTATTCAAATTACCCATTTGTCAAATTTATACACCACTATTTCTGATAGCTCTAAGTGATGTACAAATATGAACATATGAAATACATTATATGTTATATACAGAAAGGGGGCCTGATGAGTAGCATGCCAGGGACTGGTTTCAAAATGTATCCAATTTGTGTGAAATTTAGGGCTAACCAGTTAAAGTGACTGGATAAATTTGGAAGCAAGAACTACAGGCCTAAATTTGTCTGGCTTCCTTAATCCTAGGCCCTAAAAACAGTCCCCCAATTACTGACTTCCTTTCCCTTTCCCAATTCAAATAAAGAAGACATGCCCCACCTGTCCTACAGTTTCCCCTTAAAATCATAAAGTACCCCTTCCCCACAGATGGCTTCCTTCTGTCTCTACCCAATTTAAAAATAATCCTCTCCCAAATTGTCAATCTGCAAGAACAATGTACTCATGCAAGCAGGCAAAAGGAGAGAGTAAGTCCACCTGCCATCTCTACTTGGCAGACTTTGGGGAGTACTTAGGATGAAGTGTGGGATATAGAATAAGGCGAAATTTTTTTATTAGTTGTATAGCAACCTACAGAGGGGGTGACCATATTTTTATTTGAATGAAGAACTGGTGGAGGAAGGAAAGAATCACTGGAAATTTTAGAGTATTTTGGTAGCACTGCTAACCAACTACATTTAGTTCCAGAACCTAACCACACCACATCTAGCTATTTTGATCAGTTTGATTTTGGTGAATTTTCAATTGGAAATCTAATCTCTTAGGTTCAGCTGAAAATCCTTCTAAAGAACATTGGCTATAGTAGGATTTCAATTTAGAAAACCATCACCTTCTAAGAAGAGGTGCCCAGCTCTGGGGATTAGTGGCATAGTACTTAAATGGATATCATTGTGCTTAACAAATATCAATCTGTTGAATTTAACAGAGAAATGTTCTTTCTCAGACATTTATCATCTGGTGTGCCACAGGGGTCCTCCTTGTCACTCCATTTCACATATATATTTATATATTTATTTACACCCACTAAAAGCTATCATTAGGAAAGCTGGAATTGAAAGGCATTACTATGCCAACAACAAACAACTCATAATACTAATGCAGAAATGCTGGTGGGATGCAGTAAAAATAGCATATGTGTGCTTGAGTGATATATTAGAGTGGTTAATGCAATTAATCTTAAAATGAATACCCTGAAAACTGAGATTGTAAAACTCAAAAATAGAGATCTTCTGGGGCAAATCCATGTATTGAAGATAAACAAAGTCGACAATAAAGAAGCAAGAGAAGTAAGAGTGATTATTTATGAGTGCTTTGATTTACAAATTCAGATCATGTCCATAGCTAATTCATGGATTTTATAGAAACATAGAAAATATCAGCAGATAAAAACAATATGTCCTATTCAGTCTGCCCATTTATATGAACTAGTCATCTCTACTAACCTTTCCTCTTCATTTGAGATCCTTTGAGCTTGTCCCATGCTTTAGTGAATTCAGATACAGTTCTCATCTCCACCACCTCCACCACCCTTTATGTAAAGAAGTATTTCCTTAGATTACTCCTGAGTCTATCCCATTTCATCTTTAACCTTTTCCCCTTGGTTCCAGAGCCTCCTCTCAATGAAAGTGGCCTATCTCTTTTGCATTTAAGCAATGGAGGTATTTAAATATGACTTGTCACGATGGAGGTTGAAAATGTTAAGTGTGCAATGATTATATTTCAAGTTGGGACATACATCTGTATGGGTCTGTGGTAGTCCTGGTAAGGGGTACAAGAACACCTCATATACAATACATTTTTGGGTTTTTTTTACTTGGATGTTGGCCGCACTATTTTTGAATGCTTGTAAACACATATTACTCTGGGGGATGTTTTGGTAGCTTCAGTTTTTGGGTTTTTTTTTCCCCCTTCAGAGGTTCTTTTATGGTTAACCTCCCCATTTTTCTGAATGCTCCATAGTCCTGCCATGGGATAGTGGAATAATTCTATATATGGTCACCTGAGAGACGCATATTTTATAAAGAAAAGTAATGCAACTGGGTATACATGGACGTGGGCACTTAGGCTAGCCACAGAGCTGGCATGTGTGCATCTGTGCCAGGGATGCACACATAACTTATAGTTTTCTATATACCCCACCCCCAGACTCCGCCTATGTGTACACCCCCCTGAAAACTTCCTGCTATGTAAGATACACATACACACACACACACACACACACACACACACACACATATATATGTATATATATATATATATATATATATATATATATATATATATATATATAGATATATATATAGATATAGATATAGATATAGATAGATAGATAGATAGATAGATAGATAGATAGATAGATAGATATATAGATATATAGATAGATAGTTATGTGCAGAGCCGGTGGTGGGAGGTGGGGCTGGTGGTTGGGAGGCGTGGGTAGTGCTGGGCAGACTTCTACGGTCTGTGCCCTCAAAATGACAGATACAAATCAAGGTAAGGTATACACAGAAAGTGGCACATATGAGTTTATCTTGTTGGGCAGACTGGATGGACCGTGCAGGTCTTTTTCTGCCGTCATCTACTATGTTACTCTATTATATCTCCCCTCTTCTCTTCCACCTTTCTTCCAAAGTATGTATGCCTGTATATTTCGGGATCTCTGATATCCCAGCTGGTTCATGTGATATAACTATATCTTAACTTTGATTCTGCAGAACATCACATAATTAGCTTCCATTATGATATTTTTGGCATACTCTTTCATAATGTGGGTGCTGTTGTGAAAACATCCTGTTCCTTATGTACATTTTCTGTACCTCTCATATTCCAAGTACATATAACAACACATTTTGTCTTGATCTAAGTTTGTTTTAAATAAACTGTTTGCTTGTCTTTAATAAAACTCAAAATGTTAAAATTAGTATTTGTTCTTATGATGATAGTATCCAATCACAGTGTCTTAAGTTTTGGGGTGACTGACCCTTCATAAAGTGTTCTGCATCATTTTTTAAAAAATCTTTATCTTATGATAGTTTGGACTGAAAAGTTTGTTAATGGAAGTTTGAGTTTTTGCATGTTTTTGTAAAAGCGATACTTTTTTCTGTATCATGTAATTTGTGCAGTGAATTTGTGGCTGTACAGACGTTGTCATTGAGAACATTTCAGTTTTCTGGACCACAGGATAACTTTTCAAGGGCTGCTGAGTAGAGCTATTCTATATATGATATATCTCATATTCTGCAAAACAAAATATGAAAGTGCTAAACCCCTGCGAGAAAAACTACACTGGCTCACACTCAGAGAACGCATCATGTTCAAAATATGCTCCTTAGTCCACAAAATCATTCACGGAGAAGCCCCAGACTACATGTCAGACCTGATAGACCTACCACCCAGGAATGCTAAAAGATCATCCCACACATTCCTTAATCTTCACTTCCCTAACTGTAAAGGTTTGAAATATAAACTAATGCATGCGTCTAACTTTTCATACTTGAGTACACAGCTATGGAACGCACTACCGCGCAACCTAAAAACGAACTACGAACTTACCAACTTCCGTAAACTACTGAAGACTTATCTCTTTAATAAGGCTTACCAAAAAGATCAACAAACGTAAATACACACAACTCCTCCATATATATTCAGAATTGTCTTATAATATCTGCTTGTTATATAACTATCATATTTTATCACTATAATGCTACCAAGATCCTTCTGTAACACTAAATGACTATTTTCTAATCTATTCCACTATTCATGATAT
This sequence comes from Microcaecilia unicolor, assembly GCF_901765095.1. Classification (NCBI taxonomy): domain Eukaryota; kingdom Metazoa; phylum Chordata; class Amphibia; order Gymnophiona; family Siphonopidae; genus Microcaecilia; species Microcaecilia unicolor. The sequence continues at coordinate 517,539,888 of NC_044032.1, forward strand.
ATTGTAAGCCACATTGAGCCTGCAAAGAGGTGGGAAAATGTGGGATACAAATGCAATAAATAAATGAATAAATAAATAAATAAATAAATAAATAGATAGCGTGTAGAGATGGTACATGCCTATCAAAGAAGGGACAAAGTGTCTTCTGCAATATGCTATCTAACTTAATGAAGAGGACTATAAATTAGGATTGTTGAGGATAAGTGAAGAAAGCCCCCAGGTAAGGAAAAGCCCTCAGTTAAGTAAATCATTAAATACCCCCATAGAATAGGAAAAAAAATGACATCTGGAAAGCTATCTATACTAATGTCTGTAGTATGGGAAATAGCTGTAATCCCCCATTATAATGGGGATTACTGAGTGGTGTTAGTTTTTCCCTGGAGTTGCTGGGGGGGAGGGGAAGAAAGACTACTTGACTCAGAACTGTGCATCTCAAATTTCCCATGAGAAACCGCGCAAACTGGCAATGCTAACAGCCAGGTGGACCTGAGAGTTAACATCTGAACTGTGAGAACCTAGGGAAAGTGGTGGGAAAGGTCTGAAGGGGCATCATGGCTGCTATTCCTACGCTTGCAGCGGGGGGGGGGGGGGGGGGGGAGGAAAGTACACCAAATTGTAAACCACTGCATGGAATACCGGAAATGAGATTCCATTGGATGGTTAGTTTGTCTGACATCATACACAGTGCTCGAGGATGGAGATCAAGCATCCAGATCCAGGGTGGTGCTCGCAGAGATACAAACTGGAGAGCAACACATGGATTGTGTAAAGGAGTTGGAGTTTGTGGCTTAAATGGAGTTCACTGTAATTAGTTGTTTGAGATATGGTTGTTTTTTCTGAGGGTTTGTTTGAATGGGAATGATTTGAAGATTTTGCAAAATCTAGTATAGTTCTGTATATTTCTTATTTTGGGTGGTAAGGAGTTCCACCATTTGGTTCCTAGGTAAGTGAAGTCCGCAGAGTGGAAGTTTTGTAGATCACTTTTTTGCAATTTGGGAGGTGTAGTCTGAGATAGTTTCTTGCCTCATATTTAGCGTTTCTTTGAGGCAAGTTTATTAATGATACCATATAGTCTGGAGCTGTACCATTTGGGATTTGAAAGATAAAGGTATATAATTTGAAGGTGATTCTTGCTTTAATGGGAAGCCAGTGTAATTTGATTAATAATGGGGAGGCACTTTCAAAATGAGAGATTTTGTATATAAACCTGGCTGCTGTGTTTTTTTTTGCGTTTTTTCAACAGGTGCTTGTTATAACCAGCATATATAGAGTTACAATGATCAAATTAGGATAATGTTAATGATTATATCAATAGTCTGAATGTTTCTGATGAGAAATAGGATCTGATCCTTTTTAGTTTCCAAAGAGACCTGAACGATTTTGTGATTACTGAGGAAACTTGAGTATCAAATGCTAAATGTTTGCCTATAATTATACCTAGAATTTTCAGGTTATTGTAAATGGGGAATGAAGTGTTGTCAATTGTGAAACTGTTCTAGTCGTTTTGGTCAAATAGGTTAGTAATGACCATGAATTTAGCATTTTCTTTATTTAGCTTTAGTTTGGATTCTGAGGGCCAGATTTCCATCAAATTTAAATCATTTTGCCTTTTGTAAGGTGTCTTGAATGTTCTTTTTGAAGGTTATGCATATGGTAACATCGTCAGCATATATGAATGTTTTGAATCCTGCTGTTTCTAGTCTGTTACCTAGTGGTGACATCATTACATTAAACAATATTGGCGATAGTGGAGAGCCCTGAGGGATGCCACGGTCCAGTGACCAAAGATACACCACAAAGGGTGTTTAAGGTGAATTACAAAAAGAAAACTAGAGTACAAAACCTAGGAGTATACAATAGGACAATTATGTGTAATTCCACAAACATCTTCAGTAAATTAACAACATGTATATTAATTTTATATGGTCTCGGAATAAAAGAGTTTTTATAGCCCTTTTAAAGAGAACATAATTAGTCTCATGGTATATCTCAATCGGTAGTATATTTCATAATTTCAGTGCTTGATAAAAAAAATGATGCAGTGAAGTTTTTAAGAGATTTTATGCCTCTCAGGTTCGGGAAAAGACAGCTCTCCAGGAACAGATAAAAACCTACTGTACCATTACAATAGCTATCACACTTGCAGATGTCTTATAAATTCAAGAGAGTAGGTATTTCAGTGTTCCAGGAGGGCTCACATATTTATTTGAACAGAAATAAAAATGTTAACATGGGCGTTATAACAGAGTCCCTTTGTTCAAAGTCCACTGCACTGACCGCTAGGCTACTCTTTACACTTGCTTGCTGGTCTATTAGGAGTGGCCATAATATCTGAAGCTGTCATAGAGTCTGGTATTCACTGTCACTTTCACTTCTTAGTCGGGGGTGAGGGGTGGGAGGAGGTTAATAATCACTGGGAGATTAAGGAGGGGTCATGCCTTCATCCCTCCAGTGTTGAGCTGATCTATCAGGGCACCTTTTTGTACCTTGGACATGACTGAAACAGGTCTAGATAAAAATGCCTTGCATGTTTCTTCCCACTCCATTATCAATGAAAGACAGCCTAATTTTAGGTCTGCCCAAAACATATCTCCAACACACACTCCTTGCTATTTGGATGAACTGCAGTGTAATACATCTAAATTCTGCCTTTCAAAAATTGCGATTTGGATGTTTTCAGCAGAAGGACGTTTTTTGGCCATTTTGAGGCATTCATCTGCTTTGAAAATGAGCGCCATAGGGCACCTATGTGTTTTAATAAAATAGTGCCTATATAGGTGACCACTTGGCTTCTTAACCGAGGTACCCTTTTATAAAATTATTCTTTATAGGGGCAATTCTCTGGGTGCCTTTTTTTAGGTGCCCCAATGCCATGCATTGAAATCCTATTATAGAACAACATCTGCACACCCAGATTCTATTATAGAATACTAGTGTAACCCGGTATCAACATACCTCATATTAACATGCCCACAGTTACACCAGCCATAGACTTGGTGTAACTGTGCGTGCCTAAACACAGCAAGGGTGCACATAACCTAGAGTATCCTCCCATATGAACACTCCTTTGTGTTTATGTGCTGTGTCACTTACATGTGGCCTTATAGAATAGTGCTTTTTAAAAAAAAAAAAATTGTACGTTGTGCTTTCCCACTCATGGCAGGCTCAATGTGGCTTAGGTACTTATTTGTACCTGGGGCAATGGAGGGTTAAGTGACTTGCCCAGAGTTACAAGGAACTGCCTGTGCTTGCAGTGGGAATTGAACCCAGTACAAAAGGACCAAAGTCCACCTCTCTAACCACTAGGCCACTCATCCACTCACTTTGCTTAATCACTTTGCTGCCACTTATGGGTGTAAGTGTACCCTTACTTGAAGAACGTGCTGGTTTTCTGCACATTTATGCACATGAGGCACTTAAATGTGGGCACCCAGTTATAGATGCATCCTTCATGTGCTTATCTCAGCGGCTGTATCTTATATAACTACCAGAGTTTTATCTATAAAGCTGCAATTGTGACAAACTTGGAACTGTAGAAGCAAAAGCAGAAAATCAAACCTTCCACAAAAAGTTAAAAAGCCAACACAGGAGCGTATATACACCATGAACGATTCTCAAGATGCGGGCATCAGCGCGTGCCAACTTTGAAACTACCGTAGGGCACCCACGATACCCCTGTGGTAGTGCTAATTTGGCGTGTACTACCCATGCATTAACCCTACCGCTGCTTAGTAAAAGGGACCCTCACATTTTTTTCTATTTACTAGTAGAGGAGTGTGGTAGCCGTGTTAGTCCACTCTTAAGGTTATCAATAGAAATCAAACAAAATAAAACATGGAAAAGAAAATAAGATGATACCTTTTTTATTGGACATAACTTAATACATTTCTTGATTAGCTTTCGAAGGTTGCCCTTCTTCGTCAGATCGGAAATAAGCAAATGTGCTAGCTGACAGTGTATATAAGTGAAAAAATTCAAGCATTACTATGACAGGGTGGGAGGATGGGGGTGGGTCGGAGGTATGCATGGGGACATCAAAGCATATCATTGATATTCTAAGAGGATGGGTGTGGATAGTTGAGGGGTGGGGTGATCAACAGAGACATACAGCTTTATGGTTTATAATGGGTTAGGAACCCCAGATCCTTGTTAAGTCCTTTCTGTTGGGTGTTAAAATATTCAATCATTCTGACTTCAAAGGTCTTACGTTCTTGTATGGTTTTAAAGTTACCTTTCAGTATTCTCACTGTGAAATCACTGGTACAGTGTCCTGGTTCTGTGAAGTGCTGTCCCACCGGGGTGGGGGCCCTACTGGCTGTATTGTTCATGTGATGTCTATGTAAATTGAATCTTGTCTTAAGCATCTGGCCTGTTTCTCCAATATAGCATCCTTCGTTACATTTTTTACACTGAATGATATATACCACATTGGAAGATGAGCAAGTGAAAGATCCCTTTATAATGAATATTTTTCCTTTGTGGATAACTGTGGGGTCCTGTGAAATATATAACACAGGCCAATACATCACAGCAGTTAAACTGATTTTGAATTTGAGGCTGGATAAAGTCATGGAAAGATTACATAGTTCAAAGTGGTTGCTTGTGGCCTTTTCTGATTATTAATTTGGTTTTCATTTAAAATAAAATTCTGTTAAACTGTTTATTATTTTAGATGTTGAATCACTATTTAATTTGGTACAATCGAATCAGCGCTGGTCACACATTTCAGGTCCTGATGCTGATTAGATTTCTTGAGTGGATTTGATTTTCTTTTGCGTTTCAGCTCCATTACATGTTTAGAATGTTGCCTGGGTTAATCTTATGCAGTGAAAAGAAATCCAACTGGTCAGGTTCATAGAAAACCCTTTTGCTAAGCCGCGTAAGCATCTATGCTTGCCCAACACATGCCAAAATTAAGTTACCACCCGGCTACCGCGTGGTTCTTGTGGTAATTTCATTTTTGACATGCATCCAATATGCGCATCCGAAAAAAAATTTCTTTTTGGATGCGCATATCGGACGCGTGCCACATGACATTTGATGCGCATAGGTCATTACCACCTGGTTACCGCATGAGACTTTACCGCTAGGTCAATGGCTGGTGGTAAGGTCTCAGACCCAAAATGGACATGTGCCAGTTTTGATTTTGCAGTACGTCCATTTTCGGCAAAAATTTTAAAAGGCCTTTTTTACAGGCACACTGAAAAATGGATTGGAGCACACCCAAAACCCACACCTACACTACCGCAGGCCATTTTTCAGCGTGCCTTTGTAAAAGGACCTCTTAATATCTTCAATGTGTTATCTCACATTTACCTGGAAATATTAAACAAAGAATGCACTCACGCCAACAACCTTTTCGCTTAGCAAAACAAACAAACATACAAAAAAGTCCACATCTTTGGGCAGTGCAAGAAATGGCAGGAAATACAGGGTCCATTTACTAAGCTGCGGCAAAAGTTGGCCTTAACCTGCCCTTATGCGGGTTTCCTGTGTGCTAAAGCCATTTTAACTGTAGCTGGGAATGGCCGATTTTATATTTCTTCCATTAACAGCCATGCACTAGGAGCATGGCACCTATTTTGTAGGTGGTAAAGGCTCCCACGTTAATCCTGTGCTAATCAGTTAGTGCGTGATAATGTGGATGCATTAACTGATTAGAGCAGAAACGCTCACTCTCTACCCCTGGCATGTTACTACTGCAGTAAAATTAAAAATGCTATATTTTAGCTTGCACAGATCAGGAAATTATCACAGGACCCCTGAGAACGTCCTGTGGTAAACCTTTTAATCTGTGGTAAGCACATGCTAGTACTTACTGCAGCTTAGTAAAAGGATCCCAAAGAAATATAGAGGCTCATTTTCAAAGCTCATACTAAGCCACGTATGTGCACCCAACGCATGTCAATGTGGAGTTACTGCCCAGCTACCGCATTTTTGACGTGCATCCGCTATGCATGCCGGAAAATAATTTTTATTTTCTGGCATGCGGCAGGAACCGGGCGGTAATTGTCATTCTACGCACGTAGACAATTACCACACGAGTACTGCATGAGACCTTACTCCTAAGTCAATGGTTGGTAGTAAGGTCTCAGACCCAAAATGGATGTGCGCCAATTTTTATTTCGCCGTACGTCCATTTTTAGCAAAAATTTAAAAAGGCCTTTTTTACAGGTGCGCTGAAAAATGGATCTGTATGTGCCCCAAACATACGCCTACACTAGCGCAGCCCATTTTCGGTGCACCTTAGTAAAAAGACACCATAGATTTGCAAAGTTACATATGTTACTATTGGGCTCATTTCTGAAAGAGAAGGACGTCCATCTTTTGACATAAATTAGAAGATGGACATCCTTCTCCCAGGGACCTCCAAATCGGTATAACCGAAACCCGACTTAGGACGTCTCCAACTGCACTCCGTCGCAAGGATGGCCAAAGTTCAAGGGTGCGTGTCAGAGGAGTAGCAAAGGTGGGAGTTGGGTGTGCCTAACACTTGGACGTCTTTGACCCATAATCGAAAAAAGCAAGGATGTCCATGACGAACACTTGGATGTTTTATTTATTTATTTATTGCATTTGGACCCCACATTTTCCCACCTCTTTGCAGGCTCAATGTGGCTTACATTACATCATGAGTAGTGGGGATCTATAAGAAAATATACAATTAGTATTGCCTATGGATCTTGGGTAACATGATAATAGTAAAGCAGAATAGTAGAATAACAAGCAATATACTTTTAGTGTTGCTTAAGGATCTTGGGTAACATGAAAATAGTAACGCAGGATGGTGGAGTAACGAACTAATTTCGTGAAGCAAATTTCTTTAAGCAGTTCTGGATATCTGTGTACTGGTTCACATTTGTTGATCTTTCTGGTATGCCTTGTCAAAGAGATGGGTCTTCAGTAGTTTGCAGAAGTTAGTTAGTTCATGGATCGCTTTCAAGTTGTGCGGCAGTGCGTTCCAGAATTGTGTGCTCAAGTAGGAAAAGGTTGACGCATGTGTTAACTTGTATTTTAGGCCTCTGCAGTTGGGGAAGTGAAGATTGAGGAATGTGCAGGATGATTTTTTAGCGTTCCTGGGTGGTAAGTCTATCAGATCTGACATGTAGGCTGGAGCGTCTCCGTGGATGATCTTGTGAACTAGGGTACATATTTTGAACGTGATGCGTTCTTTAAGTGGGAGCCAGTATAGTTTTTCTCGTAGGGGTTTAGCACTTTCATATTTTGTTTTTCTGAATATAAGTCTGGCTGCGGTGTTTTGGGCTGTTTGTAGTTTCTTGATAATTTGCTCTTTGCAGCCAGCATATAGTGCGTTGCAATAGTCTAGATGGCTGAGTACCATTGATTGTATCAGATTACGGAAAACGGTCCTTGGGAAGAAAGTTCTTACTCTTTTTAATTTCCACATTGAATGGAACATCTTCTTGGTTGTGTTCTTTGCGTGATTCTCAAGTGTTAGGTGTCGATCAATAGTAACTCTGAGAATTTTTAGGGTGTCCGAAATTGGGAGATTCAGTTTTGGTGTGTTGATGGTGGTGAATTTGTTCATGTTATGTTGAGAGGTGAGTATTAGGTATTGGGTTTTTTTCTGCATTGAGTTTCAGCTTAAATGCATTCGCCCATGAGTGCATGATATGTAAACTCTGGTTGATGTCATTGGAAATTTCCTTTAAATTTTGTTTAAATGGGATGTAGATTGTTACATCGTCTGCGTATATGTAAGGGTTGAGGTTTTGGTTTGATAGTAGTTTGGCCAATGGTATCATCATTAAGTTGAATAAGGTCGTTGAGAGGGGGGATCTCTGTGGAACTCCGCACTCAGGTATCCATGTGGCTGATGTAGTCGAGTTAGATGTAACTTGGTATGATCGTGTGGTTAAGAACCCCTTGAACCATTTGAGAACGTTGTCTCCAATTCCGAAGTACTCTAAGATATGTACTATTATTCTGTCATCGACCATGTCAAAGGCGCTGGACATGTCAAATTGTAGGAGCAATACGTTCTTGCCAGTTGCAATCAATTGTTTGAATTTAGTCATAAGAGTGATTAGTACTGTTTCAGTGCTGTGGTTGGACTGAAAACCTGACTGGGAGTCATGTAGTATTGAGAATTTGTCTAAATAGTTTGTGAGTTGTTTTCACCCGGACCTATTTTTCTTACGACTAAGGCATGAAAAGATGCCCGAAATGACCAGATGACCACTGTACAGAATCGGGGATGACCTCCCGTTACTCCCCCATGGTCACTAAGCTCCTCCCACCCTCAAAAAACATTTTGAAAAATAAGTCGTGCCAGCCTCTATGCCAGCCTCAGTTGTCAAACTCAGGTCCATGGCAGCGCATTCAGGTCCCTGGAGCAGTTTTAGTGGGTACTGCAGTGCACTTCAGACAGGCGGAACCAGGCCCATACCCCCCCTACCTATTACATTTGTGGAGGGAACAGCGAGCTCTCCAAAACCCACCACAAACCCACTGTACCCATATATAGGTGTCCCCCTTTCACCCGTAAGGGCTATGGTAGTGGTGTACAGTTGTAGGTAGTGGGTTTTGGGGGGGGGGGGGGGCTCAGCACAGAAGGTAAGGGAGCTATGTTCCTGGGAGCAATTTATGAAGTCCACTGCAGTGCCCCCTAGGGTACCCAGTTAGTGTCCTGGCATGTCAGGGGGACCAGTGCACTACAAATGCTGGCTCTTCCCATGACCAAATGGCTTGCATTTGGCTGTTTTTGACATGAACATCTTTGGTTTCGAAAATCACCAAAAGTCAGAAACGTCCACGTCTAGGGACAACCAAATCTAGGGATGTCCAAATTTAAGGATTTGGACGTCTCTGACGGTATTTTTGAAATGAAAGATGGACGTCCATCTTGTTTCAAAAATATGGGTTTTCACACCCCTGGATTTTGCCATTTTGCAAGGATGTCCAAATTGCAACTTATATATATATAGGTACTTATTTGTACCTGAGACAATAGAAGGTGAAGTGCCTTACCCAGGGTCACAAGGAGTTGCAGTGGAAATCAAACCTAACTCCCCTAGGATCAAAGTCTGCTGCATTAACCACTAGGCTACTCCTCCAGTAGGGATGGTGTTCTCTGAATCCCTTGAGTCTTCTATACTCCCTCTGAGAACACCATCCCCACTGGAGGGGTCCTTTTACTAAGGTATAGCACGCACTAAATGTTAATCCCATAGGTATACAATTCCATTAGTGCATACTAAGTTTTAATAAAACGGCCCCTGAAACGGGTGGGTTATCTGTATGCGCTGTGTCTTCTTGTTCAGCAACTATTGCTCACTGTCATCGATGCATTTATTAGAGGTGCGCAGCCAAATAAATTTCAATTTCTTTAGTTTCCTCTGTCATTTATGGAGATTTTCAGGTTGTTGTTTTTACTTTTTTCATTTCCGAAGCAATAGCATTAGTGGCTTACATGCTTTCCTAACAATGTGCACTATATATGGCCTAGTGGTTAGGGTGGTGGACTTTGGTCCTGAGAAACTGAGTTCAATTCCCAGCACAGGCAGCTTCTTGTGAGTCTGGGCAAGTCACTTAACCCTCCATTGCCCCATGTAAGCTGCATTGAGCCTGCCATGAGTGGGAAAGCACGGGGTACAAATGTAACAATAAATAAAATTTGGGGAGCCTTTTTTCCCTGTCATTTTTGGGCAAAACAAATGACTTGAAGTGACATGTTGTTTCAAACGAATGCACATCTCCAGTGTGTACCACCTCCTAAACAGGAGTCGGTAAGTGCATCTGCGCTGTCACTGCACTTATATGGCAAAGGGGTTTGTGTGTGTCTGTGTGTTAATTGTATAGGAAGTTGTTACTGCACAGGCTTTGCATTTACTGCGTTGTAGAAGGGCCACTTAGTCATCATAATTTCAACATACATCTTGTATCCATTGTATTCACAATATTCTATTTTTATCTCGGAGACAAGGAATCAGAAAAAAAAAATAGGGCCTGATATACAAAAGATTTATGCAATGGGTCCTTAACCATCCAAGGTCACTGCAAAAACAGGACTGCATAAAAGTCAGTCCTATCTTTATGTGGTGCCCCATAGCCAGTTAAGTCCTGAATATCACACTCAGGGGTCCTTTTGCAAAGGTGTGATAGGGTTACCGTGCGAGTAGCCTGTGCCAAATCGGCCCTACCACCAGGGTAGCGCAGGAGTCCAGCGGTAAGTCTGAAGTTGGCGCGTGTAGTTTCCTGTGGTAGAAAATAATATTCTATTTTCTACCACAGGGGGCATTCCTGGTGGTAATCTGCAGCGCAGCCACATTGCCGCACACTGCCTGAGTACTGTGGGGTTAAGCATGCAAACCCTTCCCACCAAGTGAATAGGAGGTGGTAAGAGCTCAAGTGGTAAATGGCCAAGTACTAATTTTGGACTTAGCGCCTGGCCATTATTGACAAAAATAGAAATACGGCATTTTGGGAGACGTGCTAAGAGGTGGCCACTTTTTAGCATGCCTTTGTAAAAGGGCCCTTTAACTAGCTATGGTGTGGTCGGCTCTATAAACCTGGAAATTCAATACCAAAGTCTGGACATTGAATTTCCAGACATATTGTTATAATGCCATTGTATCGCTCCACGGTGTGATTCTGGTCACTGCATCTCAAAAAAATATAGCGGAATTAGAAAAGGTACAGAGAATGGCAGCAAAAATGTTAAAGGGAATGGTACAACTTTCCTATGAGTTAAGGCTAAAGCGGCTAGGGCTGAGGGGAGATACGATAGAGGTCTATAAAAGGAGTAGAACTGGTATACGTGAATTGCTTGTTTACTCTTTCCAAATATACTAGGACTAGGGGGCATGAAATGAAGCTTCTAAGTAGTAAATTTAAAACAAACTGGAGAAAATATTTCTTCACTTAACGTGTAAATAAACTCTAGAATTCATTGCCAAAGAATGTGTTAAAAGCAGTTAACTTATCAGGGTTTAGAAAACATTTGGATAATTTCCTAAAATAAAAGTCCATAATCCATTATTAAGCAGGACTTGGGGAAAATCCACTGCTTATTTCTAGGATAAGCAAAATAAAATCTTTTCTTACTGTTCTTGGATCTTGCCAGGTTCTTGTGACTTAGATTGGCCACTGTTAGAAACAGGATACTGGGCTTGTTGAACCTTTGGTCTGTTCCAGTATGGCAATGCTTATGTTCTTATGTTAATGTTGGTGGCTTGGCACATGAAAAGTGGATGGCAACAGGAGCAGATTTAGGTCAGGAATTTTAAGCAGTAGGCTCATAAATCTAGGGAAATTAATGGCAGACCAAAATTTAAGAGCATAACTTTAAAATTATTTATTTGGTTTTTGCTCACACCATAATTAGTAGTAGCTCAAGGTGAGTTATATTCAAGTACACTGGATATTTCCCTGTTGGGCTTAGTTTTGTACCTGAGGCAATGGAGGGTTGAGTGACTTGCCCAAGATTACAAGGAGCAGCAGCGAGATTTGAACTGAAACACCTGTGGATGTCAAGACAGGCACTCTAACCACTAGGTCACTCCTCCACCCAAATGCAGATGAATTTTCAGCTGAGAAGTTATGCTCCTAGATTTGGCTGACAATAGAACACACAATTAGGAGTCTAACTTATGAGCATAAATATAGGAGCTTCACATTTTCTGAATATTGTGCTTAATTCTGTCAGCACAATCAAATGTGAAAATGCCCTTTCTATGCACTTGAAATATAAGACAACTTTCATAGTATTGCTATGAAATACTGAAAAAAAAACTTATAGGCCCAAATTTTTTTCAGTCATTTCATAGCAATACTACTGAAAGTTGCCTTATATTTCAAGTGCATAGAAAGGGCATTTTCACATTTGATTGTGCTGACAGAATTAAGCATGTATCCAATTTTACTGAGGCAGCATTTGAACAAATACAGGTCAAAAGATTTGTTTTACTTATGTTACTGTGCCATGCTTTCTGACAGGTTTTTGATATCAAGAGAATGAGATTTTTTCTTGTCAGGGAGGTCATATGAAGGATAAGACTAAAAGGACATGCACACACAAATAAATAAAAGGACAAATATAAAGAAAACAACAAAAAAAATAGCTTATGAAAATATTCTTGTTTCTGCTTTCTGAAGATCAACCTTTTAAAACACTATAATCCATTGGAATGTAGGAGGAACCAGCACTCTTAGTAGACTGGCCACCCAGACATCCCAGCACAGGAGTGGGGCACTGCAACGGACTTTATGTAAAAGCTCTTGGGTACACATCTCACCATTACACCCATATATTGTATGGGTAACCCTCCAAAATCCACCAAAAATAGCAATTTGATTGTTTTGGCAAGCAAAATGTTCAACTGATGCTTTATGCCAATTTTTAAACATTTTTCTCTTTCAAAACTGAACCACACAGTATACTATGTACAATGTCAACACAATACACATTAAAGTAACTTCATATTATAGGGCAGTGTGTAAAGGGGTCCTGCTTCCTCCGCTCGGGGTTGGGGCCGGCAGCCCTGTTTGGTTCTTTGCTGGAAACCTGTGAACCTGACTGCCATAAGGACTTAAGACCAAAGTGCTTTATTCTTAATTCAGTTCAACTCTCAAAATTGAAATACAGTTCACAAACAGGGTTTAGGCTGGGTTCAAAACTCCAGCCAACATTCAGTTCCTTAACAGTTCAGGCCTACTTCCTTTGCACTACCTCCCCTCTCCCTCAGAAGGGCTCAGTCAAAGTTCAGCCTGCTGTTCTATACATCCCAATAATTCAACCCTTTCACAAACAGTCTCTTCAAAGGAAACCACTACTTAATGCCCCTGTCCTCTTCACAGCACCCAGGAGGACCCTGTATCAAACAGGGATGGCAGCTTTCCTCCTACCTCACAGCACCCACACCCCTGTGACTTCTCACACTGCCTTCATGTGCTGGACAGGGCTACCTTTACATTCTCACACTCCATGGCAGTTTACTCTTCCCCCCCAGGGAAGCTCCAGTGGCAGGCCCTTTCCGTCCTCCACCTACTCCATGGCAGCTTCTCTCTCAATCAGTTTCCTCTCCCTCCTGGTGGCTGGGAGCCACCCAGAAATCTCTCCCTCCTCTCACAGCTGGAGGGAATTATATACTGGCGATGCAGCTAAGGGACTCTAGTGGGGAAGGGAGTAACTGGCTCCTCTAGCACTGAGTCACTACTCCCCCTGCTGGGGTTGGAAATCCGTTCCACCCTTCTGGGGCTACCCTCCTCTCTCATGCTTGCAAGGGCTTCTGGGAACCGTAGTTCAGGGATTAGCTGCTTCTCTGTGGGGCCCCGAGTGCTAGCTTTGTCACAAGTGGCACTGCAAGGTCTCTCATGTATATTCATTGTGGAAATCCTGAAAACCAAACTGGCTGGGGTTCCTCCAGGATCAGGGTTGGGAACCACTGGTGTAGGGGGAAGCAGAGGTGGGGCATACAGGCAGATAAGATAGAGTCTCTTCTAGCACAAGCGCTTTGTCTTCCTCTTCAGAACAAGCGCTGCAAGTTTGTTCTACTACTACTACTACTATTTAACATTTCTAGAGCGCTACAAAGTGTACGCAGCGCTGTACAAACACAGAAGAAAGACAGTCCCTGCTCAAAGAGCTTACAATCTAATAGACAAAAAGTAAAGCATTTAAATTTAAAATATTTAAGCAGTCAAGCACAAGAGAACAGTCACAGAAGGACAGAAGATGTTGAAGGGTGGTCAGTGTGATTAGGTGTAACTCTGGTTGGAGTAGTGGGAGAAGGTGATAGAAGAATAGAAATGGGTGAGGTAAAGTAATGAGTGGGTTGATAGGGAGGTTATATAAGACATGTCACTCTAGGGGTGGGTGGGTAGAGGGGTAGGGTGGGTGGAAGCAGGAGAAGGTATTCTCTGCAGCCTATCTGTGAGATGGAAAATGCTCTCTGAAGCTGCTGCTATAAGTTGTTAGTTTTCTCTCCCTGAAAGAGATCCAAGCCACACCCACGAAGTTCAAACTGTCAGTGGGGAGGGTGAGGGGAGGAAATGGCAGTGCTTGATGAAAAAGAGAGCTCAGTTTGATAGGAGATATACTATAGGATGTCATTCTGAGGCCAGGCTAAGTCTAAAGCAGGAGAAGGTATTCTCTGCAGCCTATCTGTGAGATGGAAAATGCTCTCTGAAGCTGCTGCTATAAGTTGTTAGTTTTCTCTCCCTGAAAGAGATCCAAGCCACACCCACGAAGTTCAAACTGTCAGTGGGGAGGGTGAGGGGAGGAAATGGCAGTGCTTGATGAAAAAGAGAGCTCAGTTTGATAGGAGATATACTATAGGATGTCATTCTGAGGCCAGGCTAAGTCTAAAGCAGGAGAAGGTATTGTTCTGAAGTGGAAAACAAAGGGCTTCTGTTATATATCTCCCTTGAAAAAGCCGGAGGGCGAAACGGGTCCCTGTTGGGAGTTATGGAGCCGTGAGCTATGCAGCTGGATCAAATGTGAAGCTAAGTCACTCTATATACACAATTTTGTTTCTATATGAATTAGTATTTTTGTTGTTCACATATTTGGATGAGCACAATGTTTATTTTTTTGAGCATTAAAAAGAATATAAATATATTTGGGGAAGTTTTTGGCCAATGATGATATAATGGCCCATTGAGTGCTGTGAGTACGTCAGTGATGAGTTCACTTGAGCACTTGGGTCTTTTTGAGGTCTTTTCCTCCGTTTATTTTGCTTTTCAGGAATTCTGTCAGCAACATATATTATACTCTACAGTGTTTTGCTAGAAGAGTTTTTGATTTTCTGTAGAAGAGATTTTCTTTGAAAAGATAAGATAGAGTAACAGGAGTTAGACAGAAGGTAAGGGTGGATAACTTAAAGAAAATTTGGATTTGGAACCAAAAAAGTTTGAGCTTGGTTAGTCTTTTGTTGATTATTGTCATACTATACTGTTTCTTAACTTAGCTCTATGTCAGTTTGCGTGGTCTGCCTGTTCAATCTTTTTGTAACCCGCATTGAACTCTAAAGGCTATTGCAGAATATAAGCAACTAGTAAAAAAGGCCCGTTTCTGACACAAATGAAACGGGCGCTAGCAAGGTTTTCCTCTGAGTGTGTATGTTTGGGAGAGTGTATGTGAGAGTGAGTGTTTGAGAGTCAGAGTGAAAGTGGCCATCTGTCCCCTGCCCCCTCCATTCATCCTTTTCCAGCAATTCCCCTCTGTCCCTGAGCCCTGCCCTCCCAATCCATGCCCATCCATGCTCCTCTGTCACCTGGCCCCTCCATTTTTCCCTATCCAGCATTTCCCCTCTCTGCCTGAGGCCTGCTCTGCAATCCATATCCATCCATGCCCATCTGTCCCCTCCATTCATCCCTATCCAGCAATTCCCCTCTCCCTGAGTCCTGCCCTTCCAATCCATGCCCATCCATGCTCCTCTGTCACCTGGCCCCTCCATTTTTCCCTATCCAGCATTTCCCCTCTCTGCCTGAGGCCTGCTCTGCAATGCATATCCATCCATGCCCATCTGTCCCCTCCATTCATCCCTATCCAGCAATTCCCCTCTCCCTGAGTCCTGCCCTTTCAATCCATGCCCATCCATGCTCCTCTGTCACCTGGCCCCTCCATTTTTCCCTATCCAGCATTTCCCCTCTCTGCCTGAGGCCTGCTCTGCAATCCATATCCATCCATGCCCATCTGTCCCCTCCATTCATCCCTATCCAGCAATTCCCCTCTCCCTGAGTCCTGCCCTTCCAATCCATGCCCATCCATGCTCCTCTGTCACCTGGCCCCTCCATTTTTCCCTATCCAGCATTTCCCCTCTCTGCCTGAGGCCTGCTCTGCAATGCATATCCATCCATGCCCATCTGTCCCCTCCATTCATCCCTATCCAGCAATTCCCCTCTCCCTGAGTCCTGCCCTTCCAATCCATGCTCCTCTGTCACCTGGCCCCTCCATTTTTCCCTATCCAGCATTTCCCCTCTCTGCCTGAGGCCTGCTCTGCAATCCATATCCATCCATGCCCATCTGTCCCCTCCATTCATCCCTATCCAGCAATTCCCCTCTCCCTGAGTCCTGCCCTTCCAATCCATGCCCATCCATGCTCCTCTGTCACCTGGCCCCTCCATTTTTCCCTATCCAGCATTTCCCCTCTCTGCCTGAGGCCTGCTCTGCAATCCATATCCATCCATGCCCATCTGTCCCCTCCATTCATCCCTATCCAGCAATTCCCTTCTCCCTGAGTCCTGCCCTTCCAATCCATGCCCATCCATGCTCATCTGTCACCTGGCCCCTCCATTTTTCCCTATCCAGCAATTTCCTTCTCTCCCTGAGTCCTGCCCTCCCAATCCATGCCCATCCATGCTCCTCTGTCCCCTGCCCCCTCCCTTCATCCATTTCCAGTAATTCCCCTCTCTCCCTGTGCCCTGCCCTCCCAATCCATACCCATCCATGCTCCTCTGTCCCCTGCCGCCTCCATTCATCCTTTTCCAGTAATTCCCCTCTCTCCCTGTGCCCTGCCCTCCCAATCCATACCCATCCATGCTCCTCTGTCCCCTGCCGCCTCCATTCATCCTTTTCCAGCAAGTCCCCTCTCGCCCTTCCATGCCCCCCCCCCCCGTCGCATCCATGCTACTCTCTCTCCCATGTCCCAGCCTGGCCCGCCCTCTTCTCCCCCCCCCCCCCCCTTCGCATCCATGCATCGTTTTGTTTTGTTTTTTCTTCTTTTTCAATTTACCTCCGTGGTTCCGGCAACGAAGCGTCAGGGAAGGAGGCGGCGCTCCCGACGTCTAGCTTTCCCTTCGCTGTGTTCCGCCTTCTTTTTAAGGCGGAACACAGCGAAGGGAAGGCTAGACGTCGGGAGCGCCGCCTCCTTCCCTGACGTTTCGCTTCCGGATTTGTTTGTTTTGTTGCGAGGGCGGGGCAGAGACGGCTGGCTGGCTTGAAGGCTTCACACCACGAATCCACGAACCCTTCAGCCTCAGCCTGGGAGTGACGTCAGATGGCTTCAAGGCTTCAAGGCTTCAGGCTTCAGGGCTTCAGACTTCCGGCTTCAAGCTTCCGGCTTCACAGAACGTTGTCTTCAGAACGTTCACGGTGCGTTTTATTATATTAGATAATGTAAACTAAAAGGTGCATGAGACATCTTAATAGGCACATACAATGCTCACAATATCCGTACAATATAATAAAACATATTTTCTCCTTTACTTCATTTTCTTTCCTCTTCTGTCCTATGATTACATTGTAGTTCTTTTCTTTCTTTATAAACTATCCTTTTATTGAGATTGTAAGCTGCTATGACTTTATCCTGAAAGACAGTATATCAAGTATGAAATAAACAATAAACAATAGACAGCCAGAGGGAGCTCCGTTCAGTCAAAATGAAAGACAAGATGGGTAGGACAAAGGCTTTACATATTTTTTATCCACAGACTTTGCACTGATTTCATAGCGAAAGTATTTGTACACTAGCACTTTTTAAAATCGCTTTTAAATACATTTTATAAACATCGCAAGCACGACGCTTGTGAAACAAAGTCAATGGAAGAAAGATAGAATTAGCAAAACTAAGGAAAATATAAGATTTTGCAATGCACTTTGAGAAAACCCACAGTATAAGGTGGAGAAGAAACCAACAGGAAAAAGAACAAAAAATTATCCCTCCCATATAGGAAAAATGTTTAGGAAAAGGAAGTTACACAAGGTTATAACCATAAGCGAGATTTCATATATCTATTACATCTGATACAATGGGAGATGAGAGAGCTGTAGATATTGGAAAAATCCTAGTGTTCGGTAATATTTTCAAATGTAACAGTTCCAGAAACACATAATCATGAGTTTGTCCATTCTGTAGCCCAGAGGGTATTCGCAGAGTATCTGCAACATTTGGCCTATCGCCACACAGGGCTACAGCAGCTCCTTCTGCATCTGTAGCTCTGCATCCAACAGCTGTGGCTTAAACATCTCAGGTTTGGGGGAGATTCTCACGTTGATTCGGACTCAGTGAATCATTGAATTTGCTGTGGGTTAGCGCTTCATGTGCAAGACCCTCTGACATCAATCCTTCTCTGGATACCACAGGAACCATGTATTGGGTGATAGTTTGTTGGGCTAAAGCAGGAATCGACCCATTCTCTGATGGGTAAGCTTGGATCTTGCCTTTGCGCTTTCTCATTTTACAATCATGAAACGCGGATGAACACACTGCACGTTCACTTCCTGCTGCTGTCTTGCTCCCTTCACACTTTCACTACCTGCATGCTTACTTGCAACTGCTTTTTTGTGCTTATTTTTCCTACACCTGTATGCATGAAGATTTGAAAATGCCATCTACGTTTGTGCTTTTCGTCCTCTCAACAGGCACCTGGGTATACATCCACTCAATGCAGGTAAAAGTAAAACAGGCAGACTTTTAGTCACACTGAGGGAAGAGATTTTGGATTTAGCTAATGCCTTTTCCAGTATTAGCTCAAGGTGAGTTATTTTCAAGCACAGTAGGTATTTTCCTGTGCCTAGAGGACTTAAATCTAAGGGGCTGATGTTCAGTCACAGACATTTTTCCCAGATATTCAATGCCTGGCCCATCTGGGCTTTGGCACTGAATATCTGGTTTTGCAGAGCAAGATAAAACATAGCCAGTTATGTAGCCCTTTTACTAAGGTGCAAGAAAAAAATGGCTTGCGTTGGTGTAGATGTGTGTATTGGACATGCGCAGGTTCATTTTTCAGTGCTCCTGCAAAAAAGGACTTTTTTGTGCCAAAAATGGACATGTGGCAAAATAAAAATCAGCGTGTCCATTTTGGGCCTGAGACCTTACCACCACTCACATGTTAACTGGGCAGTAATTGTCAGCGTGCTTGCATTGCCAATTAATGCCCGGTTAGCGCCATGCGGTAGAAAATATAAATTATTTTCTGCTGTGTGTTTTGGATGTACATCAATATTAGAATTACCGCCCGGGGCACGCAGTAATTTGATGCATGTTGTACGCACGTAGGCACCTACTCATCTTAGTAAAAGGGTCCCTTAATCGGCTATGGGTTACCACATAAAGACTATCTTTTATGTAGTCCCATTTATGCAGTAAACCCGGCCAGTTTAGTTCTCAATATCAGCACTTGCCATGTGCTGACTCCGCCCTCAGAATGCCCCCCCCCCCAAAAAAAGAGCTGATTTTCGCGTAGGCACTAACTGCTAATTTTCAGCTGTGATAACTGGTTATCTGCTACTGAAAATTAGTGAATAGCCCCCAAGAGGCAATATAACTGGCCAGGAGCTGTTTCTTACCAGTTAAACAACTGGAGCATTCGCATATGAGTATCAACCCTTAAGCTTATACCTGAAACTTAGTTATACCTGAAACAACATTACAAGACACATTAGTGGGTTTTGAACACAGCCTGCTGCTCTAACCATTAAGCTACTTCTAAGATTTGGTTAAGTATCATGGGTAAAACTTTATATAATTCACTTTGGAAAATTTCCTTAATATCGTCTTACAGAGAATTTGATTTTGCTTGATCAACCTTTAGCATTCCAATTGGACATCTCTCTTTTTGTTTTCCAAGACTTCCATATGGTATCTCTTCAAATGTAGACATATTGAACTGCTCAGTAAAATTGTGATGGGACCCTGGACATAAAAGTTTGTTTGTGATATCTTGGATGAAGCAGAACAGAGTAATGCAGTACTGCAAATGCAACTTAATACAGTGAACCTCAGTGAAATCAATACAAAGTGTTAATACATATCATGAGAGAAAATAAACCTCAAAGAGTTATAAAGGAAACTGTAAATTTCAAACCTTCAAAAATTTACAGTAGCTAAATCTAATCCACAGGATTTCAGAGAAATCCACTGTGAGGAGAGATAAAAAGAGCTTATGCATTAAATTTGGACAAACAAGGCAGCTAATATCACTCGAAGATTACGTCAGTGCTAAATCAGTAAAGCTGAATGTGCAAGAGAGATATCTTTCTGATTAAATCCCCAGACACATATTCTTCTCATATGGATTTAAACATTATTAAATGGATCAATCAAAACCTAGCTAACAGAGCAAAATAATATTACATTAAAAGCTTAGGAGGAAACTGAAAGAGCTATTTATAGCATAAAGGAACTTTAAGGCTAGCTCAGTGACCTAGTGACAGCAAATTCCTCAGCCATGGGCAATTAGGTTTTGCTAAATTCATCTCATGCTTCTCAGGAAGTCTTGGAATCCCAGGAAACAAAAAAAAAAACTGTTAAATTGCGAAACAATAAAGGCATAGTATAAAGCAAATAAAATACATGGGGATGCAAAATCAACACAGACAAAATGACAAAATAGTAACTAATAATAACTTAATGGATACTTTCCAGATCAAATGTTCAACACTCCTTACACTATCTGAAAACTGTTTCAACACTGCTGTCCAGCAGTGCCATATTAGTTATCATCTATAAACCACGCCTCATTCACCTCAGTCACCCACAGATGTTATCATCCCATAATTAACCATTCCCACATAGACAATGCAGATGAACACCCTCCTGCCCAAAGTTCTGGGACAACCCACCAACTGTCTCTATCGCATACCTTATCATGAACCCTTTCAAATTTTCTTCAGGAGCAACTGGTAGTGACTAATGGAGATAGGACTGGTGTTTAGGGGGTTGGGATATGTGATGTTCCTCCAACCTTGTAAGGAAGTAGGATAAGTACATAAGTATTGCCATACTGGGACAAACTGAAGATCCATCAAGCCCAGCATCCAGTTTCCAACAGTTGCCAATCCAGGTCACAAGTACCAGGCAAGATCCCAAAACAGTACTCCCAAAACAGGATTGTGAATTGATTATAGGCTTAATATTGTTTGTATTGTTGTTCTTATTTTCGAGTGAATTGCATGATAGTAGGAAATTTCTTGCACGAGTAGGGAGGGATTATTATTTTTAACTTTGCGATATGACCAATCACTTTCCTTTGTCAAATTAGTGGATGGGGTAGACTGGTATTACAGAATTTTAAAATCATATTGTTTTAATTCTTTGGCACAGTTTTATGATATAATAGCGCACAGTATAAAGTGGTTTGGATCTATTTAAGGAAAAAAGACGTTACAGAAAGGAAATCCAATTCAGAATAGAGACGTTTAGCTTATAAAGTCCAAAATGGCCATCCATCTCACATGCATTTTCCAGCAGAAAATACATCAGAATTTCCTGTTCAAAAGTATGTGAGATGGATATCCATCTGCTGAGGACATCCAGCATGAGCAGCCATTTTACAAACTGGAAAATCCAACATATGAATGGCAAAAAAGCAGAAAAAAGGATGTCTGTCTGGCAGCATTCTTAGAAGGATGGTCATACAGTGAGCCCTACAGAGCAATAGGCAGCCTAATAGTTAGTGCAGTGGACTTTTAACCAAGGGACCCAGGTTCAAATCTAATTTTAACTCTTTCATTTTGTAATTATGAGCCCTCCAGGAAATACATACTGTATCTGAATTACACCACTTCAATAGACTTTAGGCTTGCGGGTGGCTTATATATTTAGGCACACAAAAAATAAAGAGATAAAGTGGGATTTCAACCTGAGATTTGTTTTCTGTGGAATGCCCATAATACCTGAAGCTATCATAGAGCCTAGCATCCCCTTTCAGTTTCACTTGCAGGGGAGAGGGAGAGAGACAGCAACCACTGAAGGATTAAGAAGGTGTCATGCCTTAATCCTCGCAGTGGTCAGCGGCTCAATTAGAGCATGTTTTTGTACCTTGGATGTAAGTAAAACAGGTCCAGTTTAGGATGTCCTTCTTTTTAGACTTGGACATTAATCTGCAGGGGAAAAGAGGGGATGCTTTCTGCTATTGCTGTTGGACATCCTGATTTTGGACTCTCCCAAGTCCAAACATATCCCCTTGTTATTTGGACATCCTGCAGTGTTGTACAGCCCTTGTCTGCCTTTGGAAAATCAGGATTTGGATATTTCAAGCACATGGATGTCCATTTGGACATTTTGAGATGTCCATATGCTTTGAAAGTAAGCTCCATAGTCTCAAGCCAGGGCTTAATTTGTAGACAAAAAGGAAGTAGAACTGTGGAGTTGGGGAGGGGTTCAGGCAAGAGAAGAGGAGATGCATTAGGGAGTGCACTAAAGACCCCTTTTACCAAGCTATGGCAAAAAGGGGCTGGAGCTGGTGTTGGTGCGTGTTTTACACATGCGCCAAGGTCCCCTTTTACCGCAACTGGTAAAAAGGAAGTCTTACTTTTCAACACTTGCTGCATGGCCATTTCAGGGGGGGGGAAGCCCTTACTGCCAACCATTCAGGTGGCAGTAAGGGCTCCCTCGTTAACCTGGCGATAAACACCGGAAATGATGGCATGCTAGGGGTGCAAAGTAACCGCCGGACTGCTGCGATAGCCTGGTGGTACTTCTTGTATAGCAAGTGGTAAACCCGCATTGGGTTTACCACTGCTTAGTAAAAGGAGCCCTAACTGTTTTCTGATCTGCTCTAGGTTTAACCCTCCCCTCTTTTCCCCTGCAGATTGCCTAAAAGGGAGGGGCTAGAGTAGAACACCCCTGCTGCTCTGGATTCGGAAAAGAAGTGGTGCAACTGAGTTCCAGGTCATTCTCACAGAAATGAAATCCTGATCAAAGTCCCAAATAGAGACAAGTACTATTTAAGCTGGAATCTGAAAGGAGCAGAAAGAAATGCATTCCCAAAATATAACAACAGTAGCAACAGCTATTAGTAATAATTAGAGAATTTTTAACCATGTGATCAGTGTTTTCCATAAATTATGTTTATCATTACTAGATTACTAAACATGTTTTCAATTTAAAGAATTTAGGGCAATTTCAAAGCAATTTAAGTGGGTAGGAGGGGCTCCTGCCTGCTTAAATCACACTTACCAAGCTGCTGCTGATATTCAGCAGCATTTAACTGGGCAGTGACACTGAATATTGGGCGTTCCGGAAGGAGAGTTGAGGTGGGGTGGGGGAGCCTGGAGCTATGCGGGTCCTGGCAATATTCAGTGCTGGTGTTCATACAACTAAACAACCAATTAGGGCTGCATAAAAAGAAGTCCTAACTTTGGTCACTTAGCACTGAATATCAGCCAGCACCTGCCTAGCTTCAAGGTAGGAGACAATGCTGTTCCATGGAAACCTAACTTGGTACCTGTGCCTGATCTCACTTTGTCCAAATGAAGAAGGTCTGGGAGAGACTCAAGAAATACTTCAACAGACAAGAAGCATTGCCCATCTGGAAGGGAAACAGATGTTCCTGAAACTGAATGCACACAAAATATTTCCACACATGGGCTTGATTGGCAGATGCATCACAAACACATCACCAGGGTAGGATAGGATCAGGACTGTGAATTGGATTAGAAAGGGGACATCAAATGTGGGCAGGACACATATGACCCAGCAGAGCACATTTCACCCCACCTGCCCAAACACAAGTCTCCATATATAGTCACTGCATATATACACAGCAGTCTGACAGCACATATAGCCTTATGGGGAGGGGGAAAGTACAGACTCGAGGCTCTATGTAGCAGCACTATATCCACACATCCTTCCAAATCAACAAGTAATAAAAAAAACACAGCACTGGTTCAGTGCCACATAGGAATGACAGAGGAGGATGACAAAGGGTGGGTGGGAAAAAGGTCAACAATTTGCAGGACAATTATGCAATGAGTAGCAGAACCTAAAACTCTGTCCTGGAGGGGGAAGGTGGGGCAGTGAAGCAGTCAGTACCCTTGAAGGGATAGCACATTATACTCATAGGGACAAATAATGTGAGCAGGGCCACTCAGCACAACTTTCAACTAGGTCATGTCTACCCGTCTATCAACACAATAGCCTCTACCCCCTCAATCATGTAAGTGATGTACATAGTGCCTATATGAGAGCACCATGCACTGACTAGGACAGGTTGCCATGTTGATACACTATGCCCAAGCTAGCAGTGCCATCACTGTGCCATATATGTGCCAAGGAACCCCCCCCCCCCCAAAGACAGCATTAGGAGACTGCGTTTATACACATGATATGGTGGGTAGCACTTCCTGTCAATGCATAGCATTCAGGACTAGCCCAGCAAGGTTGCAGAAAGAAACCTCTGTGAGTAGACAGTAACTCAAGCTGTCTCTCCTTCTGTCTCCTTTTCCACACAGATTGTGGACTTGGAGGACCAGGTACTTGTACCACTCAAGACCAGAATGGCTCCAGGGGATCTGTGCCCAGATGGAGGAGGAAGTCAGTACCATGTATCCACACATGACTGCTGTCATCACAGCTGACCAAGCCCTAGCACTCACTGTGACAAGACATCGCAGAAAGAGGAAGACAAAAAACAATATCTGGAAAAGATAAAAAAAGCTGATAAAGTAGCCAGGAAAGCAAAAAAATGCAAATGGAAGAAAAAAATAGCCTATGCAGTAAAATGAGAGAACGACAATTTTGTTTAGATGATAGTGATATGAGAAAATACAAAAGTGGCATTGTGGAACCAAAGGGTGAAGAGGAGAAGCCCATAAGTATAAGTGGAATTGCTTAACAAATATTTTTCTTCAGTGTTCACAGATAAAGGTCTGGGAGGAGGACTGCATTAAACAAAAACAGATAGGAATGGAACTGAAGTAAACCTTGGAACAATTTTTAGAAGCCTTTGTTCATTGCAAGCTAGCTAAGGTAAAAGTAGACAAAATGATGGGGCCAGGTGGGATACATCTAAGGGTATTGAAGGAACTTAGGGAAGTTCTGGCCACTCTGTTGTTGGACCTTTTTAATGCTTCTTTAGAATTGAGAGTGATCTTGGAAGACTTGAGAAGGGCAGATATGGCCCCTCTCCACTAAATGTGACAATAAAGAGAAGGCTGAGAACTACAGACCAATTAATCTTATCCAGTGACGATCCTAGGTCGGCTGCCACCCGGGGCGGATCGCTGCTGCTCAACCCCCTGGGGTGCAGCGGTGTCCATCCCCCCAGGGTGCAGCACGACATCCTCCCTGGCACAATGACACCCCCCTCCCGGCACATCAACCCCTCCTGGTACATTCATGGCTGCTGGGCGCAGCCGCACGGCTGTTGGCTCCGCTGGCTCCCTGTTCCCTCTGCCCCGGAACAGGAAGTAACCTGTTCTGGGGCAGACGGAAAAAGGAACCAGCGGAGCTGACAGGCATGTGGCTGCTCTCTGCACTCCTCCAGCAGCGTGCACCTGGGGCAGACCACCCCCACCACCCCGCCCTCAGTACGCTACTGATCTTATCTCTGTGGTGAGTAAATTAATGGGAATTCTGCTAAAACACAGGATAGTTCAGTTTCTGGAATCCAATGGATTGCACAATCTCAGGCAGCATAATTTACTTGAGGTATATCTTCTTGGGTGAATCTGATTCATTTCTTTAAGTGACCAGAGAGTTTGATGGAAGAAGAGCACTAGATGTTTATGCATAGATATAAATAAAGCATTTAACACTGGTTGAGTAAGAGGTAGTGGCATAGCCAAGGGGGCCTGGGCCCCCCAATTTGGGTTCAGGGCCCCCAAGGTCTGTTGGTTTGGCTGGCAAGGGTCCCCAAGCCCTGCCAGCAGAAGCTTTCCTGTGGCAATATTTGCCGCCGCACTGCCTGCCCTGCTTTCCCCCTTCCCTGTGCACTGGGTGTAGATAATATGAGGAGGTATCTAGTGAAGAATTGCCCTATCTCTGCCCCCCATGAGAGTTCAGCATCTCTCCTTACATTGCTAACCACCCAAGTATCTAGCATTTCCCCTTCCCCTCCTTATGTCTTCCTCATCTTACTCCCACCTCACAGTGTACACTATCTCATTTCCTCTTCCCTATCTCCCCTTCGACCCAATACCCCCCCCCCCCACACACACAATTGGCTATTTCCTCATTCCTTTCCTACTCCCAAAGTGTCCATCATCATCTTATTTCCCCTTCCATACCCTCTATGTCAAGCATCTCATCCCTATTCCCCTTCCTCTTACCAGATCTCCTGCCACAGCCATATTACCTCCACCCAGGTAAGAACTTCTAGTTGGAGGGGGCAGGACGCAGCAGGACTTGAGGATGGGCCTGTGCTGAAAGACTCATGCCAAGCCAGCAGCAACATTAAAACTGCTGCTCACCTGCTGTGCTGGAGCCATGATGATGCGGTCCTCCAAATTCTGCAGTCCTCAATGGATTTCTTGTCCAACTAGAGGACTTGCTGATAAGTTGCCCAATTTATTTGAGATTGAAATATGAATAACAATGTAGTAAATCATTCTGGTGTGATGACTGTATTTCAGCACAGTTATATGCTTGTTGACAGAACTCTCACTCTGTGTATGATGGCATACCTTCTGTGTTTTGATGCCTATTATGGATGTGTTAAGAAACAAATGGATGTGAGAGAGATTCGTTTTTGTGAGATTCTGTGGATTTTTTCTCCATAACTTTTTTTTTCAGAACACAATTACTTCAGAGTTTTTCTGGGTCTGAATTGTATAATTTATACCTACTCACAATTCCTAGTTGATTAGAATCCCCTTTTACAGATAATTGCATGCACCTGCACTTAGATTTCTGAAGGTGAAAATGGAATACATTATGAAAAGTACAGGAAATTTATCTCATTAGAATTGGCTATTGAGGGGTCTACTGATGTAAGAAAATGTAGTTTAGATTTACAAATACATTTATCAAAAGGGAATTAAAACTATATATTTGTTTCCAGCAGTTTTTACTCTTGAATAGTGCCTGATAGCCTTTAAAGTAGATTAGCTAATCAATATCTTACATTTTCTAAGAGTTGCATATGGTGCAGAACATTAAGCACTACCTTCCATGCCAAATTTTTGGTGAAAAAAAGCATTCTAATGGAAGCAATGCACTGAAATGGGGTAGAAATGGAAGATCCGCATGAAAACACACTTGCATGCACATTTATAGAATAGAGCATAAGAGTTTACGCATGGATCTGCAAAGGGGGCATGGCCATGGGAGGGCCAGGGGTGATCCCTTTAAATGAGCACAGTGTTATAGAATTCAGGAGATCTGCACCCAATTTGTGCACCGGGATTTACACCTGGTTTCAGTTAGTGTAACTCCTTGTGCCCAGAGGTGAGCGTGAATTGCGGTGTTACACGCTATACTATAAAGGGCGCCGATCCCAGAATGCACATTATAGAATACCGTTCAGTGCCAATTTTTCTTGGCACTGAATTTTGAGTGCTATTTATAGAATTTGCCCCTTATTGTGTAATATTTTATTTTACCTCTCCTATAGAGGTGGGATCAACACAAGCCTCTTCTCCCTTTATCTTCTGCACAGTCTGCCAGGCTACTATCGGGCTCATTTTCGAAAGAGAAGGACGCCCATCTTTCAACACAAATCGGAAGATGGGCGTCCTTCTCCCAGGGTCATCTTCAACCCATAATGGAAAAAAACGTCGTCCCTGATGAGCACTTGGACGACTTTATCTGGTCCTGTTTTTCTTACAACCAAGGCACAAAAAGGTGGTCAAAATGACCGGATGACCACCAGAGAGGATCGGGAATGACCTCCCCTTACTCCCCCAGTGGTCGCTAACCCCCTCCTACCCTCAAAAAAATCTTTAAAAATATTTTTGCCAGCCTCTATGCCAGCCTCAGATATCATACTCAGGTCCATCAAAGCAGTATGCAGGTACCTGGAGCAGTTTTAGTGGGTGCAGTAGACTTCAGGCAGGTGGACCCAGGCTCATCCCCCTCCCTACCTGTTACATTTGTGGAGGAAACAGCGAGCCCTCCAAAACCCACCAGAAACCCACTGTACCCACATCTAGGTGCCCCCTTCACCTGTAAGGGCTATGGTAGTGATGTACGGTTGTGGGTAGTGGGTTTTAGGGGGGGTTTGGGGGGGGGGGGCTCAGCACACAAGGTAAGGGAGCTATGTTTCTGGGAGCATTTTATGCAGTCCACTGCAGTGCCCCCTAGGGTGCCCAGTTGGTGTCCTGGCATGTCAGGGGGACAAGTGCAATAGAAATTCTGGCTCCTCCCATGACCAAAAGGCTTGCATTTGGTCGATTCTGAGATGGGTGTCCTTGGTTTCCATTATCACTGAAAATCAGAAACAACCAAGTCTAGGGATGTCAATCTCTAAGGACAACCTAAATTTCAAGATTTGGGTGTCCCTGACCGTATTATCAAAATGAAAGATGGATGTCCATCTTGTTTCGATAATACGGGTTTCCCCGCCCCTCCATCGGGACGTTTTGCAAGGACGTCATCAACAAAACTTGGGTGTCTCTTTTGATTATGCCCCTCCATGTGGACAGACTAGATGTTTTATGAGGTTATATACACTGGATCAACACTATAACAGTAGACTGGAGGCAGTGTAATAATTAATCCTTAATTATATTCATTTGATCCCTGACACAGGTGCTATGCTGAAACACAGTCATGTTGGGTCCTCAATAAAACATTATTTCCTCAACCTCTTCATGTGGCCATCTCACTCTTCTTCTTCTTCTTCTTCTTTTTCTTTTATTTTTTTTATATTTAATTGCATTACATTAAGAAAACAAAAAGAAAAAAAGAAAAGAAAATTGCACCTTACAAAAAAATAATTAACCAATTAAACATCAATAAAACAATCCTAAATTAAATTGGCTCCCGTAGCCCAATTCAAGGGGAAACCTGAAAACTTTATAGACATAGAAAATGTTGATTTATTTTCAAATCCATGACTAATGATCTCATGACCTTACAGACCCATATCCTGCTCCTCCACAGAAAAAAAAATCTTATGAGGAAACTTTATCACTGAAAAAATTCTCCAAATGGAGATGGTCAAAAAAGGTGTATTGTTTCCATTGCCAGGAGATTAAAAACGTAAAGGGGAAAAAAGGACCCTCCCACTTGAGAAATACTTGATTTCAATTGAACCTTTTATCTGGCAAGCTGAAGAATTTAAGCCATAAGATCCAGCTCAAATTGAGCATAAGGACCGGCATTGAGAGGCTAAGCTCTCAATGATGCAGTAGCGAAACAAGAGTGCTCTGTTGAGCACTCTGCTCTATTCTACTGAAAGCTAAGTTTCAGTTTACCTATAGCGTCATAAAGTGTTGAAAAATGTCATGTTTAAAAAAAGTTAAAATTGTTATTGAAAGTGAATGATGACAATAAAAAGGAGGGGGTTTTTTTTAGACTTATGATGAAGCTGCTTAGTGCAAGGACTAAGATCCTTGAATTCATCAATTGAAATAATACTGTGCATCTGAAGTCTTTTTCTTCCAATATTTTGATATTGACATTGGGCAATTATTATATCAGTATACTGACATTGTATTTTTGTCAAGAAGAGAGCCGTTTGAGATTTCCTGATTTCAACTAAAGAAATAACTTTCTCCTGAGCTGTGGCCACTATACTCTTCTTGGGTGTTCTTTCATTTTTTTCTGTTGATACCCTCTGATTTGCCCTTCAGAAACATTAACAGATTTTTTTTTTGACTGAAAGCTATCACTTCCAACAGGCCCCTCAGCTAGGTAAGCTTCTTCCTGACACTTAGAATCTCCCAGGACACAGAAGTCCAGAATAGGCCCTTCCCTTCAGAATCCTTGGTCCACAGATGGCTCCAAAGGACAAAGACAGAATGGGATTGCTGTCTTCCCACAGACTCCAAATCCAGAAGCTGAGAGGCACCACCATTGGATCCCTCATTCCCATCTCTCTGGGGAGAGACAGGAAGCCCATCTTGTCCAGGCTGTCTTACCCATTAGATAAACTAGGTGGTCACTTAGGACAGTAGTTTCTGGGGGTACAGCAAAGAGCAGCTGCAATCAAAGCAAAACCAGAGGTCTTGACAGCCGTAATAATTCCAAGACACACCAATATACTATTTTTCTTGCAGACAGAGTTGGCAATTTTTGTATAGCCACTTTACTGAAGTAAATAGTTTATGCAAATTGCCCATGAAGCACACTTTAATATTGAAAAATATGATGTCCAACATGCATTTTTACAGGATCATTTCTGGAGGGACAAGCAACAAAGCCCGTTTCGTGAAAAATGAAATGGGCCCTAGGAAGGCTCTTTTCTAAGCAATTTCCCCTCTCTCCCTTGCGCTGCCCTCCATGTCCAGCGATTCTCCCATCCCCTCCCCTCCCCTCCCATCCCATCCATGTCCAGAAATTCTCCTCTGCCCTTCCCTCCCCTCCATCTCCAGCAATTCTCCTCTGCCCTGCCCTCCCATCCATGTCCCGCAATTCTGCCCTCTCCTCCCATCCCATCCATGTCCCGCGATTCTGCCCTCCCCTACCATCCCATCCGTGTCCAGCAATTCTACCCTTCTCTCCCATCCCATCCGTGTCCAGCAATTCTCCCCTCCTCTCCCATCCCATCCATGTCGGCTCGCGTCGCCTCCAGCCTTCCCTTGCCTTCCTTCTCAGTGTCC
The DNA here is from genome assembly GCF_901765095.1 of Microcaecilia unicolor. Taxonomy (NCBI): domain Eukaryota; kingdom Metazoa; phylum Chordata; class Amphibia; order Gymnophiona; family Siphonopidae; genus Microcaecilia; species Microcaecilia unicolor. Next base: position 517,570,279 of record NC_044032.1, read on the forward strand.
CGCCCTCATCTGATGTCATTTCATCTTTCCGCTAGGGTGGGACACTGAGAGGGAAGAGAACGCTGGAGGTGAGCTGCAGAAGTGGAGACAGGTTGACGGTGCAGTGGGAGCGAAAGCGGCGTGAGAGCAAACTTCTGCTGGCACCGGAGCACATTTTCTATGCAACACAATGAGAAAAAAATAGGCGCTGGCAGAACTCCGTTTAGGGGAGCAGCTGCTCCCTTGGCGCCCCACCTAGCTACATCACTGGTGAGCTAATGCCAGCTCATTTACATGCTGTTACGAACACAGCCAGCAGCCATCCAGGGAGGCACATTCGCCAGTTATTATATAGAGATGTGGTGGAATGATCATGACTGTTGAGATTAATTATTAAAAACTTAAGAAGAAGAGCTTAGGGATATGAAAGCTATTAGGGCGAGAGGGTACAAGGCTGAAAGTTCACCTAGAGTGTCTAAAACCCTATCACTGGCCCTGAATCCTGCTTCTTTCTTTCCTCCTCAATGACTGGTTAGTGTTATAAACATAGAAACATGACAGCAGATACAGACCATATGACCCATCCAGTCTGCCCATCCTCTGTAACCTCTAACTCTTCCTTTTCCTAAGCGATCCCACATGCTTATCCCATGCCTTTTAAAATTCTGGAACAGTCCTCGACTCCACAACCTCCACTGAGACGCCATTCCACACCTCCACCACCCTTTCTGTGAAATAGTACTTCCTTAGATTACTCCTAAGCATATTCCCTCTTAACTTCGTCATATGCCCCCTCATTCCAGAGCTCTCCTACAGTTGAAAAAGGCTCTCTTCCCGTACATAAATGCCCTTGAGATATTTAAAAGTCTATATCATGTCTCCTCTCTCCCTCCTCTCTTCCAGCGTATACATGTTGAGGTTCACAAAACTGTCCCTATAATTTTTGCATTCAAGACCGCTTACTAATTTTGTAGCTGCCCTCTGGACCGAATCCATCCTGTTTATATCTTTCCATAGGTGCGGTCTCCAGAACTGTTCTATTCCAATACACTCACTACCTGGTGATTATTCCTTCAAAATCCACATGAATACATGGACTCTACCATACTCACCGACTCCTGTAGGGATGCATCTTAGGTGACGGCTTTGGTTCATTCTGCTCTCACTCTTCTATAATACATTACACATGATTTTCAGTGGGGATCCATATTTATCTGTAAAGGGGAACTAGGGCACCATTGCACTTGGAAGTTAGTTAATGCCCTAGAACTATGGATAAAATCAAATGCATAAACCAATCAATTTCCAGAGAAAAGAAAAGAAAATAGCACTTTAGTCCCAACATTTTCTGATTAAGCTGGTTTCATTTTGGTAACAAAACAAAAGAAAAATAAACATTATCTCGTCTGTGTTTTATTTCCTGTCTGCCTTCCCCATCCTTGTCAGTGCTATATGTTCTGCCACTAAAGTTGTGTTGTGTATGTTGTTTACATTAGTTTTGAAGAGATGCCAAGTCTCACTCATTAGGAGTGTGTCACATTCATCTGAAAGCTTATCACTCTCACACTCTTTCAGCCCTATTTCTTACTCATCAGAGCTTCAGTCCCAGTGCACTGATCTTGATCAGTGCTTTCATGAGAGGGAAGCCTTAGTGAAGTAAACCAAGTGGTCCAACCAGTAGGAAGAAATCTGAGCACACCTTCCTGCCTACTGCTTCCCTTTACCCTGGCCCTTTTCCCTTTATTGCAGGTACATGTGCTCTGAATCCAATGTATATCGTTTTAACTACTGGGTGGAAGACAATTTTCAGCTAAAAGGTTTTCTCAAATTGTTCCCCATTTTGTCTGTACTCTTTCAGAGGCTCCAAAGAAAAGCCAATATCATTTAAGGTTACATTGATTCACACCCTGGATGTACGTATAGTCTAAAAAATCACATTCTTCGGCCTTCAATCTCACTCCTTGGTATGGTAAATTTCACCCTTAGGGATGGTTCACCCTTGACATCTCTGGTTTTGTATTTGTAGATATAGCAAGTCAAGCTAGCAGTAAGTTCCTGCTACAGCTTGTAATCTCTATTCTTATAAGTCAAACCTTGCAATGAGACCCATTTTCTCCAGTCAACGGTAGACCCAAGGAATTTTAATAAGACAAGAGACGGCATGATATCAAAAAGTTGAAGCCATCTCCCCATGCAGCTGCCATATTGATGTACCCTAAACCATCCAAAATCTCCCTGAAACAAACTATCAGTTATGAACCTTAGACAAAGTGAGTCCGCATTTGGAATAAACACTTTGTCCAAGGTTTGTAGCTGATAGTTTGCTTCAGGTTTCAAGATTCATGTTGTGCCTCTATTGGTAACTTCCTCAGCCCCCTAGTCTTATGAGTATTCTTTGCATTGCACTATGCCCTGCACGAGTAGAATTCTTCATCTTGGGCTCAGTCCACAGCCTCTGGAAAACATATATTCCATTGACCTTAAGTCTAACATCCTCCCCTCACTGAAATCCACCTTTTCTCACAGGAGCTTAACACCCATCTCTGCAAGAATTCAGAATTCATCTCATAGTATCACAGTAGATGACGGCAGATAAAGACCTGTGTGGTCCATCCAGTCTGCCCAATACGATAAACTCATTACATATGGTTTGAAGTGATAAATCATATGTATACCCGATCTTGATTTATCCTTGCCATTTTTAGGGCACTGACTGTAGAAGTCTGCCTGGCATTGGCCTTGTTCCAAAATTTCTGAAGTTGTTGTCAAAGCCCCTGAAAAGCTTCACTCCAGCCCATCCAAAACTATTCAGGGCACAGACCGTAGAAGTCTTTCCAGCACTGGTTTTCCTACCTAATCTCCGCTAAGCTTCTTTGGGTCTGATCCTTCTAAACAGGATTCCTTTCTGTTTGTCCCACACATTTTTGAATTCCATTACCATTTTCATCTCTACCACTTCCCGCGGGAGGTCATTCCAGGTATCTACCACCATCTCAGTGAAAAAATATTTCCTGATATTATTCCTGAGTTGGCCCCCTTTCAACCTCAATTTATGTCCTCTGGTTCTACCACCCTCCCGTCTCTGGAAAAGATTTGTTTGTGAATTAATACTTTAAAATATTTGAACATTGGCATCATATCACCCATGTTTCTCCTTTCCTCCAGGGCATACATGTTTAGGTCAGTAACAGGCTTATTTTCGAAAGAGAAGGGTGCCTATCTTCCGACACAAATCGGGAGATCGGTGTCCTTCTCTCAGGGTTGCCCAAATCGGCATAATCGAAAGCCGATTTTGGGCGCCCCCAACTGCTTTCCGTTGCAGGGATGACCAAAGTTCATGGAGACGTGTCGGCACCGTAACGAAGGTGGGATTGGGGCGTGCTTAACACATGAGCGTCCTCGGCCAATAATGGAAAAAAGAAGGGTGTCCCTGATGAGCACTTGGCCGACTTTACTTGGTCCATTTTTTCTTGTGACCAAGCCTCAAAAAGGCCTTCTCCTTGCCCGCCAGTATGGCTATACTTATGAGATAGGGGAAGTAGGTGAAAAGAGGTGTTCCAGGGGAAGGGAGGAGCAAGTGGAAAGGGGATGCCAAGGGGAAAGGAGGAGTGATGTGAAACCTAAGGTGAGGGCTTTTTAAACATTTTATAATGTGGTTTTAATCATGCAGGCCAGCTTCTAGTGCGTACAAAGTTAAAAATGAAAAATGTATCTTGTGATTAGGCTAATCACTGTTAATACTATTATATTTATGCCTTTTGTTTTCTGAGGAAATAGGTTTTTTTCCCTTGTGATTATAGTTTGCATGATATGCATTGAGTTGACAGCACTGGAAACCAAAGTTATCCATTATCTATAGGAAAGACACAGAATGGGCGCCAGCAGTGCAGGCTTCATCACAAGCTGCCTTAAAACAATGCAATTCAGATTTGTTCTGGAGAGACCTCTTGTAAGGAGTGAGAGGTTAAAATCGCTTTGCCTCAGGAACTTGGTTAATTACTCCTCCCCTAGGATTGAGTTATCCTGAGTCATAACTTATTGAAAATAAAGGCTAATGCTTTGCAAAGGTTATTCTCATCCTTTTAGCAAGAAATTGGTGATTCTGCAAATCTGTTCTTCGAAGGACATGCTTCTGGCAGCTTTTTAAATGCACTGTGGGCATGAAGTGGTCACTATGCCTTTTTGCATTACATCAGTGGTGAAGCCAGACTTCTATTTTGAGTGGGCCCAGAGTTAACTGGTATGGGTCCTGCCAGCCCCCCCTTAGCTTAGGGTTACAATATTTGCGGAGACAAAAAAGAGGGATCCCAAAGTTAAAATCCTGCCCCAGGTCACCCCCAGCCCACACTGCACCATGCCGCACAGTCACCTTGACCCCCTAAGAAAGCCAGATTCCATAAGCGGTGAAAATACTGGTAAAAGTAACAGAAATGCATTTTCTTCTGTACTCTGCTAAATACAAAATTAGAAAATATATAAATTTCCAAAAAAGCAAGCATCCATGAGCTGCATGCCCCCCTTTCCTTTCTCTCCCATTCATGAGCAGCATGAACCCCTCTCCTCTCCTTTCCTTTCCTCTCCAACCCCTTACATCCATGTGCTGCATTTCCCCTTTTTCCCTTCCCCCTTTCCCTTCTATCCCCTTCCCTCCATGTACAGCATGTCCTCCTTTCCTCTCCCTTCCCTTCCATCCACGTGCAATTGGTCCCCTTCTCTCCCTCCCATCCATGAGCAGCTTGTCCCCTTCTTTCTCTCCCATCCATATGCAGGATATCAACTCCCTACATCTCCTATCCATATGCAGCTTGTCCCCTTCTCTCTCTCTCTTATCCATATGCAGCATTTCAACCCCCCTCCCCTGTCCTATCTTACAGCCCTAGGGGTCTAGGGACCTCTTTGGGGCAGGACGGAAACCCACTCTTTACTGCCAGCTGCCTCCACTTTGTTAAATGACTGCTGAGATTTCAAGTGGTGGCCTCCCAAGACTTCCACGGAAGTCTTGAAAGGCTGCCACTTTAAGTATCTGCAGCCATTTTAAAGAAACAGCAGACAGGAAACAGTGGGTTATTTCCTGCCCCAAAGAGGCCACTAGACCACCAGGACACATTATGGTAGGTCCATGTGGGGAAGAGAGCAGAGGCGTATCTGGACTTTGGCGGGAGGGGAGGCCAAAGCCAGAGTGAGGGGGCACATTTTAGCCCCCCCTGGCACCGCCAACCCCCCCCCCGCTGCCGCCACCACCATTGCCGACCCCCTCCACCGCCATTGCCGGACCCCCGCCGCCAAGTTTGCCCCCCCCTGCCAAAGACCTTCTCCACCCCCCTCCCGCCGCCAACCCTCCCCCACCGCTGTCGCCTACCTTTGCTGGCAGGGGACCCCAACCCCCGCTAGCCGAGGTCCTCTCTTCCATTGCAGCAAAGTATCCTTCAGTTTCAAATTCTGAGTCTGACGTCCTGCACGTTGTACGTGCAGAATGTCAGACTCAGAACAGGAAGCTTTGCTGCAATGGAAGAGAGGACCTCGGCTGGCGGGAGTTGGGGTCCCCCACCAGCAAAGATAGGCGACGGCAGGAGGGGGGGTGGAGAGTGTCGTCGGTAGGGGGGGGGTCCAGGTCCAAATCTACCTGGGCCCAGGCCCCCGTGGCCCCACACAGATATGCCCCTGGAAGAGAGAAGGCCAGCCAGTCAGCCAGCCGGTCTGCTTGCCAGCCTATCCATCTCTCGAGAAACCCAGACAAACAGGCAAGATGGTAAAAACCATCTGGACCTCTGATAGTCCCCTGAAAAAGAGGGCATGTCCAAGGTAAGGTAACCCTACCTTTGTTCAGCATTTCCTCTATTCTTCCAAAGTCCCCACCCCCAAAAGGCTGGCATCTGCCCCCATCCCTCTTCAGTGTACCTCAGAGATGATCTGGCAGCCATAGCGATTCATCCTTGCTGCCTGTGCTGGCCCCTGCAGGCTTTCCTCTGCCCTGTCCCACCCTTGCTGACCTCATTTCCTGTTACCTCACTGGTAGGATGCCTTAGAAGGAAGCTTGGGGGGGTGGGGCAGGCACAGATAGTGTAGATGAAGTGCTGTGGCTGCCGGGATACCTCTGAGGTACATTGGGACAGGGAGGATTCAGACAAAGTGCAGATGCCAGGCCACCAGCAGAGAAGAGGAGGAGAGAGGAGTGATGTGCCACCACTAGGTGGGCCTGATCGAAGAATGGGTGGGCCTGCTCCCACTGAGGCCCACCCATTACTACGCCCTTGATATGCATTATTGAAATACTGTGCATATCAACTAAGAGACATGAGAACGGAACTGGAGACATAAGCGATCATTTTAGAAGAATCTATACATGGGAATAGTTGCATTTCCATGTTTGGGTTGTACATGGATATAAATGGCAATTTCAGAAAGCCATTTATTGCACATATTTAGATGTCCTGGGATATATGCAGGAGATATCAAGAAGGTATGTTTCAGGCACAGTTTGAATGGGTAAAGAAAACTTGGCCATGTGTTACGCATTTTATAAAGAGAATATGCATATAATTCAAAAGAAGTGCTTGTTTTGACCAGGACTTGAAATGATTCATCTAGGAGGCATTTATGCTTAGCCCCAAGGTACTTTATTCAGCACCAGGGCCGCTGAGAGACTGAACCGGGCCTGGGGCAGGGCCGCTGCTGCCCCCCCTCCTGATTGCTGCCACTGCCACCCCCTGATCGCTGCCGTTTCCCCCCTCCTGATCGCTGCCGCTGCCTAAATACCTTGGCTGGCAGGAATCCCGAGGCCCCACCAGCAGATGACATCTTCCTCCAGCACTGATCGTCTGCCCCTGCGGCTGCTTTTCCTCTCAGGGCATGCTCGGTTTCAAAACTGAGCATGCATGCCTGAGAGGTAAAGCAGCCGCTCAGCAATTGGGCAGAACAGCAGTGCTGGAGGAAACTCCGGGTCCTCCCCAGCCTCCAAGGGGGGCCCAGAACTGGAGTTTTCTCTCCCCTGATCCTGTCAGGATGTAACATGATATGAGTTTAATTGTCAGAATTAAATGTGTAGCAGAATTATTGATTTTGCTGGATCAAATACCAATATAAAAATACAGCTTTAAAGACTTATTGAGACAGAAGCAGATCAACTGGTTTGGCTTCCACCTCCCCCTTTCCCCCTTAACAAAAGACTACTCAGAAAAAAATGAGAAACTGGTCTGAAGTTCCTCTTTTTCCCTCCCACTTGAAAGACTGATCTGAAGATCCTGGCTGGGTGTGAATCAGCATAATAAAAAATCAAAGAGAGACAGCAGCCACAGAGTCTGGGGTTTGTGATTAAGCCATTTGCTACAATAAGCCATTTGCCAGCAGATATCCAGGAAACATGTGACCATGCTTCCCTACAAACTACAATACCCAGGAATCAGTAGCCCCTAAGTTTTCCATAAGAAAATTATAAAAAGCCTGGGAAAAGCCCAGATCTCTCTCTTGGGACCTGCTGCTCTTGGGGCCTGCTTCTCTCTGCAGAACTACACACACACACACACCCTGACAAGAATTCTCCAAGCAACAACCACAGCTTTGCAAGAAAAGACTTCTTCAACCGAGACGATTCCTTCTTCACTCTCTCTCAGCTTCAACAATTCTGCAACAAAGATTTTGTAAGTTATTCAGATCTGTTACTTTGTTTTTAAAGCACAAATTCTTCTGTTCTAAGATTCTTAATACTAACTGAAACCTGTATTGTAAATAAATCTTTTTAAAGCTAATTATATGGTCTTTTATGTTCTGATGGCACATGGTCACTTTTAAAATTTAGTGCCATGCTCTCAAGCCTTGCAGTACTACTACTACTACTACTTAACATTTCTAGAGCGCTACCAGGGTTACGCAGCGCTGCACAATTTAACAAAAAGAGACAGTCCCTACTCAAAGAGCTTACAATCTAATAGACAAGTGAACGGTCGGTCCGATAGGGGCAGTCAAATTAGGGCAGTCTGGATTCACTGAACGGTTAATGTTCTTAAAATATAAAAATACAGCACATGCTCCGAGCAATTCCCCCTGTTATTAAATATCATATTAAGAACTGTGAACATTTCTTGTAACAAGGACATAATCACTCGGGTCCCATCAGGAGCAGAAGAGACCCTGGCGCTGGGCCCCTCTTGGAGGCCCAGGCCCGGGAAATTTTGCCCCCCCTGCCCCTCCCTCTCGGTGGCCATGTTCAGCACTTACAATACAATACAATTTGTTCTGTAATTGATGGCTCTTATATCTATATACTGTATATATATATATATTTTTTTTTTTTTGTTACATTTGTACCCCACGCTTTTCCCACTCATGGCAGGCTCAATGCGGCAGGCAATGGAGGGTTAAGTGACTTGCCCAGAGTCACAAGGAGCTGCCTGTGCCGGGAATCGAACTCAGTTCCTCAGTTCCCCAGGACCAAAGTCTTCTTGGTCTCTTCTACATATAGTTGTTTGTGCTTATATATAGAAATAGCAAAAAGGTTACCACTGCCACATGTAATTGCCGGTATTTATATGTAGAAGCTGCTGAATGATGATGCTCTTTTCTGCATGTGTAAGTTTTTAATAGCAATGTTTATATTTAAACATTTTCTATACCGTCTAATTTGAAAATAATCCCATTGATGCGGTTTCCTGATGTACGTGCTGAGAAATGCATGTGTTATCTGCTGGTGTCCTTAAATGTAGTTTACAAAAGGTTCCCCATTTGGCAGAACTTTTTGTAAAATACTGGGGGAATTCTGAATGTTCTGACCTGGACATTCCAGTTTCTACCTCAATGTTTTATGCAAAATAGGGCCTCACACAAAAATAAACATAACCTATCAAACACAAGGTATCAAGTGTATGTGATATTATTGATGTACAGTACTTAAATGTTTTCAACCATGCTGTTATTTTTATTTATTTATGGTGTTTTGTGTTTCCTTTTTCCCCATGGAATCCTGTGGTGCTCAGGTGTATAGATGGTTAAATGACTGGGTGATAATTGTGTATTTTGGCATTTTTTTGTTATAATAGAATGACATTCATGGAGGAAGCATAATAATGATATTACCATTAATGCACACAGAAAAGTTGTGTGATAAATTGGCAATGAGTTGAATGCAAATGTACGCAAAGCTGTTCTGTTAACCATATGATTTACATTAATCCTCCCAGTAAAATAAAATTTTGTTTCACTTGTTGCTGCATCAGGGGTTATGCCCAATGAGACTTTATAGCACCATGTCAAATGTTACCTTGTGAAATTTCTGCTATTTTTACTGACTTCAGTTTTGTTCCAGTTGTGTTGGAATTTAAGCAATTCATGTAAGTGCTGGTTAGTGATTGATTCACAGTTTATTACAGTGGCGTAGCCAAGGGTGGGCTTGGATGGGCCCAGGCCCATCCACTTTGGGTTCAGGCCCACCCAGTAGCAACACATCTATAATGTGGCTGGCAGGGATTCCCAAGCCCCACCAGCCGAAAACTTCCAACTGTCCCTCCTGCATACCTTTTAAATAGCAGATCTTTGCCTGCAGCAAGCAGTGACTGATACATACTGTTCGCACCGGCCCCGCAGCCTTCCCTCTGATGTATTCCCGCCTATGCGGAAACAGGAAGTTGCATCAGAGGAAAGGTTGTGGGGCCAGCATGAGCAGTGTGTATTAGTTGCTGCTCGCTGTTGGTGAAAATCTGCTATTTAAAAGGTATTCAGGGAAGGGCAGATGTTTGATAGACCATATGGATACAGGCAAGAGAGGGAGAGACCAAATCACTTGTGGGACAAGGTGGAGTTCTTCTGCCCACCCATCTTGGGCCCAGGCCCACCCAAATTTGGGTGTCTGGCTACACCCCTGGTTTATTACCTCTGAAACCTGGAGCGATTTTTATGGGACATGATTTGCATGTGACTATATTTATATTGATATTGAATATTAATTAGGTAGCCACTGACTCAAAGGACTTGAAAAAAAAGTGAAGGTTTTTTCAGTGTTATGCTTTTTTCTCCACTTGTATATGAATATTATGGAGTCTTAGAAAGCTCAAACCAATAGCTGTAGCCCCATGTTGGAGTTTCATAACTCTGTGCGGAGCCTTTAGCGCTGAAGTGTGACTATTGGGCTCATTTTTGAAAGAGAAGGATGCCCATCTTTCAACATAAATCAGAAGATGGGTGTCCTTCTCACAGGGTCGCCCAAATCGGTATAATCGAAAGCCAATTTTGGACATCCCCAACTGCTTTCCGTCACAGGGACAGTCAAATTCAAGGGGGTGTATCGGAGGCATAGTGAAGGCGGGACTGGGGTGTGCCTAACACTTGAATGTCCTCAACCTATCATCGAAAGAAATAAGGACGTCCCTGACGAACACTTGGACGCTTTACCTGGTCGTGTTGTTCTTACGACCAAGGCACAAAGAGGTGGCTGAAATGACCAGATGACCATCAAAGAGAATCGGGGATGACCTCCCCTTACTCCCCCAGTGGTCACTAACCCCCTCCCACCCTCAAAAAACATCTTTAAAAATATTGATTGCCAGCCTCAGATGTCATACTCAGGTCCATCACAGCAATATGAAGGTCCCTGGAGCATTTTTAGTGGGTGCAGTGCACTTCAGGCAGGTGGACCCAGGCCCATCCCCTCCTACCTGTTATGTATATGGAGGAAGCAGCGAGTCCTCCAAAACCCACCACAAACCCACTGTACCCACATGTAGGTGCCCCCTTCACCCGTAAGGGCTATTGTAGTGGTGTACAGTTGTGGGTAGTGGGTTTTGGGGGACTCAGCACACAAGGCAAGGGAGCTATGTACCTGGAGCAATTTATGAAGTCCACTGCAGTGCCCCCTAGGGTGCCCGGAGGGTGTTCTGGCATGTCAGGGGGGCCAGTGTACTACAAATGCTGGTTCCTCCCACGACCAAATGGCTTGCATTTGGTCGTTTCTGAGATGGATGTCCTTGGTTTCCATTATCGCCAAAAATCAGAAACGACCAAGTCTAGGGACGACCATCTCTAAGGATGACCACATTTCTGGATGTGGGTGTCCCTGACTATATTATCGAAACAAAAGTTAGACGTCCATCTTGTTTCAAAAATCCAGGTTTCCCTGCCCCTGGATGGGGACATTTTGCGAGGACGTCCAAATCGAAATGAGGACGTCCTTTTTGATTATGCCCCTCTTTGTGTTCTTGGGTATAGTGCCTTCTGATATTTTGTAAGCAGGAATTATTATGTAATTTGGATAGTTGTATTCTGCTACCTCTACTAGATAGATATTGTTGCACAAGCTTATGGAATGCCCTGTATTATTCCAAGATCTTTTTCTGATAAGTCCACTTGAGCTTTTCTTTCCTCCCTCCTTGTCACAGGCTGCATGTGACTTGGCTGAGCCCAGTTTTTTGGGAAAGTATCCTTTTTCTCCTTCAAGGAGTTGTTTGTATGCTTCCTTTTTTCTGGACTAGTTTCTAAAGCCGATGGTAATAATTGAAAGACTCGGTTTTGAGTTGGGTTGGTCCTTCTTGCATTTAGAAGGTTTCATTGCACCCTGTGAGTTTTTGAGGCTTTATTTAGATTTTTTTTTTAATTTGCAGACCCTGCAGTCTGTTTCAGCAGAAGATTAGCAAACCTTTGGGTCATCTTTGACTCTTCTCTCTCCTTCTCTGCTTATATCCAGCAGATTGCCAAGACCTGTCGTTTCTTTCTTTACAACATCCGTAAAATCCGCCCCTTTCTTTCCGAGCACTCTACCAAAACCTTCATCCACACCCTTGTCACCTCTCGTTTAGACTACTGCAATCTGCTTTTTGCTGGCCTCCCACTTAGTCACCTCTCCCCTCTCCAGTCGGTTCAAAACTCTGCTGCCCGTCTCATCTTCCGCCAGGGTCGCTTTACTCATACTACCCCTCTCCTCAAGACCCTTCACTGGCTCCCTATCCGTTTTCGCATCCTGTTCAAACTTCTTCTACTAACCTATAAATGTACTCACTCTGCTGCTCCCCAGTATCTCTCCACACTCGTCCTTCCCTACACCCCTTCCCGTGCACTCCGCTCCATGGATAAATCCTTCTTATCTGTTCCCTTCTCCACTACTGCCAACTCCAGACTTCGCGCCTTCTGTCTCACTGCACCCTACGCCTGGAATAAACTTCCTGAGCCCCTACGTCTTGCCCCATCCTTGGCCACCTTTAAATCTAGACTGAAAGCCCACCTCTTTAACATTGCTTTTGACTCGTAACCACTTGTAACCACTCGCCTCCACCTACCCTCCTCTCTTCCTTCCCGTTCACATTAATTGATTTGATTTGCTTACTTTATTTATTTTTTGTCTATTAGATTGTAAGCTCTTTGAGCAGGGACTGTCTTTCTTCTAAGTTTGTGCAGCGCTGCGTATGCCTTGTAGCGCTATAGAAATGCTAAATAGTAGTAGTAGTAATATTGATTGCTTCCCTATTGAGTATTAAGTTCCTATTAGCATTTGGCCATTAGCGTATGAATCCCTACCACCACCCATTATGTAGGCAGCACGGGCTTTCTTGCTAACCAATGTGCTAATTGGTTAGCATGTGGCAATGTAGCTGTGTTAACTGATTAGCACAGAACACACCCACTCTTAGCCCTTAGACTCGCCCCAGTACTAAAAAATGATTTATTTTTTACTGCCTGGGTATGCACACACATGCAAAAATTAGTGCAGGACACATCAATTCGGGGGAGGGGGGCGACAGAGTTCCCCAATATGGTACAAAGCACTATCTCAGCCCTAAAAGGTGGGGAACAGAAGGGATGAACCAGGAAGTGCCCCCTCAAGCTGCCTGCTGAAAAGGAGAGCAGCTATGGAATGATTATGAGAACCGCAAGGGGTTATCTTTTTGCAGCATTGGGAGAAAGAACTAGACACAAATGGGCTGGAGGAGATGAATTTAACTGTTTGTTGGGTTAAGGATTACCATCTGCAGTTGCTCTAGTGAGACCTCTGTGGTGCAGTTAACCTACATTAAGGGTGTTTGCTGTGTTGGATGAAAAGAGGATGAGGGGAAAGAGGGGTCTTGCTATCCCTGACAAAGCATTAACCTGTGTTCAGCATTTGTTGTCAGGAGAGGAAATACTCCTATTTCATGAAGGAAGTTTGAAAGAAACTGAAAGGCAAAAGGAGCTTTGGGGGGGGGGGGTGGGGTAGTCAGGCAAGGGATAGGGCCCTGAACTCTAATCCCATGTTATTTCTTTAGCAAGGACTAGTTGTGCTGCATTCCTTGATGAAGATTGATTTTTCTGGACTCTTTTATAGAGAAATATTTTTCTGAACTTTGTTTACAGCATTATCCTTGCTGAACACGTTATGGAGACTATTCATGCACACGAGGCATATTTTCAAAGCACTTACACTTACAAAATTCCATAGGTTTCCATGTAACTTTGTTATGAGCACCCAAGTGTCTTTCAGCAAATTATTTCTACTGTCTTCATTGCTAAAGACTGTCTTTGCAATATTTTTTTACTGAGGGATATTCAGTCTGTATTCCCTGATAAATACTGTTATTTCTGTACTCATTACTAAAGATTAACAGGCTGTATTGATTGCTGATCCCTATCACTGTTGTATGTAGTACATTACTGATGCACTGCTGTGTTCCTTTGGTGGATTAGTCTGGATAAAGTCTGCTTCCTAGTCTTTGTACAACTAGGACTGAAACTCAAAGATACTGAGGCAGCCATACCAGGAAAACTTCACTCCAGCTATATCACTATCTGCTGCCAGGTGGTAGTTCTGTTCATGAGACTCACATAGCACAGGAGTATTAAACCTTCTGGTAACTCACTCAGTATGTGATTTAAAAAAAAATAGTTTTGCCATTCTTGGACAGACTGAAGGTCCATCAAGCCCAGCATCCTGTTTCCAACAGTGGTCAATCCAGGTCACAAGTATCTGGCAAGATCCCAAAAATGTACATTCTATGCTGCTTATCCTATAAATAAGCAGTGGATTTAACCAAAGTTCATTTTAATAATGGTCTATGGACTTTTCCTTTAGGAAGCCAGCCAAACCTTTTTTAAACCCTGCTAAGCTAACTGTTTTTACTACATTTCTCTGGCAACACATTCCAGAATTTAATTACACATTGAGTGAAAAAGAAAATTATCCTATTTATTTTAAAATGTATTACTTTGTAGCTTCATTGCATGCCCCCTAGTCCTAGCATTTTTAATTAACATCTACTCATTCCACTCCACTTATTATTTTATAGACCTCTATCATATCTCCCCTCAGCCATCTTTTCTCAAAGCTGAAGAGCCCTAGCCACTTTAGCCTTTCCTTATAGGGCAGTCATTCCATCCCCTTTATCATTTTCTTCGCCCTTCTCTTTACCTTTTCTAATTCCACTATATCTTTTTTGAGATGCAGTGACCAGAAATGAACACAATATTCAAGATGCAGTTGTACCATGGAGCAATACAAAGGCATTTTAGTGTCCTCATTTCCGTTTTCCATTCCTTTCCTAATACCACCTAACATTCTATTCTATGAGTACTTTGGGATGAATACCATCCGGTCCAGGAGATTTGCTACTCTTCAGTTTGTGAAACTGAGCTATTACATCCTCCAGGTTTATAGAGATTTCATTCAGTTTCTCCATCCCATCGGCTCTGAATACCAATTTAAGCAATGAAAATTTTAACCATTACAATGCATCTAAAAGACTACTACATCCATATAAATTGAGCCTCTAAGATCAACAAGAAACAATAATTGAATGTCCTCTGCAAAGAAAATGGGAGTAATCTTTCTCTACTATACCAATATAACCAAAGGGCTAAGACAAATATTCAGGAAGTTTAGCTAGAACGGTGTTGTCCAATGTTTCCTTTTCAGAAATTACCAAGTGGAGACTTTACCTGATGATCTTTCTGGGAATATGTAAGATATGACAAATTCCTAGACCCCTGATACAGGCCAGTAGGGCTGAAACAAGAATTGTGTCGGGTCAATTTTATTGATCTTGAAATTTACTGAAATAAAGAAGGTTTTTAGACACCATCTGTGAGAGGTTTTCCTTTCTGTTTCTCCACTTTTTTTTTGCCTGGTGCATCCTATCTGTGTAGTTTTTTCCTTCTGTTTGTGACTCAACTTGGATTTAGACATCGTATCGAAAATGCCCTTCAGTGTGTATTAAGTGCCATGTGGCCAATAAGTATAGAAAAGGATTCCCAGCATTTACCTTGCACTCATGTCCATTAGCATATGCTAAGCTTTAGTGAAAGGGCCTTTACATGCTTTCTTTTAGGGCGTACTCTCTCCTGTATCAATCTGAGCATTGTTTAACCCTCAGCAGAAATGCAATTCCTTCTCTACTCTATATACTACCTAATAATGGGAACTAGAACATCCTTACATACAGAAAACCATTGTATCATTTGTTGTCCATAACAATCTTTACATATTAGTGGCATGGTTTTCCCACTAGAATCTTCTTTACGGATCTTAGGTGTACAAATGGATTCAGCCACATCTTTCGATTTGTATTTTAGGGGCCCTGTTTACTAAGGTGTGCTAGCATCTTTAGTGCACACTAAAATTAGCACACACTAAATGCTAATGACACCCATATATTCCTATGGGTGTTTCTAGTATTAGTGCACACTAATTTTTAGCATGCTTTAAAAACGCTAGTGCACCTATAGTGCGGCTTAGTAAACAGGGCTCTTAATATGTTAATTTAAGAAAATATTTCTAAATTTAAGGAAATTATTCCATATTCTCAAATATGTTGAGCTTGAACATTTTAAAACAGTAGTACAATCCTGTGTCCTTTCTCATATAGATGACTGCAATGTAATTTATGTGGGAAATACTGATAAATTCATGAGAAAATTACAAATAATTCAAAATTCAGCAGCCAGATTGTTATATAAAGCTAGGAAATTTGATAGAATCACACAGTATTAAAAAAGGCTGAACTGGTTGCAGATAAGAACTATACTGTTTTCAAATTACTCACTTTTAATCATAAGATACTTTATAGTCAATCTCCAATGTACTTGCTTTCTTTATAAACTAGTAAAAAAGGCCCGTTTCTGTCAGAAATGAAACGGGCGCTAGCAAGGTTTTCCTCGGAGTGTATGTTTGAGAGAGAGAGAGTGTGTGTGTGTGAGAGATGTAGAGTGTGATAGACAGAGAGTGTGTCAGAGACAGTGTATGTGATAGGCAGAGAGTGAGTGAGAGTGAGTGTGCATCCCTTCCCCCTCCCTTTATGGTCTGAGGCCCCCCTTCCACCCCCACCTTTCTGGTCTTAGGACCCCTCCCCCACCTTTCTGGTCTTAGGACCCCGCTCACCCCTCCCTGCAGCCACCCATGTCCATTGACCCTCCCCTCCCCCCCTGCAGCCACCCATGTCCTGCGACCCTCCTCTCCCCCTGTCCCCTTGCAGCCACCCATGTCCAGCGGCAATCCTCCTCTCCCCCTGCCCCCATGCCCCCCTACAGCCACCCATGCCCAGCGTCCCTGCTCTCCCTCTGCCCCCCCCCGTAGCCACCGATATCCACTGACCCCCCCTGCCCCCCTGCAGCCACCCATGTCCAGCGACCCTGCTCT
Source organism: Microcaecilia unicolor (assembly GCF_901765095.1). Classification (NCBI taxonomy): domain Eukaryota; kingdom Metazoa; phylum Chordata; class Amphibia; order Gymnophiona; family Siphonopidae; genus Microcaecilia; species Microcaecilia unicolor. Next base: position 517,586,840 of record NC_044032.1, read on the forward strand.
CTCACCTGCCCCTCCTTCATCCACCCAGGTTGTGTTTAACAAAATCTTTGGGGCAGGCAGGAAAGATCCACGTTCCTGCCTGCCTGCTGCTGCTCTGCGTGTTTCCCTACTCCTCCCCTTGCCTTGGATTCAGCTGTGAGTGACGTCATCCTGGCTACGGAGCCTTGCTCAGCAACTCCAGGAGCCACGGACACAGGCAGTCCTACATTAGAACGTTGGTGGTGAGAATTATTATATAGGATGTCACAAGGAGGCATTACATTGCTTTTTCCTGCTTTGAAAGGAATTACGCATTTATTATTTGTAATCACAATTAATCATGTGATTAAAGATATGTTATTTCCACCTCCACCCCCCCCCCCCCCCAATCCGCAGCTCCTTGTGACTTTGGACATTAGAGGGTTTAGGTTTTAAGTGACTTGTCCAGAGTCACAAGGAGCTGCAGTAGGAAACCCCTCAAAACATCTTTAATCGCTTGATTAATCACAATTAAGGGGCCTTTTTACCAAGCTTGGCACATAGCAATTTGGCCCTACTGCCGGGCTACAGCGGGAGCCCATCAGTAGTGCCCACTCCCACTGTGTGGCATTTCCGGTGCCACAAATTATTTTACATTTTTTAGCACCGGGGGCAATGCCATGTGCTACCTGCTTACCACCAGAATAGCGTAGGAGCCCTTATCACCTCCTAAACTGGGGGTGTTAAGGCCCCCCCCCCCCCATGAAATGGCTGCATGGCAAGTGTTACACTTACCACACAGCCATTTCCATTTTTTTAAAGTCCTTTTACCAGCAGTGATAAAAGGAGGCCTCGCGCCGACACCAGCACAGGGGTCCTTTCACCGCCACTTGATAAAAGGACTCCTAAAATCTTAATCGAAATGCAACCCTACTTAAACATAATTATTTGTGTCTAATTACTGTAAATCCTAGAAGATTGTTCTAGTCTCTTAGTATGTAAGTTGCATTCAACCAAACTGTTGGAAAATTCCAGTTGATAAGCACTGTTTCCTCTAAGCTGAGTTGGAGTCTTCCACCTATAGTCCTGCCAGTGGGGGGTGCTGTTTCACTAACACATTTTCCATAGCGAGGGACAGGTTAGTTATGCAGGACTACAGGGAGCCTTCCTGTCCCTAGCAATTGAAAGCTCAATTTTGAAGCACCGCCCCCTACTGGTAGCAATGCGGTTGGAGGACCCCTGCCCAGCTTAGAGGGAACAGTGGTAATAAGAAACCATATTGTATTGTATATATCTACTTCATGTTTAAGACATGCCAGAAAATCCATTGCAATCTATCAAAATCTGAGATGTCAACATATCCACTCCAGTGTAGAAGCAGGGGTGGAAAATAAAATACATCACTGGAACAGCAGTTGTCACCAGTGGAAAGTAGCGAAGTCTAAACAATCTGGATGTATTTTCATAAATACTAAAAATACCCCTGTTAAGACCCAAATTGGTCTGCAAACAAAATTGAATTCAGCTATTAACATGTGGCCCAATATGCAATGGCTTTATGCTGCTAACTTTAGGTTCTGCAAATATATTGGTCTCTGAAATTTTACTAGGGCTGAGTGTATATTCTCAAAATTTCACTAAACTCTTAAGTTTGGAAGCATAAAAAGTGGGTGGCAACAAGGATGGATTAAGATTAAGGGTAGAGAAAAAAAAGGAGTTTAGCACTGATGTTTAACATTAGATTCATAAATTAGGCTCATACATCTAGGCGAAGGAATGACAGGCCTACATGTAAAAGCATAACTTTTAAGCTCCTGAAGTAAGATGAATTTTCAGCAAAAACCTTATACTCCTAAGTCTGGCTGACAATAGGTCATGTTTTTTTGTTTTTTTTAGGGGGGGGGGGGGAACATAAGAGCAATTTCAGACCCATTGCTTTATATTTTGATATTCTATTTATTTTCCAAAACATATATTCCAAAGCAAAAAATTAAATGATCAAATTAGTAGATCTGAAACATATAAATTAGAAAAAAAAACAATGTAATACACAAAATAACTTCCATACCACCTATAGACATAAAGGGCTAGATTCTATATATGGCACCTTAAAAATCGACACAAAAAATATACCTAGGCATGGTTTATAGAATACTAGTGGAACCATGCTCGTTTCCTCAACAATGAAACGGGCCCTAGGAAGGCTGTCATGTAAGCTTTTTTTTTCTCTCTTCCCTGCCCTCCCCTCCATGTCCAGCAATTCTTCTCTCTCTTCCCCTCCACGTCCAGCGATTCTCCTTTTCCCTGCCCTCCCGTCCGTGTCCCGCGATTCTCTCCTCTACTGTCCTCCCATCCCATCCATGTCCATCAATTCTCCTCTGCCCTACCCTCCCCTTTCCTTCCCTTTCTCCCTTCCTCCCATCGATGTCCCGCGATTCTCTCCTCCCCTCGATTTGTACCTGAATGTTCTCTGGCTGGCTGGTGCTGGCTTCCATTCCGTTCGCAACATCCCTCCTGACGTCAGCTCACCTCCAGCGTTCCCTTCCCTCTCACTGTTCCGCCCTCTGACATCATTACGTCTTGACATGAGGGTGGGACAGTGAGGGGGAATGGAACGCTGGAGGCTGGCTGACGTCAGGAGAGGTTAAGAACCCAGGCAGCCAGAAATGGAACGCTGGAGATGCAAATTATTATATAGCGCCTGTTTGTTGCGACTAAATTTAGTCACAAGCATTTATGCCAAGTAAAACTCATTGTAAATACCTACACCTAAATTAGGCACAGATCAGGTGTATTCATAACAATGCACATACTCCCCTGTGTACTAAGCTGCGTGGCAATGACAACAAAGCCCATTCAAAGTGAATGGGCTGTGTTGGCATTATCGCACCACCAGCCACTAGCTCGGAAGTAAACAAGGGGGATAGTTTTCTGAATCACCTACAACCCGCCCATTCCATGCCCCGTTTTAAAATACATACCTTAGAATTTATGTGCATTACTTCAAAGAATATGCTTAGCACATAGTGCACGTAAATTCTAATTAATGCCTATTGATGTCAATAATTGCTTGTTAAGTTATTGGCACTGATTGGCTTGTTGAGATGATCTCAGCCTAGCCGTGTCGCTGAGCCAGTACCCACTGGTATTTTTGAGACAATACTCTACAACAGTCTTTATAAAGTTTCTTCAGTTGCTCTTTTTTAGACCATGTTAATACTGTCCCATTTGGCATATTTATACTCCTTTTACTACAGAAGCATAAATTGAATTACTTTTAAGAGTCCCGAGGCAGGCACATATAACCGAAACACAGTGCCATGTCGAGTCGTTAAGTACTGCTGTAATTGTCTATTGCTTATGTTTGGTTTATTCTTACTGTGCACCGCCTTGAGTGAATTCTTTCAAAAATGTGGTAAATAAATCCCAATAAATAAATAAATATCAATAAAGACTGTTGCTTGAACTCTGTGTTGTTCCATGGTTTGTTTGTGAAGTGCCATCATCCATTTCCCATTCTCCTTTCCTGTGGTGTTTTCCTGTGGGATTTTGGCTTTTACCACCTTTGTGGTCTCTGCATTTGCTATTTATGATGTCTACTTATACAGATACACATAACCAAAATGTGGCTGAATAGGTGTAATAGTAACCCATAACCTGTGGCATACTAGGTAATCCATATGCCCCCTCTAGGAAACCTGTAATTAGACTCTTTACAGCTACAGCACTGCTGTGGGTTCTCACAACTACCTGAGGATTGCCTGCATTTGGCCATGGAAATATGCAGTCACTTCAGGGTCAGTGCTGCTTAACTCTATGAAGTACTGATTCTGTGAAGGAACTCTAGCATATTACATTTTCATCTAAGTTCCAGACCAGACCAGACCAGTGTTGTGTATGCACACCATGTCAGACCCGGCCCCTTGCCCCATACTAAAAAATCATCTCTGCTCCATTCTTCACCCGGCTAGCAGTGGTGGTACTCATAGGCTGCCTGCACCGGGACTTCCTCTCTGAACCGTTCTGCCCCTTCTGACGCAACTCCCTGTTTTGTGAAGGGCAGGACGGTACTGAGAGGAAGTCCTGGTGCAGGCCGCAGGCAGCCTATGAGTATCGCTGCCCCTGCCCTGGCAAAGACTGGAGCAGAGATGATAAGGTATGGGGGGGTGGGGCACGGGAGACACTACCCCCTGTACAAAAATTCTTGGCTACGTCACTGGGGCAGACAGGGTATTTGCAGTAATGGAATAGCAAGTACAGAAAAATAAAGACAATGGGGGGAAATTATATAAAGTAGCATCTAGAGGTGGGCACCACATAGGCACATCAAAAGGCCATTAATTGATTGATAAGAGCCTCTGTGCACTTGGCACTATTCCCTAAGGGGAGATTCTATATATGGCACCTAAGAAATTGGTGCTGAAATGAATGTTGACTAAATGTGTTCTATAATTGGCACCTAGATTTAGGTGCCGATTATAGAGAAAGGGCAGGGAAATAAGACTTGATATACTGCTTTTCTGTGGTATTTTGCAACTACATTCAAAGTGGTTTACATATATACAGGTACTTATTTTGTACCTGGGGCAATGGAGGGTTAAGTGACTTGCCCACAGTCATAAGGAGCTGCAGTGGGAATTAAACCCAGTTCCCCAGGATCAAAGTCCACTGCACTAACCACTAGGCTACTCCTCCTCTCACATAGAATATGCTTAGTTGATATCTCAGCACCTAAAACTACGTGCATCCATTTACACCAATGAAAACATGGCATAAATCCTGGCGGGTAGATTTACACTCACTGGGCCATATTCTATAACTATGCGTGTAAATTTCGGAACACCCATGAAACACCCATTTCCATGCCCATAACCACGCCCCTTTTTGGCTGCATGTGTTAGAAGTTTGGCACACTTCGTTACAGAATACACTTAGCAATTTGTGTGCATAAATTCTAATTAGTGCCAGTTAGTGCTCATCGGGGCCCTTTTACTAAACTGTGTAAGTATCTACATGTACCCGTGTGCCAAAATGGAGTTACCGCCCGGCTACCGCATAGCTCTTGTGGTAATTTCATTTTTGGCATGTGTCTGATATGTGTGTGAGACTTTACCACTAGGTCAATGGCTGGCGGTAAGGTCACAGACCCAAAATGGACAGCAGTAATTTTGATTTTGCCGCACGCCCATTTTTGGCAAAAATTTAGAAAAGGCCTTTTTTACAGGCATGCTGAAAAATGGATTGGCGCGTGCCCAAAACCCGTGCCTACATTACCGCAAGCCATTTTTCAGTGCACTTTAGTAAAAGGACCCCATTGCTTGTTAAGTGCTGTTATCAGCGCTCATTATGATTATTATTATTATTATTAGTTACATTTGTATCCCACATTTTCCCACCTTTTGCAGGCTCAATGTGGCTTACATTTTACCGTTAACGGCGTTAGCCGATTCCGGTCTGAACAAACACATGTTATGGATGAATACAAAGGGGCTCACTTTCAAAGCACTTAGACTTACAAAGTTCTGTAAGTTACTATGAAACTTTGTAAGTCTAAGTGCTTTGAAAATACGCCTCAAAGTGATATTGTGGTAGAATGGGGTACATGTATGGTAGGTACAATTGGGGGGAACTTATAGAGGGAGAGGAGAGGAAGAGTCAGGTAATATCCATTACTGTCTTTGGTTACGTGTGTGTCGCAAGTGTTCGGTATTTTATGTTGGGTCGGAGGGGTATGCTGCTCTAAACAGGTCTGTCTTTAGTGCTTTCCAGAAATTTAGGTGGTTGAGTGTGGTTTTTACTGCTTTTGGTAATGCGTTCCATAGTTGTGCACTTAAGTAGGAAAAGCTGGATGCATAGGTGGATTTGTATTTGAGTCCTTTGCTACTTGGGTAGTGGAGGTTTAGGTATGATCGTGTAGATTTTGTGGTGTTTCTGGTTGGTAGGTCGATGAGGTCTGTCATGTATCCCGGTGCCTCCCCGTAAATATTTTTATGAACAGTCGTGCAGATTTTGAAAGAGATACGTTCTTTGATTGGTAGCCAATGCAGTTTTTCTCCCAAGCTTGTTAACTTACAGGCATTGTTATAGAATCCGCTTGCATTTTGGCGTGGATCTCTAGGCATGCTATATAGAATCTGGGAGTAAGTGCCATAGCACCTAACTGTAAGGAGGATGTACATTTGGACAGAGCATAGGAGGGCCAGGCACGTATTTATGGAATACTATAAAGTATGGGCGGTACTTGGCACTGCTAGGCGTGCCAACCTGCACGTGCTAAAGACTGAATGTGGGACTGTCACACTAAGCACTGAGTAGGTTTCTGTAGAGTCTCACAATCAACATTTTCCAATCAACATTTAAGAAAGTAATATTCAGAATGCTTGCCAATGTGCTTCTGATTTGAAGCCAAACCACAGACACTTTATTAACTAAACTATAAGAAAACAGGCTTATCTAATAATATGGAGGATAATCATATAATAGACTTGAGCAGTAGGTATTCACATAAATTACACCAGATATGAAAACTGAATTTTCATTATTAGATTCTCAATTTTATCAATGGCTACAGATTAGCTCTATGTTGAAAAAAAGTTATTTACAAATTCAACAAATATCTCAAACCCCAGAGCTTGTTGATATAAATTTGCGGCTCCAACATACAGGTCACGCTACTTCCCACATATACAAATATATTCTAAGTAAACTCCTTATTAAATGCATAGGTTTACTTAAATGTTGGGAGGAAGATATTCAGCAGTCTATTTCAGATAAGTTATGGGAGCAGATATGGAGTTCTTTATTTAAATGTTCCAAATCTTCATCAACATTGCAATCTCTGTACTTCTTTATGCATAGATCTATGTGGACACCTCTTAAATTACATACAATTGATCCCTCTAATTCTAATTTATGTTGGTCCTGCCAATCTCAACAAGGCAATATTAAACATCTTATATTTGATTGTGTATGTATTCAAAAATATTGCAAAGATATCTGGTTATTAATGGTTGATGTATTCCATCTTCCTGGTTCAATAACTTATAAATATGTGGTACTTAAAGACCATGGTTTTAAAAGCATTCTAAAATCTAATGAATGTATACTTGTTAATACCATGCTGACCTTAGCTCTGAAAGTAATTTTTTTTTGCATTGGAAGACCTTACACCAAGTTACCTACCATGAATGGCGGAATTTACTATTTCAAACTTATAAATATGAAACATATTTTGCTAAACAATCTCTGTTTTGCTTTACATGAGAAAAATGGTTTCCACTTATATCTTATTTTAAATATAACATTAATATAAATGTCTAGTGTAAAATGCTATGTTTATCTATCTGCTATATTTCGTGTATCCTATGGTTTATGCATGAACCATATTTTGTTATTTATCCTCTTTTTTTCTCTGTCTCTTCCTTCCTTCTCTTTTTAGAATCTTAATCAAATTTGTTCTTCTTTCATGACTGTTCATTTTTGTTTTACCCTTGTAATGAAAATCAATAAAAATACTGACTAAAAATTACACTATCAGGGGCATTTTCGAAAGAGAGTAGGGTTGAATGGTCAGTATTCTCGATGGAGAAGGGTAGTTAGTGGGGTCCCTCAGGGGTCTGTGCTGGGACCGCTGCTTTTTAACATATTTATAAATGACCTTGAGATGGGAGTAACTAGTGAGGTAATTAAATTTGCAGATGACACAAAGTTATCCAGGGTCGTCTTGTCGCGGGAGGAGTGTGAAAGATTACAAGAGGACCTCGTGACACTGGGGGATTGGGCATCCAAATGGCAGATGAAGTTCAAGGTTGACAAGTGCAAAGTGATGCACGTGGGAAGGAGGAACCCGAATTACGGCTATGTCATGCAAGGTTCCGCTTTAGGAGTTACAGACCGAGAAAGGGATCTGGGAGTCATCGTGGATAGGACGTTGAAATCTTCAGCTCAATGTGCTGCGGCGGCCAAGAAGGCGAACAGAATGTTGAGTATTATTATAAAAGGGATGGAAAACAAGCATAAGGATGTTATAATGCCGTTATATCGCTCCATGGTGCGACCGCACCTGGAGTATTTTGTTCAGTTCTGGTCGCCTCATCTCAAAAAAGATATAAAGGAATTGGAGAAGGTGCAGAGAAGGGCGATGAAAATGATAAAAGGGATGGGATGACTACCTTATGAGGAGAGATTAAGAAGGCTAGGACTCTTTAGCCTGGAGAAAAAGCGGCTGAGGGGTGATATGATAGAGGTCTACAAAATTTTGAGTGGGGTAGAGCGGACAGATGTGAAGCGTTTGTTTACGCTTTCTAACAATAATAGAACTAGGGGACACAAGATGAAATTAGAATGTGGTAGGTTTAAAACAAATTGGAGAAAGTTTTTCTTTACTCAGTGCGTGGTTAGACTCTGAAACTTATTGCTGGAGAAGGTAGTGACGGCAGCTGGCCTTGCTGAGTTTAAAGGGGGTCTGGATAGATTCCTGAAGGAAAAGTCCATTGATCGTTATTACATTTTGGGATTTTGCCAGGTTCTTGGGGCCTGGATTGGCCGCTGTCAGAGACGGAGTGCTGGGCTTGATGGACCTTTGGTCTTTTCCCAGCGTGGCAGTGCTTATGTACTTATGTACTTATGTAGAAGGGCGCCTATCTTTCGACACAAATCGGGAGATGGGCGTCCTTCTCTCACGGTCGACCAAATTGGCAAAATCGAAAGTCGATTTTGGGCATCCTCAATTGCTTTCCGTTGTGGGGACGACCAAAATTCAGCAGTGTACTGAAGGCGGGACGGCGGCGTGGTTAAGAGATAAGCTTCCTAGGCCGATAATGGAAAAAAGAAGGGCGTTCCTGACGACCATTTGGCCGAGTTTACTTGGTCCCTTTTTTTCACAACCAAGCCTCAGAAAGGTGCCCGAACTGACCAGATGAGCACCGGAGGGAATCGGGGATGACCTCCCCTTACTCCCCCAGTGGTCACCAACCCCCTTTCACCCCCCAAAAATGTAAAAAAAATATTTTTTGCCAGCCTCAAATGTCATACCCAGCTCCATCACAGCAGTATGCAGGTCCCTGGAGCAGTTTTTAGTGGGTGCAGTGCACTTCCGGCAGGCGGACCCAGGCTCATCCCCCCTACCTGTTACACTTGTGCTGGTAAATGTGAGCCCTTCAAAACCCAGCTGAAACCTACTGTACCCATATCTAGGTGCCCCCCTTCACCCCTTAGGGCTATGGTAGTGGTGTACAGTTGTGGGGAGTGGGTTTTGGGGGGCTGTTGGGGGGCTCAGCACCGATGGTAAGGGAGCTATGCACCTGGGAGCAATTTGTGAAGTCCACTGCAGTGCTCCCTAGGGTGCCCGGTTGGTGTCCTGGCATGTCAGGGGGACCAGTGCATTATGAATGCTGGCTCCTCCCATGACCAAATGGCTTGGACTTGGTCGTTTTTGAGATGGGTGTCCTCAGTTTCCATTATCAGAGAAAACCGAGGCCCATCTCTAAGGTTGCCCATCTCAACATTTAGATTGACCATCTCTAAGGTTGACGTAAATGTTGAGATTTGGGCGTCCCCGACTGTATTATCAAAACGAAAGATGGATGCCCATCTTGTTTCGATAATACGGGATGCCCCTCCCATTCACGGCGACGTCCTCAGAGATGGGCGTCCTTAGAGATGGTCATCCCATTCGATTATGCGCCTCTATGAGAAGTACCTGCAGGCATTTGCATTTGCTCTGAGGCATTATCCCCGGGATTCTATATATATATTGCACCTTAATATCTGAGCAGAAGTCAAAGCATATTCTATAACAATGCGCATAACTTAGGGGTCCTTTTACTAAAGTGTGCTGAAAAATGGCCTTCAGTAGTGTAGACGCATGTTTTAGGTGCGAGCAGAATTATTTTTTAGTGCATCTAGAAAAAATGGATTTGTTGCAAAATGAAAATTGACGCGCGTCCATTGTGGGTCTGAGACCTAGCGGTAAGGTCTCACACGGCAACCGGATGGTAATGGTCTATGCATGTCGAATGCCACTTGATGTGCGCAGCTGCCGTGCACCAGAAGATAAAAAATATTTTTCAGATGTGCGTAGCGGATGCACGCCAAAATTGAAATTACTGTATGGGCCATGCGGTAACCTGGCAGTAACTCCAATTTGGCACGCGTTGGGCATGCGTAGGCGCCTACGTGGCTTAGTAAAAGGGCCCCTTAATTGTTTAACTAGCTCATCAGCACTGTTAATTGGATGTTAATAAGCAATTATCAGCTATTATTGGCATTAATTAAGATTGTGTGCACAACTTGCTAAGCGTATTCTGTAACGCGGTGTGCAAAAATTCTAAGTTGCATAGTTGAAAAGGGGGGCATGGCATAGGCGTTTGCATAAGTATGGAGTGGATGAGTAGCCTAATGGTTAGTGCAGCAGGCTTTGATCCTGACAACCTGAGTTCAATTCCCACTACAGCTCCTCGTGACCTAGGGCAAGTCACTCAACCCTCCACTGCCCCAGGAACAAAATAAATTAGATTGTAAACGCTCTAGAGACAGAGAAAATACATGCATATAATATGTACATCACTGTGTATGTCTAGTAGTGATATAGAAACAATTATTGTTAGTAGTAAGTACATAAGTATTACCATACTGGTACAGAGCAAAGGTCCATCAAGCCCAGCATCCAGTTTCCAACAGTGGCCAATTCAGATTGCAAGATCACAGAACAGTACGACACATTTTATGCTGCTTATCCTATAAATAAGCAATGCATTTTCCCCAAGTCCATTTTAATAATGGTCTATGGACTTTTCCTTTAGGAAGCCATCCAAACCTTTCAAAATGGAGAAGGGTAGTTAGTGGGGTTCCTCAGGGGTGTGTGCTAGGACTGCTGCTTTTTAATATATTTATAAATGATTTAGAAATAGGAGTAACTAGCGAGGTAATTAAATATGCTGATGTCACAAAGTTATTCAAAGTTGTTAACTCGCGACAGGATTGTGAAAAATTACAGAAGGACCTTACGAGACTGAGAGACTGGGCGGCTAGATGGCAGATGACGTTTAATGTGAGCAAGTGTAAGGTGATGCATGTGGGGAAAAAAGAACCCAAATTATAGCTACGTTATGCAAGGTTCCACGTTAGGAGTTACGGACCAAGAAAGGGATCTGGGTGTTGTTGTCGATAATACACTGAAACCTTCTGCTCAATGTGCTGCTGCGGCTCGGAAAGCGAATAGAATGTTGGGTATTATTAGGATAGGTATGGAAAACAGGTGTGAGGATGTTATAATGCCGTTATATCGCTCCATGGTGCGACCACACCTTGAATATTGTGTTCAATTCTGGTCGCCGCATCTCAAGAAAAATATAGTGGAATTGGAAAAGGTGCAGCGAAAGGCGACTAAAATGATAGCGGGGATGGGACGACTTCCCTATGAAGAAAGACTAAGGAGGCTAGGGCTTTTCAGCTTGGAGAAGAGACGGTTGAGGGGAGACATGATAGAAGTATATAAAATAATGAGTGGAGTGGAACAGGTGGATGTGAAGCGTCTGTTCACGCTTTCCAAAAATACTAGGACTAGGGGGCATGCGATGAAACTACAGTGTAGTAAATTTAAAACAAATCAGAGAAAATGTTTCTTCACCCAACGCGTAATTAAACTCTGGAATTCGTTGCCGGAGAATGTGGTGAAGGCGGTTAGCTTGGCAGAGTTTAAAAAGGGGTTAGACGGTTTCCTAAAGAACAAGTCCATAAACCGCTACTAAATGGACTTGGGAAAAAATCCACAATTCCAGGAATAACATGTATAGAATGTTTGTATGTTTGGGAAGCTTGCCAGGTGCCCTTGGCCTGGATTGGCCGCTGTCGTGGACAGGATGCTGGGCTCGATGGATCCTTGGTCTTTTCCCAGTGTGGCATTACTTATGTACTTATGTAACCCTGCTAACTGCTTTTACTACATTCTATGGCAACGAATTCCAGATTTTAATTACACGTTGAGTGAAGAAATATTTTCTCTGATTCATTTTAAATTTACTACTTTGTAGCTTCATTGTGTGCCCCCTAGTACTAGTATTTTTGGAAAGAGTAAACAAGCATTCACGTCTACCCATTCTACTCCACTCATTATTTTATAGACCTTTATCAAATCTCCCCTCAGCTTTCTTTTCTCCTAGATGAAGAGCCCTAGCTGCTTTAGCCTTTCCTCATAGGGAAGTCGTCCCTTCTCCTTTATCATTTTTGTCACCCTTCTCTGTACCTTTTCTAACCATTATATCTTTTTTGAGATGTGGTGACCAGAATTGAACACAATATTTGAGGTGCAGTTGCACTATGGAGTGATACCAAGGCATTATAACATCCTCATTTTTGCTTTCCATTCCTTTCCTAATAATACCTAACATTTTATTTGCTTTCTTAGCTGTCGCTGCACACTGATCAGAGCGCGTTGTTATTTATTTACTAGTAAAAAAGGCCCGTTTCTGACACAAATGAAACGGGCGCTAGCAAGGTTTTCCTCGGAGTGTGTATGTTTGGGAGAGTGTATGTGAGAGTGAGTGTTTGAGAGTCAGAGTGAAAGTGTGAGTCCAATCCATGCTCCTCTGTCACCTGGCCCCTCCATTCATCCCTATCCAGCAATTCCGCTGTCTCCCTGAGGCCTGCCCTGCAATCCATATGCATCCATGGCCATCTGTCCCCTCCATTCATCCCTATCCAGCAATTCCCCTCTCCCTGAGTCCTGCCCTTCCAATCCATGCCCATCCATGCTCCTTTGTCACCTGGCCCCTCCATTCATCCCTATCCAGCAATTCCCCTCTCTGCCTGAGGCCTGCCCTGCAATCCATATGCATCCATGCCCATCTGTGCCCTCCATTCATCCCTATCCAGCAATTCCCCTCTCCCTGAGCCCTGCCCTTCCAATCCATGCTCCTCTGTCACCTGGCCCCTCCATTCATCCCTATCCAGCAATTCCCCTCTCTGCCTGAGGCCTGCCCTGCAATCCATATGCATCCATGCCCATCTGTGCCCTCCATTCATCCCTATCCAGCAATTCCCCTCTCCCTGAGTCCTGCCCTTCCAATCCATGCCCATCCATGCTCCTTTGTCACCTGGCCCCTCCATTTTTCCCTATCCAGCATTTCCCCTCTCTGCTTGAGGCCTGCCCTGCAATCCATATCCATCCATGGCCATCTGTCCCCTCCATTCATCCGTATCCAGCAATTCCCCTCTCCCTGAGTCCTGCCCTTCCAATCCATGCTCCTCTGTCACCTGGCCCCTCCATTCATCCCTATCCAGCAATTCCCCTCTCTGCCTGAGGCCTGCCCTGCAATCCATATGCATCCATGCCCATCTGTGCCCTCCATTCATCCCTATCCAGCAATTCCCCTCTCCCTGAGTCCTGCCCTTCCAATCCATGCTCCTCTGTCACCTGGCCCCTCCATTCATCCCTATCCAGCAATTCCCCTCTCTGCCTGAGGCCTGCCCTGCAATCCATATGCATCCATGCCCATCTGTGCCCTCCATTCATCCCTATCCAGCAATTCCCCTCTCCCTGAGTCCTGCCCTTCCAATCCATGCCCATCCATGCTCCTTTGTCACCTGGCCCCTCCATTTTTCCCTATCCAGCATTTCCCCTCTCTGCCTGAGGCCTGCCCTGCAATCCATATCCATCCATGGCCATCTGTCCCCTCCATTCATCCCTATCCAGCAATTCCCCTCTCCCTGAGTCCTGCCCTTCCAATCCATGCTCCTCTGTCACCTGGCCCCTCCATTCATCCCTATCCAGCAATTCCCCTCTCTGCCTGAGGCCTGCCCTGCAATCCATATGCATCTATGCCCATCTGTGCCCTCCATTCATCCCTATCCAGCAATTCCCCTCTCCCTGAGTCCTGCCCTTCCAATCCATGCCCATCCATGCTCCTTTGTCACCTGGCCCCTCCATTTGCCCTATCCAGCATTTCCCCTCTCTGCCTGAGGCCTGCCCTGCAATCCATATCCATCCATGCCCATCTGTCCCCTCCATTCATCCCTATCCAGCAATTCCCCTCTCCCTGAGTCCTCTCCTTCCAATCCATGCCCATCCATGCTCCTTTGTCACCTGGCCCCTCCATTTTTTCTTATCCAGCATTTCCCCTCTCTGCCTGAGGCCTGCCCTGCAATCCATATCCATCCATGGCCATCTGTCCCCTCCATTCATCCCTATCCAGCAATTCCCCTCTCCCTGAGTCCTGCCCTTCCAATCCATGCTCCTCTGTCACCTGGCCCCTCCATTCATCCCTATCCAGCAATTCCCCTCTCTGCCTGAGGCCTGCCCTGCAATCCATATGCATCCATGCCCATCTGTGCCCTCCATTCATCCGTATCCAGCAATTCCCCTCTCCCTGAGTCCTGCCCTTCCAATCCATGCCCATCCATGCTCATCTGTCACCTGGCCCCTCCATTTTTCCCTATCCAGCATTTCCCCTCTCTGCCTGAGGCCTGCCCTGCAATCCATATCCATCCATGCCCATCTGTTCCCTCCATTCATCCCTATCCAGCAATTCCCCTCTCCCTGAGTCCTGCCCTTCCAATCCATGCCCATCCATGCTCATCTGTCACCTGGCCCCTCCATTTTCCCTATCCAGCAATTGCCCTCTCTCCCTGAGGCCTGCCCTGCAATCCATATCCATCCATGCCCATCTGTCCCCTCTATTCATCCCTATCCAGCAATTTCCCTCTCTCCCTGAGTCCTGCCCTCCCAATCCATGCCCATCCATGCTCCTCTGTCACCTGGCCCCTCCATTCATCCCTTTCCAGCAATTGCCCTCTCTCCCTGAGCCCTGCCCTCCCAATCCATGCCCATCCATGCTCCTCTGTCCCCTGCCGCCTCCATTCATCCTTTTCCAGCAAGTCCCCTGTCTCCCTTCCATGACCCCCCCTTGCATCCATGCTCCTCTCTCTCTCATGTCCCAGCCTGGCCCGCCCTCTTCTTCCCCCCCCCCCTTCGCATCCATGCTGTCGTTTCTCCCCTGCCCTCCCGCTCCCATTGTTGTACTTTAGTGGCCACCCTCTTCTCTCCCCCCAACATGGTGTTTTTTTTTTTTTCTTGTTTTTAAATTTACCTCCGTTGCGGTTCCGGCAGCGAAGCGTCAGGGAAGTAGGCGGTGCTCCCGACGTCTAGGTTTCCCTTCGCTGTGTTCCGCCTTCTTTTGACGTCATCCTTGACGTCAGAAGAAGGCGGAACACAGCGAAGGGAAGGCTAGACGTCGAGAGCGCCGCCTCCTTCCCTGACGTTTCGCTGCCGAGCGTTGCGATTGGTTGAGTGTCATTGCTCCGCCCTCGACGTCATCACGTTTGACGCGTGGGCGGGGCAGACACAATGCGATCTCACCCCCTTCACTTAGAATGTTGGCTAACTAACAGAGGCTTCATTAGAACGTTGGAGGTGCGTTTTATATAGAGAGATTATCTCATTTGTACCCCACAGTTTCCCAACAGTGTCAGGCTCAATGTGGCTTACAATGCACCACAGAGGCAGATGCCAATGCAGTAAAATGAAGCTAATACAGCAAAAAACCTACAAGAGATACTGGGGAAGAGTAGGAATGGATGGAAGGAGAAGGGAAACTGTGAGGGAAGAGGGAAGGGAGATGTGTCCAAATGTCTCTAGATCGATGTGCTTCCAGCAGTGGAAACACATGAAGAGGCAGTGGGATAAGCACTTCCAAATAACATGGTCTTCAGAGATTTCCTGAAAGTTAGATGATCTGTGATGGTTTTTATGGTCCTCGGCAAAGAATTCCAAAGCTGAGTGCTAATGAAAGAGAAGGAGGTAGCATACGTGGACTTGTACTTGATGCCTTTGCAGTTGGGAAAATGAAGGGTAAGATATGAATGGGAGAGTCTGAAAGTATTCCGAAGCGGCAGGTTGATGAGATCTATCATATAGCCAGGTACTTCACCATATAGGATTTTGTGAACTAGAGAGCAGAGTTTAAAGGTGATACGTTCTTTGATAGGAAGCCAATGTAGTTTCTTTCGGAGGGGCGTGGCACTCTCAAATTTGGACTTTCCACAAACCAATCTGGCTGCTGTATTTTGGGCTATCTGCAGTTTCTTAATTAGTTGCTGTTTACATCCAGCATACACTCCGTTTCAGTAATCCAGATGGCATAGTATGACAGACTGTATGAGGCTGTGAAAGACCTCTCAAGGGAAAAATGGTTGTAGAATACACCTGCTCTGTGCCTAATTTAGGTATCGGGATTTACGCCAAGTAAAACATGGCATAAATGGCCATGACCTAATTTGTTTGCGTGGAGAGGTGCTCAACCTAATTCTATATACCGTATGGAAATTTAAGCCTATTCTATAAAATTTAGACATACTATAGAGAATACGCCTAGGCGTATGTTTTCTGTGCAGAAGTTTCAGGCTCCATATATAGAATCTAGCCCTATATACTTCAGGCATATGCCCATATTTTATAAATTCTGGCATATATCTGAACTCCACTCCCAAGGAATGCCTTTGCTCAGGTTAGACAAGCTTCTGTGTGCATAAAATTTAGATGCTTAGAATACCTGGAGATGGGGTAGCTCATTTTTAAAGATATTATTTCTGCATATAAAGTTTTTGAAAACAGCTTTACAAATTTCCCTCAGAAGTCAGAGACAGAAGCTGGTGATAGCCTGCAGCCAAGACAGAATGAAGAAAATCTCCTTCATTTATCTGCACTGGAAGTCCATAAAAAGTGACCTTACACAAAACATTGACAGTGAATTGAAACATAGAAAATCTTATGTCACAAGGCCACTTTAATGCAGTTCAGATAAGAGCAAGATAAGCATTTCAGATGGGACTGTAGCTTAGTGGCTAAAATACAGTTCTGTGAACTGTAAGACGTTCTCATGTTCTCTGCTGTTTATGGTGATTGACATTGAACAACGCACTCAACCTCCCTATAGATATAGCTCTTTTCCTTCTTTGCTGTTCTGAATTATTGCTCTTTGGGTAATAGGAACATTTAAGAAATGAGTCTTTCAACTGCAGTGTGATTGAAGATCAGTACAAATTCTTATGCCATAAAACCTTGCTTTATCTCTCTTAGACATATTCAAGTGATTTAGCCTTATTTATGGTGGATTTACATAAAAGTTAGAGAAGCTACAGCTTGGGGTCTCACACTAGCATGGGAAATTATTATATCTAAAATGTACTTTCTACTTAATCATGGGGTCCTCTTATAGAATTAGTGTGATGGAGCATAATTTTATAACAGGGCAGTTAGTTTAATTGAGCAGGAAAGCACGTATTTTGAGCTTTTTTTTATATATAAAGACACATGGGGGCTCATTGGCCAAGGAGCGGCAGTGGCAGGCAAAACCACCCCAACCAGCACTGGGCTAGCATATAAACAAGGCAGGGACTGCAGACGTAAAAAGTAGCAGGCAGGAACACACTGGACTAACACACTTGGACTGGAACGCAGGATTGGAACAGACTTGACCTACACTTGACTGCCGTTCCCTAGGAGTTGAGCCCCTAGGTATGGGCAGCCGGCAGGATTTACGGGATCCAGGAACACACACAAGGAATAGGACTCTAAAGCAAGCTTGACTAACAGGGACTAGGAATCAGGACACAGAACTGGGAAAACCTTCCCCAGGGAACAGGGTTCAGCAACAAGCTTGCACGAACAAGGACTAGAGGAAAAAGGCAGGAGGGAACAAGAAACACAAAATAGACAAACAAGGCAAAACACAAAGCTAGGCCACAAACACACAGGGAAACAAAGCAGACCCACAAACAGACAGAACACTCAGGCAGAAGGCAGAAACCCACAAACCAACACACTAAGGCAATAGGCAAAAGCCCACAAACAGACACACTAAAGCAGAAGGCAAAAGCTCACAAACAGAAACAGGATCCCGGAATGGACTAGACTGGACTGGAACAGATTTCAGGATTTGCACACAGGTTTCAGGATTTACACACAGACTTGGCTTGGCTGGAGGAACCCCAAAGCATGTCCGACAGGGAATATAGTCACAATCGTGACAGGCATAAAGCAGCATTTGGACATTTTACTTGCCAGAATGTTCAAATCACTATTTTCGAAACCTATCTTGCAGGTCTTTATCTATGCATTTCATCTTCAGTGCATCCAAATCACAAGGGGGCATGTTGGGGGCATGTTTGGGGTGGGATTAGGGCATTCCTAACACTTGGATGTTTTTCTGCCATAATGGAACAAAACCAAAATGTCCAGGACTAAAACTAAGATATTTTGAGCTAAACTTGTTTTAATAATGACTGAACCACAAAAAAGGTCCCTAAATGACCAGATGACCACTGAAGGAATAAAGGAATGACCCCTGCTTACTCCCTCATTGGTCACTGACTCCCTCCCACACCCTCCCCTCAAAGACATGAAAGAAACAGTACATACTAGTCTCTATGACAGCTTCAGATGTTATGACCAGTCCTATTAGAGAAGCAAGCAGGTCCATGGACTAGCCTAGTGGTTGGTGCAGCACACTGTGGAGAACGGGACCCAGGCTACCTATTACACTTGTGGTAGAAAATGTGAGTCATCCAAAACCCATCAAAAAACCTACTATACCTACATACAGTGATACTTGCAGCCGTACGGGCTACTGTGGTGGTGTAGAGTTGGGTACAGCAGGTTTTGGTTGGTTTTGGATGGCTCCCCATACAATATAAGGTGGTAACGGTGAGATGTGTACCTGGAAGCAGGAGAGAATGACAGAAGTCCTGAGAGGCAGCGCTCACCAGAACAAAAGGGTTTGCTGTAATGGATACATGTGAGCCCTTTCCCACAGCATCACCTCCACTGTCACAGCTACAGAAGACATATAGTCTCTGGGAGATTGCACAACCAGAACAATTGCACCCACATCTCTGCCTACTCCTCCAAAAGAAAAAAATCCCTCTGGCTGTGTTGAAGTGAACCCCGAGATACTCCAGGGACTGAGTCAGGGCCAGATGGCTCTTGGGTCAGTTCACTACTCAGCCCAGCAATTCCAGGAGGGAAGTGACCTGTGAAGAAGTCAATCTGGCCTGCAAAGTCAAGTCGACCCAAAACAGCCAGTCATCCAGGTGGGAATGAAGCTGAATACCCTGATGCTGGAGGTGCATAGCTATCACCTCTATTACTTTGCAAAATGTGTGGGATGCCTGAGCCCAGCCAAAGGACAAGACTTGAAACTAAAAGTGCTGCCCCAAAACAAAGAAGCACAAATATCTCTTGGGATGGTCCACATTGAGGAATTGGAGGAATGCCTCCAGGAGGTCCAGGGAAGTCAAGAACTGCCCCGGTCACACCAAGGCAATAACTGAGAAAAGCAATTCCGGAAACACTGGAGTCACAGACAAGCATTCACCCCCTTGATGTCCAATACAGGGGAAAGGAACCATCCCTCTTCAGGACCATGATATAGATGGAGTACCTGTCTAGACCATGCTCCGCTGGCAGAACTGGTTCCACCATTCCTATATCACAGAGCTGCTGAAAGTTAACAATAACAACCTGGCACATTAAAGACTCTAAAATGGAGCCCCCGCTGATCCCCTTAGGACCCCTATAGGCCCCCCACCAAGAGGATGAAGTTAGGGCTAGGATTAGGTCCCAAGAGGGGACCTGTGCAAGGGCTGATTAACTGGGTCAAGCTCTGGAGGCAAAAAACACTGGGGCCACACCAGGAGCCCCCTGCTGAGGGACTCAGGGTGGACAGGAATGAAAAAGCCTGTCACATAATCAAAGAATTTTTCTCTTTCTCTGTCTGAGTGAATTGAGAGAGAAAAGAGGATTCTACTGCCAATTTGTCCTGGCAGAAACAGTGTTTGAGGTCCATGTATCCATTTTAGCTGAAGGTGGGGGGAGCGAACAGCACATGTAAAATGCTCACTGACAGAAAGGCAGACTGAATGAGTCACATTTACATACTATAAAAGTAATCTATTACCCTGCTCAGCTGCTGGATCTGAAGTATGCATAGCATGTGCCATCAGCTTGCCCTATCCTATGGCAGACACATGCTGGCCTGCCTGACTGCTCCGCCTACCTTGGCCCAGGGCTCCAGCCATAGGCGCCCCGTATAAGAGACTTGGGGAGGCTAAGCCTCTCCAGCCAGCCCAATTGTGGACTTCCCTTGGCTGCTAGGTGGGGCGCAGGGGGAGCGGTCGCTTCCCCAAACAGATCTTGGTGACCGGTCTCTGCCTCCGTCCTCCCGCGTGAGTCTTGCACCCAGGGCCGGCCCGGTAAGCGAGGTAAGCATGGCAGGGGGCGCTGACCTCTGGGGGGCGCTGTCCTCTGGAAGGCGCCACCACACCATGCTTACCTCGCCCTCCCGCTCCCGTGTCCCAACTGCCCGCCCTCTTCTCCCCCACCCCCCCAAGATCCCTTTCCTTTTTTTTTTTTCTTTTAAATTTACCTCTGAGTCCGGCAGCGCAACGACAGCGTCAGTGAAAGTGCTCCCAGTGAAAACGCTTCCCTTCGCTCAGTGTCTCACCTTCTTCTGATGTCATGACATCAGAAGAAGTTGGGACACTGAGCGAAGGGAAGCGCTTTCACTGGGAGCGTTTTCACTGACGCTGCACTGATGGACTCAGAGGTAAATTTAAAAGAAAAAAAAAAGGAAAGGGATCTTGGGGGGGGGGGAGAAGAGGGTAGGCAGTTGGGGCCGGGGAGAGAGGGACATGGATGGGATGGCAGGGCTCAGGGAGAGAGGGGAATTGCTGGATATGGGTGAATGGAGGGGGGCAGAGGAGAGGGGAGCATGAATGGACATGGATGGGAGGCCAGGGCTCAGGGAGAGAGGGGAATTGCTGGATATGGATGAATGGAGGGGGCAGGGGAGAGAGGAGCATGGATGGACATGGATGGGAGGGCAGGGCTTAGGGAGAGAGGGGAATTGCTGGATATGGATGAATGGAGGGGGAAGGGGGGAGAGAGGAGCATGGGTGGACATGAATGGACATGGATGGGAGGGCAGGGCCCAGGGAGAGAGGAGAAATTGCTAGACATAGAGGGGAAGGGAGGTAAGAGAGAGGAAGGAGATGAGATAAGGAAAAGGAAGAGAGGAGAAAAACTGCACATGGAGAAAATAGGCAGAAGCTGGATCCACTGGACAGTCAAGTCTGCGGAGGACCCAGCTTTTACTTACGGATGTAGGACAAGAAATGAAGAAGAAAGGCGGAAAGTGAAGAAATAAATGGAAAGGAAGCCCTGGAAACGGAGTTAAGAGGACAGATAGCAGCAGAATCGGATACTGGGCCAGTATGATCAGAAAAACAAAGTCACCAGACAACAAAGGTAGAAAAGATCATTTTATTTTCATTATAGTGTTTGGAATATGTCCACTTTGAGAACCAGGTGCTCAACATTAAAAGTTTATATTTATTTACTTATTTATGGCATTTGCATTTTATCCCACATTAAACATGAATTAGGGTGTTTTGTGGCTGTACATGAGAATTGTGATATTATGATCCCTTGTTTCATATTGTTGATGGTCTGTATTTTCCGTATGGGTGGTATATTAGTGTATTAGGGTCTGCCCAGTGTAATATTTATGGTACAGTAAGGTTCTGAGTGTGTTTTTGCACAAAGTTGTGCATAGTGTTTTGCAGTTGAGCGATTGTGGTTAGTATATGCTTTGAGCAACCATTTTATTCTTTGACAAATGATACATATCTAATATCTAAATTTAATAAAAGGTATTAATTGTGACTTTTATTTTTATTTATTTTTTTTCTGTGTGTTATCAGACAATTATGGATTTAAGCTCCACCCCTGGCCCCACCCCTAACCCTGCCCTCTTTAGCCTCCCAAACAGTTGGGCCACCGACCGCCTATGGCTCCAGCATCTCTGCTGTCTCTGGTTCTCTGGGTGCATCCAAATAGCAGAAACCCAAACAGTAGCAACATTCCATGCTATCAATCCCAGGGCAAGCAGGAGATGTGGAGAACTGGTAGTAAATAATAGGACAAAAAGAAAGGGGGGGGGGGGGGGGAGAACAAACCTCTACAGTACTTATCACAAACAAATAGTGGAGATGACCAGTAACCAGTGACCAACTGTGCAGAATTGACTTTACAAGCTTGAAAGATGACTTGACACAGGCCGTGTTTCGGCAATGTAGCCTGCATCGGGCGTCTACAATAAATACACATTGGAACATTATGAATACATTGGGGCTCATTTTCAAAAGAGAAAAACGTTCATAAAGTGGCATAAATCTGCATTTGGTCATTTTTCTCACAAAAACATCCAAATTGGTATTTTTGAAACCAATTTTTAGATGCTTTTCTATGAGGTCCGCCAGAAGTGCATTCAAGTTACAAGGGGGCATGTTAAAGGCAGGATCTGGGCATTCCTAAAACTTGAATGTTTTTCTGCCATAATGGAACAAAACAAAAACACCCAGGGCTATAAGTTGGATGTTTAGGTCTAGACCTGTTTTATTAATGAATAAACCAAAAAAAGTGCCCCAAATGACCAGATGACCACTGGAGGGAATCAGAGATGACCTCCCCTTACTCCCCCAGTGGTCACTATCCCCCCCCCCAAATAAAATTGTGATTAAAAACATTACTTACCAACCTTTATGTCAGCCTCAGATGCTATACTCATGTCTATTAGAGTAGCATGCAGGTCCCTGGAGTAGTCTAGTGGTAGGTGCAGTGCACTATAGACAGGTGGACCCAGGCCCATACCCCCCCCCCCCTACCTGTTATACTTGTGGTGGAAACTGTGAGTCCTACAAAACTCACCAGAAACCCACTGTACCCACATATAGGTGCCCCCTTCACATAAAGGCTATTGTAGTAGTGCACAATTGGGGGTGTGGGTTTTGAGTTGGTTTAGGGTGGCTCAGCACACAAGATAAGAGAGCAACGGTGAGATGTGTATCTGGGAGCAATTATTTGAAGTCCACTACAGTGCCCCCTAGGGTGCCCCATTGCTCCCCTGAGATGTCTGTGTGGCCTTTCTACTAAGAGTACTGGTTCCTTTTACATCCCAATGGCTTGATTTTGTGCGCTTTTCACTTGGACATTTTTTTATTAATAGACCAAAAAGATAAATGTTTTGAGCACAAACATACCTAGCAAGTGGCCATTTAAAAAAAAAAAAAGATGTTTTCAGCAAAACGTCTAAAGTCACTTAGACAGATATATAAATGTTGCTTCAATTGTGTGATTAACATACTCCCAGACTCCTGATGCAGGCCAATTAGCCAAAACACAACCTGAGTCTAGTCATTTTAAGTGTGTCGATGACACCCATTAATGGCAGAGCCACCGAGACACACAGCTGGGCCCAGGGCAGGACTGGATGGCTGCACATGCCCTCCACCTGAGCTGCCACAGCAGCGTCACACCCTCGCTCCCCTCAATTGGATCGCTGCCCCTGCACCTTTCTGTCTGCTCTCTTGCTCTCTCCTCTCCCCCACTGCTCCTGTCCTTGCTGGGAGTCGGGACCTGGATGATTGCATTAATGTGATATTGAGTCAATGCAATCATCCAGGTCCCGGGTGGCACGCAGGAGCAGACCCGGAAGCAGGCAGGAAGAAGCTTGGAGGCCATGCTGCCCCCCCCCCCTTGACAGCCCTGATTAAGGGACTTTTAATGCACTTGAGTTGCTTCATTTGCTCTGAAGTATATATCAAATGACTTTTAATGCACCATTGATATATATTTTTTGTCGCCTCCACTGTTTTTGATAAAGTGTCTAAGCCACATTTAACAAGGGGTAAAATTTCCTGAAGGGCATTAGTAAAGGGAATAAAAATAGTTATATCATCGGCATAGATAAAATTACAAAAGCCTAATTTAGAAAGCTTGATTCCCAATTGTGACATCAATATGTTAAACAAGATTGATGAAACTGTTGAGCCCTGAAGAACACCACAGTTTGGAACTTAGGAGAAAGTCATGCTATTAGTCATCTTAACTTGATAAGATTTATTCACTAAAGAACCCCTAAACCATTCGAGAACTACCCCTCTTATACCGTTAAAAGTAACACAAAAAATTGAATATTACAAAATACAAAACCAAAACAAAACAAAAACAACAGCAGTTGCTAACAAGGCTGCTAAAACATTAATACCATTCCCAGCATTCAATGAAACACACATGTTTCATAAACAAAGGGAAGAGAAAAGGAAAAAAAGAGAAAATAATGGTATCCTATAAATCAGAATTAACATGATGAATCTGGGGGACCACCTCTCCATAAATTTAGCAGTATGGGTCAGCTTTATCACCAAATATGCCTCAAACCTATAAGGTAAACACAAGAGTGCCTACCATTTATAAAATGATACCTTAGTCAAATCCTTCCAATTTTCCATGATGATTTTCAGTGCAAGTGCTATAAGCACAGTAAATAAAGGTGATTTTCCAGTGTAGATCATGAACAGACTGATGGATCTCAATAAATGGCATTTAAAAATTGGTGCTGAAAAAAATCAGCGCTCAACACAGTTCTATAATGGACACTCAAAAATGAACTCCCATTATAGAATTAGCATTCTGTGCCAATTTCAGAGTCCAAATTTGGATGCCAGAACTTACGCCTGCTGAAGTCGGTGTATTTCCCGGTGCCCAATTTGGGTGCACATCCCTGGTATTCCATAACTGCTTTAAATTTTAGGATTGCTCCCATATGCCCATGCACCTCCCATGGTCACACCCCCCTTTGGGTTGCATGCAATGGGATTTGAGCACACATTGTTATAGAATAACATATAGCAAGATGTGTGCACAAATCCAAATTGGCAGCAAATTGTACCCATCAGCACTCAATTATTGGCACACCCCTGACCCACCCTTGCCCTTTCCACATCTACACCTCCTTGCAGTTACATGCTATAAAAATGTGTGTGCTAAAGTTATAGAATACTAACCCCACCTGTTTACTAAACCGTGCTAGAGGTGCGCTAGTGTTTTTAGCATGCACTGATTAATGTGCGCTAAACGTTAGAGACACCCATAGGAATATATGATGTGTCTAGCGTTTAACACGTGCTAATTTTTAGGACACGCTAAAATCACTAGTGCACCTTAGTAAACAGGGCCCTAAGTATGGTTAAACACAGTTTTTTTTCCTCTGATGTTTACTATGTTACGCATGTTACACATGAAACTGCAAATTAGAGTCAATTAGTGCCAATTGACACCAAATATCACTAAACATTGGTTGTTAGTGCACAGCTAATTTGTCAATTCAATTACACACCTAACTGTAGGTATTCAATAATCTGTGTGCACAGTGCTCCACACTATATGTAAAATTGTGTGTGCAAGTGTCGCGTGATATAACCAGTTATCCGTCAGCTGCTAACTGCGGATATTCAGTGGAGGATAGCCAGTTATCCCCCGCTGAATATTGGTGGATAGCAACTTAAGTGCTATTTAACCGGTCAGCATCCATTCTGACCAGTTAAATAGTGCTAAATATCGGGCAGAATGTATATATTGAGTAAGGTAGAAATATTTTTGTTCATATGCCTACTTTTTACATGTGTAAAGCCCTACACAATTTTATAATAGCCATTTTCTGCATGTCAAAACATGATTTACACATGGTAAATGCTTTAAAAATAATTGCATCTATAAAGTCAAAATGGTTAATGTCACCTCTACTTGTAGTAAAACTTCTTTAAAAATAGGACCTATGGTATTTACGGAATCCTGCAGTTATGTGTAATAATGCATTGAAGAAAGGGTTTCAAAGAGAAGGTAATGTTCTTAGTCTGAGATCATCATGGAGTAATCTCTGCTGCACTCTACTGGTCTAAAATATTATTCAGTTCAGTATATTGGCATAAGATATCTCCAGTACTGTACACATATAGAAAAAAATCTGCTTAGTATGCCTGATCCAATCAGGAAACCAATGGGCTATAAGCAATAATTTGTAAGATAAGCGAGTGGAGCTGTTATAATGATGCACATCAACATTCATCAAACTGCAGCTTGAGGAGAAATAAAACCAGGACAAAAGTTTTGCTCTGATCTAAAAACATTCTATTCAATGTACACAGGCCTTATAGTCTTTAACTGTTTCTAATTTTCTCAATTTGCCTCCTAATGCAATGACCTAGACCCTAGTTAATGTCTGACTTTCTATTCACTTCATTGCAACTTGCAGCTCGGGATTTGCTGTGCTTATCCCAAATGTGCATGCCTAAATTAGGTGCATATCCCCATTCTTCTATACCAAGTAAATGCCAATGAAATCTAATTAGTGCCAATAATTGCTTGCTAAAAAGCCAATTATTGGTGTTAATTAGCTTGTTATTCAATTAAATTGCATGCACAAATTGGGTGCATGCACAAATCTGCACATGCAAATTTTGGTGACTTTTATAGAATTAGGGGGTTATCCCTAAATTCTATATATGGCGCCTTAACTTGTGCATGCTAATTTGGCACATGACCAACAAGCCAATCAATACTGATTTTTAGTACTTAATCAATTAGTGGCACTAATTGGCTTTAATTGGAATATACATACACAACATTTTAGGTGTATTCTAATAATGTAATAATAATAATGTAATGTAATGTAAGTAGTTATGATCATCACAATTTATAACACTGTTCCTACATTTCCTTGTTTTTACTGTATTCTTTACCATGTAAGATGCTTTCTTTTACTATGTAAGCCACACTGGACCTGCTGTATGTGGGAAAGAGCAGGGTACAAATGTAATAAATAAATAAATAAATAAAATTTGATGTGCACAAATTCTAATACTCACAGTCAAAATGGGGCATGGCCATGGGCGTGGAATGGGCGGGTTGTGGGCATTTCAAAAATCTATTCGCACTGTTATGGAATACACACGATCTGTGCCTAACTTAGGTGGAGGTATTTGGGCCTGGTTTTAGATGGTCTCAATGGGTGCACCTAAATTTTAGTCACAAGAATGGCATGTGAGCATATTCTATAAACTATGCCTGACTTTAGGTGTAGTTTGTAGAATCACGCCAATTTTTAAGGCACCATTTATAGAATTTGGCCCTTTGGGCCCAATTCAGTAAAGGGTGTTAAAACTTAGTCATCCAAAATGTGGGTGCTAAACACCATTTCTATAATGGCAATATCACATGACAACTTATACCATGTCAATAGCTTGTGTAAATGTTCACGCCCAAATTCTAGAACTTGTTCACATAACTGACAGTATTCTTTAACTTAGCACCTAATTGCTTGACACATCCCTGACCCATCCATGCCCCTCCCACATCCACACTCTCTTAGATTTACAAGCTATAGAGTTTAGGTGTAAAGTTTATGTCATTTATGTATGTAACTACAAATTACTGCCAATTAGTACCAGTTGATGCCAATTATTGGTACTTAATGTCAATTTAGGGCCAATTAGCTAATTTAGTTGTGGGACCTAAATGACCCCTGTGTGCTTAATTGGATTCCCACCAGACCTCCAGGCCTTGTGTTAGGGTGGGGGTGGGCTTAAGGTTTGATAAGTCTGAGAGAAAATTCCAGACCTGTCAAACCTCTTCAGTGGGTCTCCCCCATTCCTTCCTTGCTGTCAAACCTTATCAACAGCTGTGAGCTGGCGTAGAGTTTGCATCAGGAGCAGCGCCCTTGTTGGCATGCTGCCTGCTGATCATTAGGGAGGAATGTGGGAGACCCTCATTTGCATGCATTTGCATGCAATTAGCAATCAGAGCTGACGGACGCGTTGTTTCACGTGCTGGTCATCTCTGATCATAGGGTGGAAGCAAACATGAGCGCTAGTAGCGTGCTATTGACCGCTAGTGCCCACGCTTGCTTTTGATCATCTGCCCCTTATTAGGACCCCACCTTTATTAGTAACTAGGTCTCACTCAGCCCCGTTGCATAAAATAAAACCTACAGGAAAATAATACACATTAATAGTGTTAACTTCACTAATCGATAACACAGATTAATAACTCTAGGTCACTATTTGAAACAATAAAATATAATGAAATAAAAATTTTAAAAGAAAGTGACGTTAAATGAAATGGAAATAGCCCAAACTGCCCCTGCTCCAAAACAAAATGAAAAATGACTGGTGTCACTTCACTATCCCACTGTAAATAAACTTTCATTGCTCTCTGTCAATACTTCTCTGCCATGTATCTTTTTCAATTGACCACAATTAATAGACTGGTCAGATTTAAACTGGAGCTTTGTATTGTGCTTCCAACCGAATATTGTGTGCAATTGTGTTTCTTAAAGATATGTCTCAGAAATTGGATGCTGCCCTAAGGGTGACATCTAATTTTGTCTGTGCCTCTACAATCTTCATTGGAAAAGTGCTTCATGAACCTGCTACCCTCCTCATGAGGAACCACTTTCTAATATTATTCCTGCATCCACTCTTTCAGAGACTTTTATTCTAAAGCTTCATCTTCACATAAAGATTTGGTTCTTTGGCATTATTTACCTTTGAGAAATGTGTTGATCTCTATCATATTCCCCCCCCCCCCCCTTTCGTTTTAGACAGTGCTTCTCCATCCAGTTCTTTGGTCATATCCAGCCAGTCAGGTTTTCAGGATATCCACAATGAATATGCATGAGATACTAACATAGTAGATGATGGCAGATAAAGACCAGTATGATCCATTCAGTCTGCCCAACAAGATATACTCATTACACATGGTATGTGATACTTATGTATACCTGACCTTGATTTGTCCTTGCCATTTTCAGAGAACAGACTGTAAAGGTCTGCCCCAGCACTGGCTTTGCTTCCCAATTACAGTTGTTGCCACTCAATCTCCACTAATCTTAAAATGATTGGTGTGCCAACATGAGAATCTTAGAAGGAACACGATAAACAATTGGGAGCTAGTGTTCAGTAGTTATGCATACAGTAGACGTGGTGCATGCAAACTTATCTCATGCATATTTATTATGGCTGTCCTTACAACTCAGCTGGCTGGATGTGTCCTGAGGACTGGGTTGATAATGCCTGCTCTAGGGTATACATTTTGGACTGTAAGTCTTATTTCATAGAACTTTTGGTACAAACCTTGCACCATTTTGTTAGTCCTTTTTTGGATTATCTCTCTGTTTGTTTCTGTTAGAAGTATGACCTTCAGCCATAAGGTATCATCAGTGAAATGAACAAAAGTTTGTACTTTTCCCTATTCAGCCTAGCATTCTTTTGTCCTTGGCCATTGCCTTGTTATTCTGACCTAAATTCCTTGAATACAATCAGTCTGAAGTCTCTTTCCTGCTTGGTGCTCATTAGTGTCGAGGAATGTCCCAATGAACGAACAGAAGTCAGATATCTTCCAATAGGCTTATTTTCCTTAAAAAGTCACTTCAATCATCTGGACCCAACACAGTCAATGTTTCCACTGTTATGCCTTCTTCAGGGATCACAGCTGAGGATGTGTGACCATGGAGAAAATGCCTCATCTTGAATGGAGTAAAAAAATGTGAACCATGAAAACATAAAAAATTCACACAGTGATTAGAGCAGTGAGGTGTCTGTGAAAACTTTAGGTGATTAGACAATTTCAAGAGGTGTAATTGAACCATGTTGAACCATGCTTCTTACCAGTGCTACACATAAGTTGATTAGATTATTTCTAGAGGTGTTATTTGGTCTTTTTAAAGACTGCTTCATCCTAGCTGTTTAGGCTCACTGATACAGTAGTTGTTTAATCCACATTTATATCAACAATAGGACTCCTGAGGCAGGCATTTATGCTAAAACAAGGTGCCATGTCAAGTCTGTGTTATTCCGGATGTGAGCCCTTGAGCCTAGGCCGAGGCCTAGTATAGGATTTTGGCCAAGGCCTAGGGTGGACCAAACAGGCCATATGCACCACCCGAGCCACCAAACTCCACACACTCACAACAGCCAATAGGCACCACCAGAAAGTGGGAGATAGAGCATTCAGGCGGGCCTCACGGCCGATTGGGAACCCAGTCACGCAGAGACCAAGCATGTGGGCCTCACGACCAACCGGGAACCAAGTCACACTCTGGGAAGGGTTAAAGAACAACAAGGGTTCCACAAAGAACTGGGCCACAAGCAGCACACACAGTGCAGAGTAGAGTCACAAAGGAAAGGGAGAGAGGCAGAAGCCTCTAAAGGCATACAAGGCTGTGCCACAGACGAAAAAGAATACAGGAAGCCCCAGAAGGAAACACTCTAGGCTTATACAACACAGCACTGAAAGAAAAAGGAAACCAACTATAGGAATACACTCTAGGCTGAACCATTCAGCATACAAGGGAACTAGGCTGTACCTACAGCATACAACAATACAGGGAAAGGGGAAGCCACTGATAGGAACACTCTAGGCTGTACCTTACAGCACTCAGGGAAAGGGGAAGCCACTCAAGAAATACTCTGGGCTGTACCTTACAGCACACAGGGAAAAGGGGAAGGAAAATCACCTATAGGAATACACTCTAGGCTGAACCATTCAGCATACAAGGGAACTAGGCTGCACCTACAGCATATGATACAGGGAACACACTAGGCTGAATAAACAGAATACAAAGGGAAAGGGAGAACTATCTAAGGAATATAGAAAGCTGGCCCACAACCCCCAAGGGAAAAAGGGAACTGCTTCAGGGAAAAAACAGGGCAGAGCTACTCAGCAGACAAAGATAAAGGGGAGAGTAAGCAAACAGAGGAAGTCGCCTTGACACATACAGACCCGTACACAGGAGACCGCTACAGCAAACAAAGAGAACTCAAACAAACAAACAAGAGCAAAATTCAAGAACAGGGGGAGGCAGAACCAAAGGGAGCAGAGCAGAAGCTCAGCACAACAAAGTGATCACTGAGGGAGAGAAAGTTAAAAAAACAAACTGAAATGACTCAAGGCACAAGCTTACCCCAGACAGCACTACATTAGAGAAAGAGAAAGCAAACCAGGTGAGGACAGTGAGGCAATCAGGCTCATGCTGGGAGTACCCAGCACACACACGCGCACACACACACACACACACACATACATAGAATAAGCAAACATGAGGAGAAAGGCTAAACTCCAACGTGAACACAAGCGACCAAGTGCGGACTGGCTTCAGCAAAGCAATCAGAGCAATCAACGCCAAAGCAATGATTACAGGGGAAAGGCAGACTTAAATGGATCAGACTTCTGATGTCTGCTGGCTCAGCCCCTGACAAGCCAATCAGGAGTGAGTCCCAAACATTCCCCTGCCGATCCAGCAGAATCATAACAGTCTTCAACTACAAATATAGACTGCATTTTAGATAATCTGTGGTTCCATGGTTTGTTTTTGAAGAGTCATCCTTCGTTTCCTGCTCCTTGTTTTGCTACACTGCATTTCTGTGGAGTTTTCTGTATTTCTCCACTTTGGTGGTCTCTTTTGTATTTATTTTACTACCATATGCACTACTGGCAAATATTATGGGCCCAATATTCAGTCAGCTCCTGGCCACTTAAATAGAACTTAGCCGACTAAGTACTAATATTCAGCGCAAGATAGCTGGTTATCTCCACTGAATATTAACACTTAGTACCTTGCCTCTAACTGTCTATGTCATGCGACTTAGCCAGCTAAGTGTGAATATTCACCGCTAAACTGGCTAAGTTGAGCAGTTTAGATAGGCCATTTAAATACTTCTTTACTGTACTTATCACTGTAATAGTACCTATACTCTATTTGTTCACACCGGAGTCCGTAACCACCTCTCCGGAACTATATAAGCCACTTTGAACCTACCAATAAGTGGGAAAAGGTGGGATACAAATGTAACAAATAAATAAATAAATAACAGGCCTATCTTTAACCGCTATTAACTTAACTGGCTAGCAGTGAATATTCGCTTAGTCGGTTAGGTTGCCGCAGCCAAAACTGAAACCAAATATTCAATGCCAGTCACCAGATATGGACAAGCATTGACTATCTGGGGTCACCGCCAGCAGCAGCTAACCACACTGCCTGCCACTGGCTGAGTATCGGGGAGCATATGTCCTTTTCTAATCCCTTCTTTATATTGAACAAAAGCATTAATTGTTTTTAGGTGAGTTTCACATCTGGTGATACTGCCTATTGTGAAAGGTTGATCTATCTATCTATCTATCTATCTATCTATCTATCTATCTATCTATCTATCTATCTATCTATCTATCTATCTATCTATCTATCTATCCATTCATAAATGAATACCTAGTAGGCAAGTGCATAAGCAAAATCTAATTTAATACACTTTTTTTAACATGTGCATCATAGTTTAATGCATGTTAAAATAAAATAACTTTGCTCACATTAAAGAGTTTGTTTACTAAAGTGCAGTGAAGGTTTGCAATTACCATGGGTTATTTGCAAAAATTAATGCATGGTAACCACAAAGCCTGTGCAGTTGGGGTCTTGAAGATGTTGGGACTGGGAGGGGCTTAATACTTGAGGGTCAGGGGCGGTTAGAAGGCACCACAAAAAATTTTTCTATGGCCCCTTTAAGATGGGAACAAGGTCAAGCATTTGTGGCCCAATTCTCTCAGGGAGAAAAGATCTTTCAACAAGTAATGCATTTGTGTAAGGTTGAACACAAGCAATGCTATTCAATTTTCATAATAAAGAGGTGTTTTGCATGCATTTGCAGTATTTACATCTCATCATTATTTTGCTTGCATTGCAATGCCAAAGCTTGCATTATTAGGTCAAACATATGTGTTATTCCTTTAACACATTAGTAACTATCCCACTAGAATGATAGCATGTTTCAGAAGAGAGAGAGAGAGAGAGAGAGAGAGAGAGAGAGAGAGAGAGAGAGAGAGAGAGAATAACTAGATCTACTACAAAACAAACCATTTAAATTAATGTGGAGCAGATCTGATTAAAGACAGAACAAACAATGTGTTAGGGAGATACAGTCAGTAGAAAGAACCAGGCACACCCATTAAAGGGGGGCCGACCACAACCGGGCTGAAGGCCAGCGAAGACAGAAGTGTGGGGGAGGGTACAGGGAGGGCCTAGCTAGAGAGCAGAGGTAGTAGTGGGAGGGAAACAAGGGGTAGCAAGGGGAGGGGCAGGAAAGAAGGGGAGGAGCAAGGGAGGAGGAGAGAGGAATTTGAACTGCACAGGAAGTCCTTTTGAATTTGGAAGCAGGAGAAGAGCAAATGGTAGGCTTGCATGTGAGCAGCCTTGTTATAAGGAAACAACGTGTATACAGCTTGTCTCCTGGCTTCGGCGGCCGGGAAGCCTAGAACATCATTTTGTAAATGTGGTAGGTGCCTCCTTCAACGGGGGCCACAGGGGCTTGGTACGGCTTGGCCTGTGGCCCAGAATATGCAACTACGTGTAGAAGCTGTGTACCCGGGTAGAAATGCATGCTGGCATAATGATTAGTAGAAGATGTTATGTAATTTGTTTAAGTTGTAACAATTTTGATGTTCCTGGCTGCGGCCAAAATAAAACCAATTCTATTGAAGATACGGCTTATAGTGTGGTATTGAAGGGGGTGGGGGTTGATACGTCTGAGTGTGTGCCGAATGCTCGAGTTGAATACCTTGGCATGTATATAGCACACTACAAACCATTTCAGAAGTCACTAATACCCAGTGGAGAGCAGTGCTGAACAAGTCAGGTGGATACACAAGTTAATGGGATGTATCAGCTGATTTTCATACTTTGCAACTTCATCATGCAGAAACATATTTTGGCCAGTGTTTAAAAACATTTATTCAGCTGGCAGTGGCCTCAGTCGCAAAAAATGTTTTTTTATCATAAGACCAATTCAACACACAGACACATTTAGGGACATTCTATCAATGGTGCTCAAAATTCAGCACAAAAAAAAAAAATCAGTGCTGAATGGTATTCTATAACAAGTGTTCCAAAATCAGCGCCCTTTACAGGATAGCACGTAGCGCTGGGATTCATGTGTTGTTTTGGGCATGAGGAGTTACACCACTGAAACTGGTGTACATCCCGCTGGGCAAGTTGGGCGCAGATCCCCCCCAAATCTATAACACTGCATGTATTTTAAGGGAACACCCCTGGCCCACCCATGCAACTCCCATGGCCACACCCCCTTAGACCTATGCAGAAACACTTAGGTGCTATTCTATAAATGGGCGCATAAGTGTTTTTTTATGCAGATCTGCCATTTTTGCCTAACTAAAAACCGGCTATTATAGGGGTGAAATAGGCAGTTGGCCAGTTCAGTGTCAATATCCAGCATTTAATTGGCCAGGATAACTGCATAAATAGAACCACATAAAAGTCAGACCTATCTTTATGCAGGGGCCCCTTAGCTGAATATCGCACTTAACGAGCTATGTGTTAACTGGTTCTGCAAACCTGGGAATTCAATGCTGAAAGCACAGACATGGCTCAGCATTGAATTTCTGGGTATAACGCCGGCAGTGGTCAGCAATACACTGGGTGTCGCCAGCTGAATATTGAGCCCCAAATGTTTAATAAGGAGACATCCTGATTCACAGGAATAACCTCCTGTAACCTGTCAATACCTGTTGCAAGAGAGAGTGACTTGGGCATAATAGACCCTGATAAAATAGAAATGATTCTAGAGGCCACTTCCATGTAATTTCATTCCATTTTTTGTTTATAAACTGCTTATCAACCTACTTCTAGGCAGAGTAAACCTTACATACATAATGGGCTTATTTTCAAATAGAAAAACATCCAAAATGTGGCACAAATTGGCAGATAGACTTTTTTTTAAACGTCCAAATCGCTATTTTTGAAACACATTTTTCTATGTAGTTTATCTGAGTGCATCCAGATCACAAGGGGGCATGTCAGGGTGGTATTTGGGCATTCCCTTAACTTGGACATTTTTCTGCCATAATGGAACGAAACAAAAACATTCAGGGCTAAAAGTTAGATGTTTTGGTCTAGACCGGTTTCATTCATGACTAAGTCACAAAAAGGTGCCCTAAATGACCAGACAATCACTGGAGGGATTAAAGCATGACCCCTTTCTTACTCCCCCAGTGGTCACTGACCCCCCACTCACTTCCCAAAGATGTGAAAGAAACAGTACATACCAGCCTCTATGGAGGCATTAGATGTTATGGCCAGGCCTATTAGAGCAGCAAGCAATTCCCTAGAGTAGTCTAGTGGTCAGTGCAGTGCACTGTAGGGAAGGGGACCCAGGAACTTATCTCACTCTAACTGTTACACTTGTGGTGGAAAGCATGAGCCCTCCAAAACCCACCAAAAAACTACTGTACCCACAAATAGGTGACATCTGTAGTCATAAGGACTATTGTAGTGGTGTGCAGTTGGGTACAGTAGGTTTTTGGTGGGTTTTGCAAGGCTCTCCATACAATATAAGAGGATAAAGGTAGTGCATCTCTTGTTGGGCTGAGGTCTATTTTCTTCACATTGGCGGATGCTGTAAGATCAAGAGAGAGAATCTGCATGAAGGTATTTTGAGAGACTTTGCGAGTGTGCTGGTATTTAGTTTCTTGCTCAAGTGATATATATGCATAGGGGGGTTCAGCATTCTTAGTACACTGGCCACATAAAAAGTCCCAGGTACACAACGGTAGATGTGTACCTGGGACCTTTTATGTGAAGTCCAATTCAGTGTCCCCCAGGGTTCCCCAAAGCTCTGCTGGGATGTCTGTGTGGCCAGTGTAGTTAAGAATACTGGACCCCCATACATCACAAAGGCTTGTTTTTTTGCATTTTTTCCTTGGACTTTTTTTTTCAAAAATAGTCACAAAAGAAAAACACATTGAGCATGTCTACAAAACATCTAGGAAATGGCCATTTTCAACAAAAATAAATAAATTTTTTCTTGTTCGAAAATTGCTATGTTCGCTGCTTGATTTTGGATGTTTTCAGCAAAACATCCAAAATTGAATTTAGACATCATATCAAAAATGCCCCTTCCCATATATAAAGCAATCCACACAGCACTAATGACAACCTGGACAGTTAAATCAGTATACAATGTGTGTGTGTGTCTTTAGTTTTGTTGTTTTACTGATTTGTATAAAGTCAGTTTTATTCTGTAAATCAGTGGGAAGTGCATTTCATTGTTGAAGACCTGCTCAAAAGGGCTATAGCAATGGAGGGGAAAACTAACAGTCCATTTTGCTTGCATGTAGCAGATGCACTGGCTCATATTATTTCCCAAGAGCACACCTAAACATCAGTTTGCCTAGATCTAGCCACCTCCTTTCTCTCCCAAGTCAGGCTACTGTCTAATCCTAGCTCACAATCCAGGTGTTCATCATTAGTGCCATCATTGAAGGTTGGTAATTAGGGTGTACCAGCTTTCAGTGTTTTCAGTTTCCCTTGTAGTGTCGCCCATGTTTCCAGATCTTGACCTTCTTTAAGCGAAAAGTTTCAGAAGTTCTGTTGGGACCTTTAGAGTTGAAACTCAGCAGACCAGAATCACCTAAAGTTATTTTTAATTATAAATTCAATAGAGTTAGCTGAATGTCACACCATTCCTCATAACTAGTTAAAATTAGCCAGAAAAGCTTAACCAGATAAATGTAGACCATCTATTGTATGGCCTGACTTACCTGTTAAGTTTAAATAACTATCATCGAATATCAGCGCTGTCTGGATATACTAAAGTTGTGAAGCTAAAACACTTCACAGTGCCTCAACATAACTGAATAAATTTTGTACGTCCAAAATGTTGACTGGTAATATTTATGAATAGTGAGGGATGAGGGAAGGGGGATTTTGAAACAGCAACTTTTGAGTAACTCCAAAAATTACCCAAATAAATATTTTGAATATTGGCCTTTACTGTACATGATTAATATAAAGAATTATAAAATTCATTCTATAAGGGGCTACCTAGTTTTAGGTGGCAGAAAGGCATGCAAATGGTGATATTCTAGTCATTTGTGTACATTAACTCCCTAATTCTATAAAAAGTGCTAAAAATACGTGTGCAAATTTGGGTGAGTGCCCAATTTGCCCACACATTTTAATTAAATAATGAGCTAATTAGGCCAATACTTGTTTTTTAACAAGCAATTATTGGCACTAATTAGAACTAATTAAAATGTACGCAAGTAAATTTAGTTGTGGGATCAGCTGCTAAATTTTACATGTGAGTCAGAAAAAGGGGCGAATAAATGAGAGGGTCATGGGCAGATCAGGGGCATTCCTTTAAGTTACGCATGTATTTATAGAATAAGGGCATCCACACCTAAATTTAGGCGTGGGCATTTGCTCCACGTTTTAGATAGTGGAAACGGGTGTGCCTAAAGTTAGATGTGATTCCTGGGTGTAAGCGCTATTCTATAAACCGCGCATGTCTTCGGCCACTTGTGCTATGATTCTATAAAGAAAAGTAAATATCTTACTTTTCTTTATAGAAGAGGCTTAAAACAGGTGCCATAACCAGTGCCTTTCTTAAGCATCCTGTTATAGAATTACTCTCCACCTGGATAGATCAACTGAATCTGTATAAATAGATTTTCAGTTTTTCTAAATGTATGTGTGGACTTTCACAACATGTGTATGTCAAACTAAAGGAACAGATACATTGCAGAGGACATTTTTGTGAGTGTCATTTTCAAACCTTTACACATGCAATAAGGATGTTGCTAATGCGTGCCTTTAAGCCATTTTAAGTGTACTTCTAGCTGCACAACAAATCAAAGTTTCAAAGGCACTTTGCTGTCATTACCCCAGACTGCTTTCTGCTTTGCTCTGTCTTGGTCCTCTATCATATTCTCTGGTACTAGATGAGCTAATTTGCCATCAGAGGCTCTGAGTACATTCCAAGCAAATCCTATTTTCCTTTTGACATTGCTCTTCCACCTCCTATCACCTCATGCAGTCTTTCATTTCAGATCATGTTCTCTTTGCAGTTTATTATCTTGCTTAAGCCTTCTACTTAGCTGATTCCTGACTTCTTCAAACTTTCTGCTAAAAACATGAGTAGCTTCAGTATTTTTGAGTGGTAGAAACTCTGCTGCTAATATGAGGTATGAACTTTTTACATTGACTAGTCTTAAGTAGTCTTCTTAACATCAGATGTCTTTGGTAGATTGACAAGTGACTGATGAAGCACTTGTGTCCTGATTTGTGAGGTGGATAAGTATCTACAAGGCAGTCCCTTGTGCTTACAGATATACTGTAATTTATAGAACACATTTTATGCATCAAACACTTCTGGATGAGGCACAGTAGCATCAAGATGCAAGGAAAACATTTTGATTGATACTTAAAACTGCTGATGTTACTTATCTAGTAATTTCACATACTTCTGTGAAATTTTAGCATGATGCTGTCACCAAAAACCCTTACAAGCTGCCTCAGCACAATCTGAATAGAACTTAGGAGGAGTGAAGGCAGAATGTGAGTCAGAACATTTTGCCTAAGTGTATGGAAAGTTGGTGATTATTCAGTTTCCATTTGGATAGCTAAGCAAATAAAGCTAGTGCTGCTGAATACATGTGGGGACGTCTAATGGGACAACTCCCCACTGTTGTGGCTGTAGTCCCACCCAGTCACAAAGCTATCCATAGTTTGCCAGTTGCCAACAGATCTCTAATTTGACCAAGAGCTGCTATTTTAGGCTTAGGCAGATCCGCTCAATTTGTCCATTTCTTGATTCATCAGCCAATAATATCCTTATATACTCTTTTGTAAATAGTAGACTAGACTACTGTAATTCTTTATACTTGGGTCTTAAAACCACAGATATTAGATGATTACAATTAATCCAGAACACTGTTATAAAATTAATAACTGAAAAGGAAAAATTTGACCATGTTATCCCACTTCTAAAAGCTGCCCACTGGCTTCCACTGACCCACTGTATTATTTGTAAATTCTGCTCCTGGTATACAAAACTCACCAATCTGGTGAACCACTCTATTTGTCCCGGCTATTGATCCCATATGCTAATGTCGCGTCCCGCGCCCCTACCTGCTCTTCCGCCGCAGGGGGCGGGAGCCAGCATCCTCCACGGCGAGGGGTAGCGGCACAAAGGCCTCGGCGTGGAGTCGGGCCCCGCCGCAGTGATGGCCGTTCCGGCCGGGACCGGAGGCCGGCGACTGCGGCCGCCGGTCCCTCAGTCGCCGGTTGTGGGGGTGATGTTCGCGCTGCCGAAGGAGGCGGTGCCAGGACGCGATGGTCGGCGACTTCCTCCCTCCTGGGCAGGAGGGCCCGGAGCTCCGCCTCTGAGGCGCCGGATTGGGAGGCCAAGTTGGCGGTCCCGCCTGGGAAATCGGACAGAGCCAATCAGAGGGGCTCTGCCGATACCCAGGGCCGGATTGGTGGGCTGCTCCTACGGGGGCGGGGCGGCTGATGTTGTACTGTATTTAAAGAAGGGAACTGAGCTAGCACCTTGCTTCAGGTTCTGTTCCCGAAGCCTATCTCCGTGGTTCCTGTGTTTTGTTGTTTTCCTGGTTTTGCGGATTTTGAAATTTGGACTGTTCCCTGGTATCTCTGCCTAGCTGCCTGCCTCGACCTCCAGCCTGACTTTGACTTCTCTACTAGCCGCCGGCCTTGAGCTCTTGCCTGACCCCGACTACGCTTTTGCTGCTGGTCCTGTTCTGCTGCCAGTCTTTGGACTCTTCTTTCCACCTGCCCGCTTCTCTCCCGGTTCCAGCCCAGGCCAGTCCGGTACCCCGCGGTTCCTGAAGTCCCGTTGACCGCCTGCAGCTGGGGGCTCAACCCTTGGTGAACGGCGGTCGCCGCGGGTGAAGACTTGGGGTTGCGCGGCTGTCCTTTGAGGTCCTTTTGGGCCTTGCGGGACCAAAGGGCTCACCCTCCTTGTGGACAAGACAGCTAACTAGAGATTGCTTCGATCATATACTCAAAACCTGCTAATAGTGTCATCTTTTTGTTGAATCATACACAAATACACTAAGAAAGCTATATTTTCTGTACAGGGTGCTGAACATTGGAACAAATTATTACAATCTCTCTGTCATCAGATCTCCCTTCAAAACTTTAAAACAGAGCTTAAAGCATTTTTGTTCATAGGCACATTTTCCTAATGCGTATTTTGAAGCCACGGGGAATTTAGCCTGAGAAACTCCACAGTCCTACAGCACTTCCCTCTCATTTTCCCCTCCTTCTTTCCTATCAATATTGCAGTTCTACCCCCCCCCCCACCATGTATCATATGCTGTCAACCACCCTGATGCATGTTTATTACGAAAGCCGCCTAGACACAAACCTTAATAAGTGGGATAGTAAACCCCCTAATAAACTTGAAACTTGATGAGTGAGTTGGCTGAGATGTACATGCTGGTTGAGATGGGTGTTTCCTCTGTTTCCCCTTTCACTTGCCCATTAAGGAAAATGCCAATAATTAGCAGAAAAGGTAAGACCAAGGTAGATGCAGGATGGCTCTAATAGATATGAGATTCTGAGAAGATTCCAGGATATCTGTTAACTTAGCTACAAAAGAATTCCCATCCTTCTGATCTACCCCTGGTTGACCTTCTTCTAGATTAGAAATATAATAGCCATCTATAATGGCCATCTACTAGTTTAGAAATAACCACTCTATCAAAATTAGCCAATTGCAATTCATCTTTCAAGTACGACCTCAACAAAACCATAGGCGAGAGAAGATCAGTTTTGGAAAAATAAATCTTAGATTTCTTTTTGCCCTATATAAATTCTCCAAGTTCTCTACTTGTTTATGTAAAGTTAAAGTGTTTTTGATACAAACCATTCCTACAGACTGTACTGTCTGAACTTGGACATCTAACTTCTGAATTTATCACATACGTCTTGTGAAAAAATTCACTGTCTGTTTCCTAGTGCCAATTAAACACAAATTGATCTTTTGAAGCAAAATCCAATCATCTTTTAAAATAAAATAATAGGATTTGGTAAAAGACCCAAACCAATTGAACCAGAGAATACTATGGACTCGGTGGGGGGGGGGGGGGGGGGGGGGATACCTTCTGTGGAGATTCCCCCTGTCACCTATAGCAGGATTATTGCTAGGAACAGGAGGAGGTGCTCTCAAAATGAGGCTTAAGAAATCCCTGA
Source organism: Microcaecilia unicolor (assembly GCF_901765095.1). NCBI lineage: Eukaryota > Metazoa > Chordata > Amphibia > Gymnophiona > Siphonopidae > Microcaecilia > Microcaecilia unicolor. The sequence goes on from NC_044032.1 coordinate 517,627,747, forward strand.
GGAAGGAGAAGGTTGAGACGTACTACTATTTGGAGACAATATATTATTAGAGAGTTTTTGAACAATGTGTCTAACCATAGGTCCTGTTGGTGTTCCAGATGCTGCTGGTGCAAGCTGTTCCGGCTTGTTCCAGCTTGTTTCAGCTTGTTCCGGCTTGCTCCAATCCATCTGCCTGTTACCACATTGAGTAACCTGCTTGCGAGCCTCTCAGCCATTGACTTACCTACCTGCCTGCTAGCTTATCAGCCATTGACTTACCTAATCGCCAACCCAAAACCTAGCTTTCAAGCCCTATCTATCTGCTTAACACCTCAGTCATTACATAGTCACCTATTAACACCTGTTAACTGCTTAACACCTCAGTCATAAGTACATAAGTACATAAGTAGTGCCATACTGGGAAAGACCAAAGGTCCATCTAGCCCAGCATCCTGTCACCGACAGTGGCCAATCCAGGTCAAGGGCACCTGGCATGCTCCCCAAACGTAAAAACATTCCAGACAAGTTATACCTAAAAATGCGGAATTTTTCCAAGTCCATTTAATAGCGGTCTATGGACTTGTCCTTTAGGAATCTATCTAACCCCTTTTTAAACTCCGTCAAGCTAACCGCCCGTACCACGTTCTCCGGCAACGAATTCCAGAGTCTAATTACACGTTGGGTGAAGAAAAATTTTCTCCGATTCGTTTTAAATTTACCACACTGTAGCTTCAACTCATGCCCTCTAGTCCTAGTATTTTTGGATAGCGTGAACAGTCGCTTCACATCCACCCGATCCATTCCACTCATTATTTTATACACTTCTATCATATCTCCCCTTAGCCGTCTCTTCTCCAAGCTGAAAAGCCCTAGCCTTCTCAGCCTCTCTTCATAGGAAAGTCGTCCCATCCCCACTATCATTTTCGTCACCCTTCGCTGTACCTTTTCCAATTCTACTATATCTTTTTTGAGATACGGAGACCAGTACTGAACACAATACTCCAGGTGCGGTCGCACCATGGAGCGATACAACGGCATTATAACATCCGCACACCTGGACTCCATACCCTTCCTAATAACACCCAACATTCTATTCGCTTTCCTAGCCGCAGCAGCACACTGAGCAGAAGGTTTCAGCGTATCATCGACGACGACACCCAGATCCCTTTCTTGATCCGTAACTCCTAACGTGGAACCTTGCAAGACGTAGCTATAATTCGGGTTCCTCTTACCCACATGCATCACTTTGCACTTGTCAACATTGAACTTCATCTGCCACTTGCACGCCCATTCTCCCAGTCTCGCAAGGTCCTCCTGTAATCGTTCACATTCCTCCTGCGACTTGACGACCCTGAATAATTTTGTGTCATCGGCGAATTTAATTACCTCACTAGTTATTCCCATCTCTAGGTCATTTATAAATACATTAAAAAGCAACGGACCCAGCACAGACCCCTGCGGGACCCCACTAACTACCCTCCTCCACTGAGAATACTGGCCACGCAATCCTACTCTCTGCTTCCTATCTTCAACCAGTTCTTAATCCATAATAATACCCTACCTCCGATTCCATGACTCTGCAATTTCTTCAGGAGTCTTTCGTGCGGCACTTTGTCAAACGCCTTCTGAAAATCCAGATATACAATATCAACCGGCTCCCCATTGTCCACATGTTTGCTTACCCCCTCAAAAAAATGCATTAGATTGGTGAGGCAAGACTTCCCTTCACTAAATCCGTGCTGACTTTGTCTCATCAGTCCATGTTTTTGTATATGCTCTGCAATTTTATTCTTAATAATAGCCTCCACCATCTTGCCCGGCACCGACGTCAGACTCACCGGTCTATAATTTCCCGGATCTCCTCTGGAACCCTTCTTAAAAATCGGAGTAACATTGGCTACCCTCCAGTCTTCCGGTACTACACTCGATTTTAGGGACAGATTGCATATTTCTAACAGTAGCTCCGCAAGTTCATTTTTTAGTTCTATTAATACTCTGGGATGAATACCATCAGGTCCCGGTGATTTACTACTCTTCAGCTTGCTGAACTGACCCATTACATCCTCCAAGGTTACAGAGAATTTGTTTAGTTTCTCCGACTCCCCCGCTTCAAATATTCTTTCCGGCACCGGTGTCCCCCCCCAAATCCTCCTCTACATAGTCACCTGTTACACCTCAGTCACCACCTATGGCCCCTGTCCATGTTCTCTTCCTTGCCCTGTCCCTTCCTAATCTTCTTTCCCCCTCACTCCCACTGTCTACCATTAGAACCCGCTGCCCTCCCACCCTGCCCGCCACCGCAATACCCTATTCACCTCCATCCCTCACCTCACCATCCCTCTTGTCCCCCTCCTCCTTCCTGGCTCTCAACCTTCAGCACTTCCTTCCTGCCATTAACCCATCCCCATTCCTCCTAAGTACACCCCGTCTCCTTCGCCTTCGTCGCCCGACCTCCCCCACCCTCCTCCGCACTCTCTTGCTCCTCCTCCTGCTATCCGCGGGAGACATTAACCCTAATCCAGGTCCCCCTCACCTGTCCCCGTCCTATCCTTGCGAACGATTCCGGGATGTCTCCAATCTTGTCTCTATTCCCCTCCTTCCCCCCTCCTCCCTCCCCTTTTCAAGCGCCTTGTGGAATGCCCACTCAGTCTGCAACAAACTGTCTCTCACCCACGATCTCTTTATCTCTCGCTCCCTTCAACTGCTCGCCCTAACCAAAACCTGGATCTCCCCGGAAGACTCTGCCTCAGTTGCAGCCCTCTGCCATGGAGGCTATCTCTTCTCCCACACGCCCCGCCCAGTTGGCCACGGCGGAGACGTTGGGCTACTACTCTCACCCTCCTGTAGCTTCCAACCCCTCCACCTACCGCAGTCTCACTGCTTCTCATCCTTTGAAGCCCATTCCATCCAGCTATTCTACCTGCTACCACTCAGAGTGGCAGGCATTTACCGCCCCCCTGATAAATCCTTCCCTTCCTTCCTCACCGACTTTGATGCTTGGCTCTCCGTCTTTCTTGACCCTTCATCTCTGTCCCTCATTCTCGGAGACTTTAACGTACACGCTGATGACCTATCTGACCCCCACGCTTCTAAGTTCCTCTCCATAACATCCTCCTTCAACCTCCAGCTGTGCTCCACCACCCCTACTCACCGTGACGGCCATTGTCTTGACCTCGTCCTCTCCTCCTCCGGCTCACCCTCCAATTTCCACGCCTCAGCTCTTCCTCTCTCCGATCATCACCTGATCACATTCACACTTCACCCCCCCCTCCACCCCGTCCAAATTTAACCACCACCTCCAGGAACCTCCAGGCTATTGACCCCTCCACTTTATCATCAACTATCTCTAATCTCCTCCCCTCCATCACGTCCTCCGAAACTGTCGACAAAGCGGTCTCCGCTTACAATACCGCTCTCTCCTCTGCTTTGGACACCCCCGCACCATCCATCTCCCGTCCCACAAAGCGCACCAATCCCCAGCCCCGGCTGACTCCTTGCATCCGTTACCTTCGCTCCTGCACCCGATCCGCTGAGCGCCTCTGGAGGAAATCTCGTACCCTTTCAGACTTCCTTCACTACAAATTCATGCTATCCTCCTTCCACACCTCCCTATTCCGTGCAAAACATTACTATTAAACCCAATTGACCAATTCTCTCAGCTCCAACCCTCGTCGTCTCTTCACCACCCTTAACTCCCTCCTAAAAGTGCCCCCCACTCCTACTCCCCCTTCTCTCTCTCCTCAATCACTGGCCGACTACTTCCGCGACAAAGTGCAAAAGATCAGCCTTGAGTTCACAACCAAGCCACCACCTCCTCTTCACCCTTTAACCCTCTCCCTCAACCAACCTACCCAGGCCTCTTTTTCCTCCTTTCCTGAGATCACCGAGGATGAAACTTCCCGCCTTCTTTCCTCCTCGAAATGCACCACCTGTTCCTCTGATCCCATCCCCACCAACCTACTCAACACCACCTCCCATACTGTCACCCCCTCCATCTGTCGCATCCTTAACCTCTCTCTCTTCACTGCAACTGTCCTTGACACCTTCAAGCACGCCGTTGTCACACCTCTCCTCAAAAAACCTTCACTTGACCCTACCTGCCCCTCCAACTACCGCCCCATCTCTCTTTTACCCTTCCTCTCCAAAATACTTGAGCGCGCCGTTCACAGCCGCTGCCTTGATTTTCTCTCCTCTCATGCCATCCTCGATCCACTTCAATCCGGTTTTCGCCCTCTGCACTCGACATAAACGGCACTCTCTAAAGTTTGCAATGACCTGCTCCTGGCCAAATCCAGAGGTCACTACTCCATCCTCATCCTTCTCGATCTTTCCGCCGCGTTTGACACTGTCAATCATGATTTACTTCTTGCCACGCTGTCCTCTCTTGGGTTCCAAGGCTCTGTCCTCTCCTGGTTCTCCTCTTATCTCTCCCACCGCACCTTCAGGGTACACTCCCATGGATCTCCCTCCACTCCCATCCCACTATCTGTTGGAGTTCCCCAGGGATCTGTCCTTGGACCCCTTCTTTTCTCAATCTACACCTCCTCCCTGGGCTCGCTGATCTCGTCTCATGGTTTTCAGTATCATCTTTATGCTGATGACACCCAGCTATACCTCTCCACACCAGACATCACCGCAGAGACCCAGGCCAAGGCATCGGCCTGCTTATCCGACATTGCGGCATGGATGTCCAACCGTCACCTTAAACTGAACATGTCCAAGACGGAGCTCCTCGTCTTTGCTACTAAACCCACTTCTCCTCTTCCTCCACTCTCTATCTCAGTTGATAACACCCTCATCCTCCCCGTCCCATCTGCCCGCAACCTCGGAGTCATCTTCGACTCCTCCCTCTCCTTCTCTGCGCATATCCAACAGACTGTCAAGACCTGTCGCTTCTTCCTCTTCAACATCAGCAAAATTCACCCTTTCCTCTCTGAGCACACCACCAGAACTCTCGTCCACACTCTCATTACCTCTCGCCTTGATTACTGCAACTTACTCCTCACTGGCCTCCCACTCAGCCATCTATCCCCCCTTCAATCCATTCAGAACGCTGCCGCTCGTCTTATATTCTGCCAGAACCGATATACTCATATCACCCCTCTCCTCAAATCACTTCACTGGCTTCCGATCAGATATCGCATACAATTCAAGCTCCTCCTCCTTACCTACAAATGCACTCAGTCTGCGGCTCCCCACTACCTCTCCACCCTTATCTCCCCCTATGTTCCCGCCCGTAACCTCCGCTCACAGGACAAAGCCCTTCTCTCAGTACCCTTCTCCACCACTGCCAACTCCAGGCTCCGCTCATTCTGCCTTGCCTCACCCTATGCCTGGAACAATCTTCCTTTACCCATACGCCATGCCCCCTCCCTACCCATCTTCAAATCTCTGCTTAAAACTCACCTCTTCATTGCTGCCTTCGGTGCCTAACCGCTTGAGAAATATAGAATGCCCCAATCTATCCACCCTATCAGATTAACTGTTCACTTGTCCTCTAATTTGTACACTTGTCTTTAGATTGTTCTCTTGTCTTTTAGATTGTAAGCTCTTTGAGCAGGGACTGTCCTTCTATGTTTAAATTGTACAGCGCTGCGTAACCCTAGTAGCGCTTTAGAAATGTTAGTTAGTAGTAGTAGTAGTATTACTTTCCATCACACTGCCAAGTAATCTGATCACTGAGGGGTCTTTTTACCAAACTGTGGGGAAAAGGGCCTTGTGCTAGCAGCAGAGGCCATTCTTCCCATGCAGCAGGGCTGTTTTTTCTGCAGCCAGTAACCTTCCCCCCCCCCCAAAAAAAAATGGCCACGTGGTCAGATAACTCTAACCACGTGGCCATACGGCAGGAAACCCTTACTGAAGAGAAGACTGGACTGGAACTGGAATCAAGGCAGGACTGAAACTGGAAACAAGCTTGTACAGGAACACAACAGGCTGAAGACACACAAGGCAAGGCACAGTTCCAAAAGACCTCTTGCAAAGGTGTCCATAGGGAGGCAGGGACTTCCTTAACCCCCCTCCCCCCCCCCAAAAAAAAAAACAACAGAAAATTATGTCTTTGGGAGGCTCCCCAGGCTCCCCACTGCATGCTGTTTAAAACTGGGCCAGCTCAACATGTGCAGACACCCCCCCCCCCCCCCCCAGGAGACTGGCGCACAGCAACAGGAAGAAGGCAGGTGCTACCATGAGGAGCATTGAGGTACCCTCTCACACTAAAAATAGTGAATTGGGGGCATCAAGGGAAGGCACGGTGGAGCAGTGACAGGACTCTCTCTTCAAAGGGCCTCCTCTCTTCGCTCCAGGATAGTGTGTCACAGGAGACTGATGATGGACCCTTCTTAGGAGCACAGGAACAAGGCAAGGCAAGGGAAATAGGGAAAGAGCTGGATTTGGACACAACCAGGCAAACAATGCAAGAACAGAAGATACAGCCAGATGGGAACTAGGACAGAAGGAGAAACACGGCTGGAACTAGGAGACAAAGCAAGACAAATTGGGGCATGGAGGCAAGGCAAGACACAGCTGGAACATGAATATAAGGCAGAGCGTGAAGTTGGAGACAAGGCAGGACTTGACTGAAGACAGGGCAGGGCTGGAACTGGAGTCAGTGCAGGATTGGAACTGGAGACAATGCTGGACATATGCTGAAGACAAGACTGGACTGGAACTGGAGTCAAGGCAGGACTGAACTGGAAAAAAGGCTGAACAGGAACACAACAGGCTGAAGACACACAAGGCAAGGCACAGCTCCAGAAGACCTCTTGCAATGGCATCCATAGGGAGGCAAGGACTTCCTTAAAGACCCCCAAATGGAAGTGATGTCTTCGGGAGGCTTCCCAGATTCCCTGCTGGAGCCCCTTTAAAACTGGGCCCTACATGCGTGTGCCTAGGAAACTGGTGCATAGCAGAAGAAGGCAGGTGCCACACTGAGGAGCATCAAAGGATCCACTCATCCGAAAAATGGTGAGTCAGGGGCGTTGGAGGAAGACATTGTGGAGCTGTGACATAATGACACAGAAAACTGAACAAAATGAACAGTTTTGTCTACATATTATTCTATAAAAGGTTTGTATACTGTTTGCATCCCAAACGATTTCAGTGCAGTTAGCAAAGCAATGATCTCATCAATAAAAGTATCTGTAGATAACATACAATAACTACAGGACGTTCTACATCAATTAACAGACAAAAAGCGCCATCAAAAGAGAGATGTGTAAATAGCATAATAACTCAATTGTATATCATTAAAATCCAAATCAAACAAAAATGTCTTCAAGCCTTTCCTAAAAAGGTAATATAAAGATAGTCCTTTTATCTCCCATGGTAACCCATTCCAGACTTGCACTCCTTGAAATGAAAAGGAGCATTCATAAACAGATTTAAAATGAACATTATTAAAAGAAGGAAAGCCAATTTGTAAAGTACAAGAAAAACAAGAGAAACACAATGATATGGAAACTGAAAGTAGTTTTGTAAAGCCCTCCGAATTTTGCCCAAAAAGTGACTTAAAAACCAGGCTATTTTAAACCTAATGCATTTCTGAACTGGTAGCCAATATAAATTCATCATAAATGGCGAAACACTCTCAAACTTCCCTTTACAAAAAAAATCAATCCAGCAGTCATATTCTGCAATAGCTGCCCCCATTTTTGTAATTTAAATGAAATGTTTTGATATAATGTATTACAATAATCTAGTTGCGGTAAAAGAATTGTCCGTACTAAGGCCCTAAAATTTTGTGACTGTAGTGATGATCTAATAGCACAAAATTGCCTCAGTCGAAAGAAACATATCTTACTCAAGGAAGTAATTTGCTCGTTGAAACTTAATTTTGAATCCAAAATAATTCGCATCACCTTTCAGTGGTCTTCTATGTTCAGACTTTCTACTGAAGTAAATGTAAACTCCTTACATGGGGGCCCTTTTACTAAGGTGCACTGAAAATGGCGTACGGTAGTGTAGACGTGTGTTTTGGGCGTGTGCAGAATCATTTTTCAGTGTACCTGTAAAAAATGCCTTTTTAAAATTTTTGCTGAAAATGGACGTGCAGCAAATTGAAAATTGCCGTGTGTCCATTTTGGGTCCGAGACCTTACCGCCAGCAATTGACCTAGTGGTAAGGTCTCATGCGGTAACTGGGCGGTAAGGGTCTATGATCACCACCCAATTACCACCCGCATGCCAGAAAATAAAAATATTTTCTGGCATGTGTGCCAGAAAATACAAATATTTTCTGGCATGTGTAGCAGACACATATCAAAAATGAAATTACCACAAGGGCCACATGGTAGCCAGGCGGTAACTCAAAATTGATGCGCTTTGGGTGGGCACAGGCACCTAAGCGGCTTAGTAAAAGGACCCCATGGAATATTATCAAAATCCCTGAACCACAGAGCTCTCCAGCTTTGGAAAAGGATTCCATTCTTACACTGACCACTCCCATACTGTAGATAATATTTTATTGAATATTAATTCTGCAGCTAACGTGGTAACATAGTAAATGACGACAGATAAAGACCTGTACGGTCCATCCAGTCTGCCCAACAAGATAAACTCATTTTACATGGTATGTGATACTTTATATGTATACTCGAGTTTGATTTGTCCTTGCCTTTCTCAGGGCACAGACCGTAGAAGTCTGCCCAGCATTGTTCTGAAGCTAACGCTGAAACCCTTTAAAATTTACACTCCAGCACATCCCTATGTATTCAGTCATGAAGTCTCCCCTGCTCCCGTTTTGTTTCCCAATTACCGGCATCGCCACCCAATCTCCGCAGGATGGCATTCCACATATCCACTACCCTCTCCATGAAAAAATACTTTCTGCCATTAGTCCTGAGTCTGCCCCCCTTCAACCTCAATTCATGTCCTCTAGTTCTACCGCCTTCCTGTCTCTGGAAAAAGGTTTATTTGTAGATTAATATCTTTCAAATATTTGAACGTCTGTATCATGTCACCCCTGTTTCACCTTTCCTCCAAGGTATACATGTTCAGGTCAGCAAGTCTATCCTCGTACAGTTTGCAACACAAATCCCATACCATTTTTGCAGCTTTTCTTTGCACCACTTCCAGTCTTTTTACATCTTTAGCAAGATATGGCCTCCAAAACTGAACACAATACTCCAAATGGGGCCTCACCAATGACATGTAGAGGGGCATCAACACCTCCTTTCTTCTGCTGGTTATGCCCCTCTCTACGCAGCCTAGCATAAAGGAATGTTATTGACCATTATTTATAACTATAAAAATTTGTATTCTAAAATAATAATATTAAAAAAAGAGTGGCCAACTGCAAAACCCTGGGTTGCATCACCAAAAACTATGCTTTTTCTGGCAACTTCAAGACAAAACATACACTTTCAAATTAAGAAACAAAGCATCACAGTGTTTAAAGAACAGGGTATTCTGAACAAATCTAAGGTCATTTTCTTCTTTACATTGTATCAAGATGAACATATTTGGGACATGTTGTAGACACTGATTAGGATCATTTTATCTAAACTCAAAGGAATCAAATACTTTCTTCTTAACACAATAAGGAAGGGCAAGTGAATGTTAACATTTAATTAAAGTACCAGAAAAAATACAAAGCATGGTCAGTGTAAGGACAGAATCCTCTTCTAAAGCTGGAGAGCTCTGCTTGTTCTTATCAGAGAATGAATATACAGCGGCAAATTTAATTAAAAAGAAATTAGTTTGTTCTCCACTTTCCCCTAAAAGAAATGCAATAATTACAAATAATATTTTACATTGAGAAAATCTGTACCTAGTAATTCGGTAATATGTTCATTGAAAAGCAATGTGCTTATTCAGCCTCAAGGAATCACTGCTGTTGCACTGTGCATTTTTGACCAGAATGAGATCATTGCAGTAATAGAAATTAAATAGAGATTTGAACAATGTGGGAGAATTAGAACTCAGAAGGGCCTTTTTACTAAAGCTTAGTGTGTGCTAACAGACATCAGTGCATGCTAAATGCTGCATGTCTTATTTTATATCTTAGCACAATGTATTGCTTCTTAGCACTCACTAAGCTTTAGTGAAAGGGCCCCAGAGTTATTTGAGGGTTCAGAAAACATTTTATTCCATGCTTTTTGCCATGATTGTCTAAAGTGAGTTACAATGCATAAAACCATTTAAAAAATGAAAAAAAAAAAAAATTTAATTTAATTTGAGCATTTATAGCCTGCTCAACCAAAGGTAGTGCAAGGTGGATAACAACACAATCAATTCCACAAATATTTTCATAATTCAGACAAACCTTCGTCTAAAAACAGTAAAAAAAATAAACATGTACTCAGTCAGTAAATCTCTATAACACTGAGAGCCCTGTTTAATAAGGTGCGCTAGTGTTTTTAGCGTGCGCTAAAAATTAGCATGCACTAACCCTAGAGATACCCATATGTTCCTATGGGTGTCTCTAGAGCTGGCCCCCCTGCTTTCATCCCCCCACACTGCTGCCCCTCCCCCACCACATTCGCCCCCACCTCCCACCGCCGCCAACCCTCCCCCACCACTGCCATCAGTTACCTTTGCTGGCGGGAATCCCCAACCCCCACCAGCCGAAGTCCTCTTCAGTGCTGATCTCCGGCACATTGCTGATCTGGATTCTGTTTCTGTGAGTCCTGACGTCCTACACGTGGGAACTTGCAGGACGTCAGGACTCACAGAAACAGAATCCAGATCAGCGAACGTACCGGACTCAGATACTGGCGCTGAAGGGGACTTCGGCTGGTTGGGGTTGGGGATCCCCACCAGCAAAGGTACCTGGCAGTGGCGGGGGAGAGTTGGCAGCAGCGGCGGGAGGGGGTGTCGAAAGGGACGGGGAGGGACGGTGGCAGCGCCAGGGAGGGTCAAAAGTGGTGGGGGCGGCAGCGCCAGGGGTTGCTAAAATGTGTCCCCTCACCTCGGGCTCTGGATCCCCCTCCCGCCAAAGTCTGACTACGCCCCTGCTCTGCACGGATTTTGTTGTGCCATTTTGTTCAGTGCCATATACTGAATCTAGTCCATAGTGTATGAAAATCTTAATAGTAAAGATGTGCGATGTTCTGAATATACCCTACACTGAGAGATCTGGAGTATATTTAAAATAACCAAAGGAGTTTGGAGCTGCAGGCAATGAAAGAAGTATTGCCAATGAAATAAAACAGTCGCACTGATGAGGAGAAGCCAGTTGCAAAATCTGAAAAGATCCAAAGGGTGTAGTTTAGGGACATTTATTTCCCCCTGCATATTAAAGTATGTATACAGCAATGTTAAATATTGAAGAAATACTTTGTTTATGCATATTTCAGTACTGTAAAACACCTAAGAGGCATACTATGGTATAGTTCAAAAGATGCACTTTGCTCTGATGTACATGATTTCAACAGCATAGTAACATAGTAAATGACGGCAGAAAAAGACCTGAATGGTCCATCCAGTCTGCCCAACAAGATAAACTCATATGTGCTACTTTTTGTGTATACCCTACTTTGATTTGTACCTGTCCTCTTCAGAGCACAGACCGTATAAGTCTGCCCAGCACTATCCCCGCCTCCCGCCACCGGCTCTGCCACCCAATCTCGGCTAAGCTCCTTAGGATCCATTCCTTCTGAACAGGATTCCTTTATGTTTATCCCAAGCGTGTTTGAATTCTGTTACCGTTTTCATTTCCACCACCTCCCGCGGGAGGGCATTCCAAGCATCCACTACTCTCTCCGTGAAAAAATACTTCCTGACATTTTTCTTGAGTCTGCCCCCCTTCAATCTCATTTCATGTCCTCTCGTTCTACCGCCTTCGCACCTCCGGAAAAGGTTCGTTTGCGGATTAATACTTTTCAAATATTTGAACGTCTGTATCATATCACCCGTTTCTCCTTTCTTCCAGAGTATACATGTTCAGGTCATCAAGTCTCTCCTCATACGTCTTGTAACGCAAATTAGTTACTGAGGGGCCCTTGAACCCAATGCGGGCTCACCCTCGCTCTTTCGGGACTGCCGCCAGCCCAACATGGCCACTGGCGGTAGTCCTGCCCTAAGTGCATGCCATTTCTGGGGGAAAAAGTAAACCCCCCAAAATGGCTTGTGTGGCAGTAACCCAGTGGTAATCGGGCAATGCTGAGCGCTGCCCGGTTACTGCTGGATTAGTGTGTGGGAGCCCTTATCGCCACCTCAATTTTATAATCAAACTCTCAGGGGCCCTTTTACCCGCTGCAGTAAAAAGGGACCTGGTGCAAGGGAAAAATGCCCCCCCCCCCCCCCCCCCCCCCCCCGCCGCCAGCATAGGACCCTTTTTCCCGCAGCTTGGTAAAAGGGCCCCGAGACTTTTATAATAAGACTTTTATGATAAAATTTAAAACTATCCATGAAACATGGCAATGTAATTTTGTCATTGGTTTCTAATGTAACAATTTGACAGCAGACAGTTTGCTTGACTGCTACCAGGTTGGCAGCATTGCCTGGATTTGGACACAAAAAACATTCACAGGTTTCACATTGCTCAGATGGAGACTAATAGAAATTCCTTTGGCAGGTTGAATGCAATAACAGATGCCTTGAACAATGAGCAGTGACCTCAGCGGTAATTCTGGAGGTAAGTTCATAAGTAGCTTCCCAGTAAAAGCACCTTTTTAAGTTTAGTTTAGTTTATTGGTATTTGGCATACTGCCTTTCATAACATGAACTAAAGCGGTTTACAAACTAAAAATAAACCCAAGAAAGGAAAGGAACTACAATAATTCATGGGAAAGCAGTTAACGAAAGTAGAAACAAAGGAGAAAAGTAGAACACCACATATGCTGGCTAACCGACCCATGATCCCTGCTATCCTACTACTACTAATCAATTCTACAGTGCTACTAGATGTATGCAATGCTGTACACATTATATGCAGGTACTTTCTTTGTCCCTAGAGGGCTCAAAATATGAGGGGGTCTTTTACTAAGTGGCAGTAAGCACCAACGCAGGCTTACCACTTGCTAAACCGGAAAAACTGCCGGGCTACTGCAGCAGCCCAGCAGTAGTTCCCACCCCCAGGGTACACCATTTCTGGTGCTACAAAATATTTTTATTTTTGTAGTACCAGTGTTTACCTAGTGGTAACTGACAATAATCAATTGCCATATCACTATATAATAATAAAATGGAAAACTAAAGCTTATCTTAATAGTGCTCTCTGTGTCATGATGCTTATGCAAATTCAACTTCATTTAACAAGCAAGCTCTAGAAAGAAGCATCCTTCCATACTAGGCTTAAGGGACATCTGGTTTTACAGTTTATTATGTGGTGATATGGCAATTGATTATTGATATTTAATTTATGGACACATTGGTTATTAAGTACATTTGCTTTGACATTGGCACATACATAAATTTGAAATGACCCTATGAAAGAAATCAAGCGCACATTCATTTTAAAGCATCAATATATATGATGCTACATGTGTGAATATAAATTCTGAGGGCATTTCATTGCTCACCAATAATTTTTTTAATTATTTATTTGCTTTGCAAATTCAGTAATATTGGAAAGCTGTTTTGTAGTAGCTATTACACTGGTTTGTTATTTTGGTACTGGTTATTCTTTTGAGCATCCCAAGTGCCTAACTTTTTTTTCCATTAAAAGAAAAGCTAGACTGACTTGTCTGGTACATTGAGAAGCAAATACTTTACCTGATCATAGTATTAGTTGGAATGAAATGGCAGCTGATAGTTTCCCATTTCAGGGTGCTGATTTACGTATCTGGTTCTAACACATTGCTACCTTAGGGCGCAACAGGGTTTTTTTTTAGCAGGAAATGACTATGCGGTAAGTACAAACTTGTCACACGGCCATTTCCTATTTAGGAGGTGGTAAGGGCTCCCGCACTAATCTGGCGGTAAAAATAAAAAACTATTTACAGTTGCACCAGAAATGGCACACAGTGTGGGGGGGGGGGGGGCAGCACTCCCATTGGCTTCTGCAGTGGGCCAGCGCTAGTGCCGGATTGACGCACGCCAATGCCACAGTAACTCTACCACTTCATTGTAAAAGAGCCCCTTAATTCTCTAGTATATGAATTCTACATACAGTTTCAGTGCTCAAACTTAAAAGAAAAACAGTAGTTATTAATATTTAGCAATCTTAGTACTGCAAAGTTAATTTTACTACATATGACCTTGATGAACTTGGCCTCGAAAGCAAGTAAAAATAAAAAAGTGCATGTATTTTTTCAGGTCATATACATTTTCGTCTTTAATAATGCCATGATCCTGAAATTTAGGTTCACTGAAAAGGTTATGCAGAGGAAAACCATTTGTTCTTGCTATAGATTAAATCTGTTTATAATATGCAGCAGCCTCATGTTGTACCCACAGAGAGGAAAATATCTCTTCCATTCAATTTATTTGTGAGAAGAGACCTAGAATTTTAATTCCGCTTGAACACAGGCTGCTTCATAACCTAAAAATAGCTCCAACCAACATAATCCTAGGATGATCAAGAAATGGTTTTCTGAACCTATTAGCATACAATCAACTGTATTTGGTATAGAAACATGATTAGAACGCAGACTGAGGTCTCAAAATGCCATCCTCATTTTTACGAAATAAAACCACAGTTTTTATGAGTTTTGACCTTCCTATAGTGGAAGGATAGTTCTGCATAAAAACAGCATTATTGACAGGATGATCTAAAAATATTTTTTCTGAAATACTTTGTTTGGTTTTTCAAAATACTTTGACCTTGTCTAACGTCTACATTGGATGCTGCACGAGGATATTTTGCTGATAATTGAAAGGTAATGGAGACACCGCTGAAGGAAAGGATGCTGAACTTTCTACAATCCGATGAGTTACAAGATTCAAAGCAACATGTTTTTATCAAAAAAAGAGCGTGCAAATTAATCTCATTGATTTCTCTGACTGGGTGACAAAAGAAGTAGATCAAAAATGGACTGTGGACACTCAAGACTCAAAGCACTACATTTCAAACATGTTGACTTTAGTAAAATGGGAGAGTACCTGAAGAAAGATCTGACAAGATGGTAGACAGAGGAGAAGTGGTAGGGCAGTGGTCCAAGCAGAAAGCAGCTATTAATAGGGCAACAGATCTTAATATTAGGAAAGTAAACAAAAGCAAGAAAAAAATGAAGCCTATATGGTTCAACAAATAAGTGGCTGAAAAAAATAAAGGCAAAAGAGGCAGCGTTTAAGAAATACAGAAGAACTCAAGAAGAGGAGCACAGAAAAGATTACCAAGTAAAACCCAAAGAAGCAAAGAGGGAAATATGGTTAGTAAACGTACAGTTGAGACCTGGATCTCATATGTTTAAAGGCAGAGGCTGTGTTCACATCAGGCTCCTACAATTCAAGCTAAATAATATACTATTTGCTTATTTACTGCTCAAAGTTTTACATACTTCTGCTCAGTCTATGTTAGGGTACCAGTCCTGAGTTTATTTTGAGTTTGCTTTCCTTCACTTAGTTTAATTCCATTGTTTTGTCTGGTTAAAAACAACTTTTTGTCTCCCTCCACTTTACAAGCAAGCAACCTTTCTCTTTCCTTGTGATCTGAGCTGGATCTACAACAACAACAACAAAGCGTCCAGTGATCTGCATCAATTGGATCATCAAACAACATCAGGATTACAACTGCAAAATGTTGAGACCATAGCTGAAATTCTGAGAGTTGAAGTTCAAATCTTTAACTTATATTATCTCTAAATTTCTGATATCCTGCTAAAGCTCCCTCTCAATAAAATTGGGCACTGAACTGTGGGGTGCCACAGGGATCCATACTGTCTCCCATTTTATTTAATATCTACCTCAAGCCTTTGGCTGAGCTGCATCAGTCAATGGATACAAAATTCTACATCTATGCTGATGATGTGCAACTTCTCATACCCATGACTGAACCAGATCTACCCACAGCTCTGAGTTACCCGACTGCCTGCCTAACCGTAACTCAGGAAAGGGCGAACAATAGCAAACTTTACTTGAACCCAAATAAAACAGAGATTCTTTGGGTAACAAACACAAGTGGAGAAATATCTGACTTCAAAATACCTTTTGGGAAGTATGAACTCCCCCTAAAATCATAGGTCAGGAATTTTGAGATACTTCTAGATTAATCACTCATTCTGATCCCAAAAATTCAAACAACCTTCAAAATTTGTTTCTATCACCTACAGCAGCTACAAAATCCTTCTCCATACATTGAAAAGATGAGTCTGACCCCAGTGATCCATGCCATGATAACATCACGACTAGACTATTGTAATGCCCTGTACACCGAGCAAACCAAAAAGAGATTGTACCAGCTCCAGCTAATTCAGAATGCTGCAGCACAACTGTTAGAAGGCTGCAAGTGGTGTGACCACATCACACCCTTCCTTCGAAAGCTACACTGGCTACTAATAGCTTACAGGGCTAAACTGAAAACTCTATGTAAGTTTTAAGTTAAACTGTACCTGCTGTACACTGCTTTGGGTGAATCTCTTCATAAAGGTGGTTAATAAATCCCAATAAATGAATAAACAAATTTTGAAATAGCTTATCTTATGCCTATAGATTTAATTCTGGCACTGTCTGGGAAGGAATAAATTTCAGAGAACAAATTGTGCTAGCAGAATCTTGCAGAAAGTACAGTGCATGGCATTTGACTGATTCTTTAATTTAGAATTTTCAGACAAACATGTTAAAGCATTTTCTTTTTTGCAGAACGTTTTGCAAACTGACCCAAACCTTGAAGCCAAACCCAGAACTAAGGAAGTTCAATGCACATGATGATTAATGTGTAAATGGTTTTATCAACACCCTTAATTACATGGAATAAAAGAAAATATCCCAAATTACTAGGCTGGATATTTCTTAGTCAGAAAAGTAAATATAAATGTTGAGGGCTATGGCTGTAACATACTGTTACAATATAATACAATACAGTTCAATAAACTATATACCGCTGGTTCCAACTAAGTGATTCAATAAAATTTATAATAAGATATTAACCACATCAAGTCCTGGGAAAATAGAATTTGTTATCAGAATATACCATAAGATGTGGTTAAAAACATAATGAAAGGTCGTTATCTAGAAGATGCTTAAGCAGATGGGTTTTTAACGTCTTTATAAAACTTAGATAATCTGAATCCTATCTGTCTGAGAATTCCATGCTTTAGCTGCTTATTAAGAGAGCAAAGAAAGCCCTGCACTGGCTCCTGATAAAAAGATATATCTCTTTCAAACTATACATAATAGTTTACCAGATAATCTAGGGAACAGACCCAGCATACATGACTGAATTGATCAATTTACCCCTGAAAAACACAAAACTTGAGAAATTTCCTGATACTCCACTGCCAGAAACTTATCTATAAATCAGTACATACAGCAGGATTCTCATATCAAAGCACTAAATTGGTGGAATTTACTACCCCAAGACCTAAAAATTCAGAACAGCTTCTGCAAATCACTCATGCCTACCTTTTTATAAAATTCCACCCAGGGGAGGCCACCTAAGATCATTAAACTCCAGAAATGGCATACCTCCAAGACACAACAATGCAAATGTGATCAATATGTTAATGTAATCTCTCTAATCACTAATCTCCAATCTCCTTAATATGTTAATGTACTTTCTCTAATCCTGTAATCCACATTGAACTAATTCACTTTGAAAAATGTGGCGTACAAATGCTGTTATAACTATAAATTAAAAAAAAAAATTGCTTGCAATTTTTGTTCACTGCAGATTGAAAGTGGAAGGCCCATTAGTTAGAAAGATATGTCTATCGAAACATCATCAAAGGGCTCCAAGTTTCCAAGTTTAAGTAGCATTTGTTATCCAGAAAACAAAGAATATATCTGAGTGATTTACAATTCTAAAATGGGGGCAGCAAGAAAAAGTGGAGAAATAGGATCGGAGTGGGGAAAGGAAGAAGAGGAGTGTACTTGTATTTTATATTCGGTTTATAATCACATTTTCCATCCACGCTGATTTTCTTCAGAGACGAATATAAAATCTGGCCCTAAATGCAATCCAACATGCCCACTTACCTATCTGGGCACCAGCACTGAATGTCTGTAGCGCTCAACTAACTTTTGGATGGCTTGACTTGATTTCCGAATGCAAACGTAACTCCAAATATTTGCTTGCCAATGCAGTTAACGAATTATAGGCAAATAGGTTCTGCACAAGACTTGTGTGCCAACCTGAAAAAAACACATTGGATGCATTTGTACTCAGTTCTGTGCTAAGGGCAGCTACTGTTGTGCACATGTCTGAGCAGAAAAACATGTATCTGCACACATGTAGAACCAGCCAACCCACCTACAGTATACCTCCTCAGATTTGGTGTTAGAGTCCTGGCATTGTGTCCTGCCTTTTCAAGTATTCTGTGCATTTCTCTCCATCTGTGTAATAGCCTCATTAGCACTGATTTTAATAACTTGTGCACTGGGGTCTAATGCAACACTTTGCAAAGGGTTAACGTATGCGCAAAACTCTTTTTGCATCCGTGCACTCACAAATTGTGTACCAAAGATTTGCTCACCCTGTGCAAAGTGTTGCACACTTTACTGCATCACCCCCATCTCCTCCAGAGGAAAGAATTAAAGGATCAGAATCCTAGCCAGTCTGCAAGGTGGGATCAGGAACCCTAAATAACTTTTAATCCAAACACAATTCTCAAGTAAAAAAAAAAAAAAGCACAAAGTAGTACAAATATTACTTTGCTGAGGAAGGAAAGCAACCTGCAGAGCTGATTGATCACTTATCCCTCTGGGAACTTCAGCCTTTCAGGAAGCAGACACATTAGAGACCCCAAAGCTCTGACAGGGGCTGTTTGTATGATCAACACTTAACTGCTAATTGCTGCTGAGGACTAATACTGCAAAGCTGAAGAGCTCTGTGATCCCATCTACACCTCAGCCCAGTAAAATGCTGAAGACAAATTGGAATCAGTGGCATAGTCAAAAGGCAGTTTTTAAGTAGGCACACTCATTTAATCTAATTTAATCTCTGACTCTTCCTTCCCTGCTCCACCTAGCACTCCAGTCCCCCAACTCCACCACCATACACATAAACAATTGCTACCTTGGCTGGCAGGAATCCCCAAGCCCCACTAACTGAAGACATTCTTCATATAATTCTCAGGCCTTCTGAATGCTATAGCCAATTTGTGGCCATGCTTCTAACCATAGGTGCCAACATTTCAAAAAATTAGGGGTGCCAGACACAATATAAATAACCCCTCTCTGGACATAATGAAGGAGCTTGATTAATGTTGGGGGTGCTCAGCACCCACTGGATCGACAGATCTGGCTCCTATGCTTCCAGCCATTGATGCCGACATCCTGGCCGCACATGTTCACATTTCACGCATGAACTGAGCATGTTTGAGAAATTAGCATGTGCAGGGGGTCCCAGCATTGGTGGCTGGAAGCATGGCCCGGGGGTTCCATGGAGAATATCTTCAGCTGGCAGGGCTTGGGGATTCCTGCCACCTACAAAGATGATATGCATTGCTGCTGGGTAGGCTTGAGTCCAAAGGCGGTGATCCTCTGCCCACCCAGGCCAACCCATGGCTATGTCACAGAATGGAATATCCTTCGACTTACATACAAAGTAGGAAAACTTTGTGATCCTTCCAAGCAGGTGGCTGAAAAAATAAAGGCAAGAGAGGTGGATTCAAGGAATACAGAAGAACACAAAATGAGAAACATAGAAAAGAATACAGATAAAACTCAATGAAGCAAAGAGAGAAATATGGCTGACGATAGCACAGGCAAAAGACAAAATGGCTAGGGATATAAGAAAAGTGTCAAGACATTTTTTCAGGTATATTATAAAAGAGGAAAACTATCAATGGAATTGTGAGACTGAAAGATGCTGAGAGATGTTATGTGGAACGTGATGAGGAAAAAGCAGAGGTGCTAAATAAATACTTCTGTTCCTTATTAATTGAAGAAAATTCTGGTGAAGAACCTCAGTTGACTGACATATGGTATATATTTATTTATTTATTGCATTTGTATCCCACATTTTCCCACCTCTTTGCAGGCTCAATATAGCTTACAATACATCATGAATGGTAGAAATATATAAGAAAATAGATATTTAGTATTATAGAAGGATCTTGGGTAACATTATAATGATAGAAACATGATCATAGTATAACAAGCAGATATTATAAGACAATTCTAGATGTATGTGGAGGAGTTCACATTTGTTGATCTTTGTGGTATACCTTGTTAAAGAGATGGGTCTTCAGTAGTTTGCGGAAGTTAGTTAGTTCATATGGGAATGGAACTGATATCACAATGTTCACAGAAGAAAGTGTTTACAAACTAATTGAAAAACTAAAAGTGGACAAAGCCATGGAACCAGATGAGATCCATCCCAGGATATTGAGGGAGATCAGAGAAGTTCGTGCAGGTCCTCTCAAAGATTTGTTTCATATGTCCTTGAAGATGGGAGAGGTACCATTGAATCTGAGAAGAGTGGATGTGGTACCTTGTCACCAAAGTGGTAACAAAGAATTCAGAAACTACAGACCAGTAAGCCCACTTCGGTGGTTGGCAAAATAATGGCAACATGGTTTTAGCAAGGGAAAATCATGTCAAATGAATCTAATTGATTTCTTTCACTGGGTTAACAGCGAATAGGATTGAGGACATGTGCTAGATGTAGTCTGCATGGATTTCAGCAAAGCCTTTGACATGAATCCACATAGAAGGCTCATCAATAAACTTAGCAGACTGAAGTTAGGACCCAAAGTGGTGACCTGGATTAGACACTGGTTGACTGAAAGATGACAGAGGGTGGTGGTAAAAACAATTTGTCTCTATTATATCTCCCCTCTCCCACATTTCTTCCAAAGTACACATATTGAGATCTTTAAGTCTGACCCCATATGTTTTATGAGGAAGACCACTTACCATTTTAGTAGTTGCCCTCTGGACCACCTCTATCCTGTTTATATCTTTTCGACGGTACGGTTTCTAGTTTGCTCATTTGTTTCCTCATAAGGCCATTTTTAGTATCTTCCATCTTGAGTGAAATGGTGAGGAAACAAACAAACAAACAAACAAACAAACAAATTTATGGAAAAAGAAACATAATTGTCACACATATATATTCTGATGTATGTCATCATTTGCTCATTTCTGATCTGAAGAAGAAGGTACTGCCTTCAAAAGCTAATCAAAAATGTATTTTTAGTCCAATAAAAAGGTATAATCTTATTTATTTTGTTTTTTTTTAATTTCTATTTATTACCTTTCAAAGTGGACTAACACTTGACCCACTATACTTGATTGTGTTCAACTTCTGAATGGCAGTAAAAGGTATTTTGCATAAAGTCGGTTGCTACTGTCATTTCAGCAACTAATACAGTTAGGTTTCGATTTCAACTAACTCCATTTTTTCCATATCATACAGCAATTCTTTGGAATTTGCTTCCCTCTTCAATTTGATTGCAAACAAATTATGCATTATTTAGAAGGGCAGTAAAAACCTTTTTTATTTCAAAAGTATTTGCCACTTAGCAAGCAATTTTATTTTTCTTAAGGGTTTTTATATTGTAAGTATATTTTTTATTAAATGAGCCCACCTAAAGATGTGTGTTTTCTATTTCCCTGGATTGTACCAGACTTCTTATTGTTATCCACATAGAACTAAATAGGTTATTGTGGGCTGTAAGAATTTAATGTAATGTAATGTAATATAATGGCTACCATACCACTTCACTCAAGATGGAGCATACTGTATATAGCCTGCCTACTCCTGCTGAATTGCTGCCAGGGTCAAAGAGACTTTTACAGCAGAACTCCAGAGGAAGCATGCCAACATGTTGAGAAGAACAACCATATAAAGTGGAGAAACACCAGTCCCTATGACAGTAACCAGGCAGAACCAAAGAGTAGGGTATAGGGGTAGCACTTCCAAAAACCACAAGACAGACAAGAAGGTCCTTGTGTGCAGAATTTATTGAAAAGGTACCAACAGACTCAACACAGCACTGTGTTTTGTCACTTAGTCGCCTGCCTCAGGAGTATAGGAAATACACATGTTTAAAAATAAAAATGTAATTAAAATATTAAAAACATAGTACATGGTCCATATCAACAAATTATATCATATATATCTAATATAAAATGATGTTAATGAATGCAACATAAGTGAACATTATACACATATGAAAAACAAAACAATCCAATATGAAACAAACTAATGGGGTAAATGAATCAAAGGATGAAACCACAGGCTAGTACATGAGGATAAAGTTCAAGAAGAACATTCTAAGCGGTCCTTTTACTAAACCTGCAGTAGAGCGGGCACGTCTTTTGGTTGCACACTGGGCCATTTTTTACCATGTCTAGGAAAAAGGGTCCTTTTTTAAGGGGCCAGAAAATGGATGTGCGCTAAAATTGAAACCAGCATGTATCCATTTTTGGCCTGAGACCTTACCACCATCCACTGACCTAGCAGTAAGGTCTCACAAGCTAGCCGTGCAATAAGCAGGCAGCGCATCAACTGCTGTTTACCGCCAGGTAAGTGACCCATGGTAAAAAATAGAAAATTATTTTCTACCACGGGATTCAGCACACTCCAAATTTGGAATTACTGTCCAGCTCATGCACTAGCCAGACAGAAGTGCCAAACAAAGATCACAATATACATAAATCTATCCTCCAATACTGGTTTCTCCTGTATCAATTTCTTCTGAATGTTTTGAATCAACAAAAGCATCAAATCTAATGAACATTGGTTGAGTATGCTGTTCCATTGAGTAACAAACTCCGGGAGGCATTATTGGAGCCTAGACAAGAAAAAATGCAGCCTCCAGTGGTTCCTTGTATTTTGAAGTTTTCTAATAAATCGCCTCAGATTGCATCAATTATAAGGAAACACTGGGGGATAATGCAGACTAATGACATTTTTCAAGATCAACACCTCATGATTTCATTTGCCCGTAATAACAATTTAGAGGACAGACTGAGTCCTTCAGATATCTGGTCACCACAGCATTTTACCCAGGGGCAGCATGTCAAATGTGGACACTGTTCAATATGTTCTATAACCATAGAAGGTTCTGATTTAACATTGCAGGATGGTACACAGATTGTCTTATGTCATAATACATCATGTGACTCAATGAACGTAATTTACATTTTTCGATGTCCTTGTGATCTTATATACATTGGTCACATTACACACAAATTTAAGACGCATGTTATAGAACATTGCCACTGTATATCTCAATTGAAACTGGAGGCTCCGATGGTCAAGCACTGTCAGCAATTCGGCCATCGTTTTGAGCAAATGAAGTGTATGGTAATTGATCAGCTGATTTTGAGCAAGAGAGGAGGTGATGCTGAAACACTGCTATGGCGTAAAGAACAACGCTGGATTTACAGCCTGGATAGGGTGAATCCAAAGGGCTTGACTAGAAGCATTGAGTGGAATGCCTACTTTTATGTGTCATGGGGGTGCGTGTGTTGGAAAGAGTGACGTTTTCCATGTTGGCTGGTGATTGGCTGCCCAGTTTGTTTAAATCTGGGGCAGTGTTATTTTCTCTTTCCCCGCCATTTTGATGTGAAGTGATATGCATCTGTCTTGGTAAAACACGTGATATGATAAGCAATGGTCTTGGTAAAAGATGCTCTTGTTGAAGGAAGTGAGATATTCTTGGACTGAATGCAAGATATTTCCTTGTTTGGCCGGAGGACGTTCCTTGTAGGTGGTGATTTCTGCAACATGAAGATGGATCGGTTCAGTATGGACCTAGCTGATTGAGCTGAATCATTAAGAGCTGTGAAATGGATTCTGGACGTAGACTTCCAGCAGCTAAGTGCCAATATATATTTTTTGAAGCTATTGCAGAAACTGCCCAGCTGTCCTTTGCAGTGCCTATGACAGTAATAATCTCTCATTTTTTTCTTCAGTTAATTCATTATTTTGGGCAGGGTGTTTTTTCCTTGACTTTTTATACACCATGTAATGGATTTTCCATAGTTCCTTATTTGTGGGAGTATGTTTTTTTGAACCACCTGGTTTTTTCCCCACAGGGTTTTTTCTTGTGTGGTTTTTCTAGGTGTTTCTGGTTTTCCAATCCTGTATGATTAAGAACCTATGATAATACTCTGTTCCCGTTGTAGAGTAGTGGACTTGTTAGTGCCTTTTGGCACTTTCCCTACTGGGAAGTTTGAGGTTCTATGTGTTAACATTTGTGTGCTATCTTCAATTTGAAAGCAGTGGAAACTTTTGGATAATCCAGCACATGGTATATCAGATTCAAACGATATTTTGAATAGGATTTGACATCAGGAGTTTGAATCCCCCTTTTTTTGTAATATTGGGTTTCTTAAAACAATATATACATTTCCCTCCAGATTCTATATAAACTGGGTGCCAATATTTGGGCACTGATCCAAGTTGTGTATCCAACTAACCCCCGTTTACTAAGCCATGCTAGTGGCTGCTGTGTGCTAATGCCAACAGAGCCCATTCAGTTTGAATAGGCAATGTTGGCATTACTATGTGGCAGCTGCTAGTGTGGCACAGTAAACAGGGAGGGGGTAAATTTGCTAACAAGCCAATTAGTGCCACTAATTGGGTTCTAACTGGCATCAATTTGACTTTGCATGCATATCTTGCTATGCGCTATTCTAAAAACAATGTGCACCCAAATCCTATAGCATGCAGCCCAAAAAGGGGCATGGTCATGGAAGGTGCATGGGCGGGTCACAGGAATTCCTAAAATGTTCACTCAGTTACAGAATACTGGGGATGTATGCCCAAATTGGGTGCTGGGAATTATACCTGGTTTTAGCACTCATAAATTGGCATTCAATGGTATTCTATAATGGGCTCTCAACTTTGACTGCCTATTATAGAATAGCATTGAGCACCAATTTTTATTTTGGTGTTGATTTTTGAATGCCATTTACTAAATCTAGCCCTTTATGTTGCTCTTCCCACAGAACTTCACATATAAAGTTCTGAATGTCCAAGACAAAGGGACCTTTTCATCTACTAAGAAAATATTCAGGGAAAATGTAAGCCAAAAATGTAATTAAAATTATTTAAACCCTCCCCCCCACACACGCACAAAATGCCAAGAACATAATTATACAAAGCCTATTCTCTAAAGAAAAGCAGGTACCTACTTTACACCATAGATTGTTAAATAATGTGTGTAAATTATGGTATTTTATAATATACATGCATAAATGGGCACCTTCCCATATCCTGCCCGTGTGAAAACCTATCTGCAAAGTATGTGCCATCAAATATTGGCATATCCCTACAGAACAGCACTTAGCTAGAAATTGCACATACATTACTTGAATGCTGGCATTTATACATATTCTTGCCACCTAAATTTGGGTGGATCCTTATAGAATTACTCCATAAGTAATTCTATAAGGAGTTGCTTAAAGTTAGTTGTCAAGCATTGTGTAAATTCCAGTATTCTAGTAATTTCTGAACATATACTTGTGGAACTAACAATAATCCTGCTATACACTAAGTGTGTGCATATCTTCAATGGAGCTTACTTTGCAAGTGGATGTTCACATGGGTGGAGCCTAGGTGGAGTGTGGATGGGGCACACACATGCGTATAAGTTACATCTGTATATCCCAAGTCAAGGCATCAGTATTTACAACAGCTCTCTGGCTGATATACTCACTCACATCGAAACACATAGATGTGCTTAGTGGAGGAGTGGCCTATTGGTTAGAGCACTGGTCTTGCAATCCAGAGGTGGCCGGTTCAAATTCCACTGCTGCTGCTTGTGATCTTGGGCAAGTCACTTAGCCCTCCATTGCCTCAGGTACAAACTTAGATTGTGAGCCCTCCTGGGACAGAGAAATACCTAGTATACATGAATGTAATTCACCTTGAGCTACTACTGAAAAAGGTGTGAGCAAAATATAAATAATTTGTGCGTATATAACCCAGTTACACTAGTATTCTATACAGAAGAGTAGGCACCTACTTTCCTTTATAGAATAGGCTCCCAATAGGCACCATCTAAGCCAGCCATTCCCAACCCAGTCCTCGATGCATACCTAATCTCATTGGGTTTTCAAGATATTCACAATGAATATTCATGAGATAGATTTGCATGCACTGCCTCAATTGTATGCAGATCTAACATATGAATATTCATTGTGGATATCCTGAAAACCCAATGGAACTAGGTGTGCGCTGAGGACAGAGTTGGGAATAGCTACTCTATGTACCTAAATGTAGGCATCACTTCAGTGAATTGCCTTTTACCTTCTTAGCACTATTAGAGGGGCATAATTGAACGGGGGCACCCATCTATAAGGGCACCCATCTATAAGGACGGCCCCGTAAAGCGACGTCCCCGACTGTATTATCGAAACAAGATGGGTGGCCATCTTTCATTTTGATAATCTGGTCGGGGACGGCCAAATCTCAACATTTCGGTCAACCTTAGCGATAGCCGCCCTTAGAGATGGCCAACCTCGGTTTTTGCATATAATGGAAACTAAGGGCGGCCATCTCAAACCCGGCCAAATCCAAGCCATTTGGTTGTGGGAGGAGCCAGCATTTGTAGTGCACTGGTCCCCCCCACATGCCAGGACACCAACCGGGCACCCTAGGGGGCACTGCAGTGGACTTCACAAATTGCTCCCAGGTGCATAGCTCCCTTACCTTGGGTGCTGAGCCCCCCAACCCCACCCCAAAAAAACCCACTTCTCACAACTGTACAACACTACCATAGCCCTTAAAGGGTAACGGGGGCACCTAGATGTGGGTACAGTGGGTTTCGGGTGGGTTTTGGAGGGCTCCCATTTACTACCACAAGTGTAACAGGTAGGGGGGATGGGCCTGGGTCCGCCTGCCTGAAGTGCACTGCAATACCCACTATAAACTGCTCCGGGGACCTGCATAGTGCTGTGATGGAGCTGGGTATGACATTTGAGGCTGGCATAGAGGCTAGCAAAAAAATGTTTTAAAATTATTTTTTGGGTGGGAGGAGGTTAGTGACCACTGGGGGAGTAAGGGGAGGTAATCCCCGATTCCCTCCTGTGGTCATCTGGTCAGTTCAGGCACCTTTTCAAGGCTTGGTCATGAACAAAAAGGGAGCAAGTAAAGTTGGCCAAATGCTCGTCAGGGCCGCTCTTCTTTTTTCCATTATCGGCCGAGGACAGCCATCTCTTAACCATACCCCCGTCCCGCCTTTGGTACACTGCCGACACACACCCTTGAACTTTGGCCGTCCCTGTGATGGAAATCAGTTGAAGCCACCCAAAATTGGCTTTCGATTATGCCGATTTGGCCGCCCTTAGGAGAAGGCCGCCCATCTCCCGATTTGTGTCGGAAGATGGCCGCCCTTCTCCTTCGAAAATAAGCAGGTCAACTAGTTTAATTTATTCAGTTTATTGTTTACATTCAAAAGAAAATGTCCCCCAAAATATATACTAAAACAAGATTTTAGATATTAACCTACAAATTAGAATCTAGTTCTTATCCTTCAGAAAGCTCTCAGTTGGCCAACACCAAGTTGTCTGAATATAATGATGATGAAAGGCAGGCAAAGAGTTGTTAGATTAGTCTTTACCCAGGAAAGTGCAGGATTTCTCTATAGTTCCTTAGTTCTAGCTTATAATTATGACTTTTGCAGTTAGCATGCTTGTTTGTTACTCGTGAAATAGAAAATATGGACAACTGCTGGACTTTGACTCTGAAATTTCCCAAGAAATTACTGTGTCTTTCCCAGAATCCTTTCTCCAATAGTTCTGGAAGGCAAGAGAATAATACCATAGCCCTGCAACTTTGTGTAGCCTTGTTGGTAAATTCAGCAACTTTTTCAGGTTCCTTCAGCTCCATAGGTAGCAGAAGCTAGCATCAAAGTGGAGAAGAAAAATTCTAAGCATGAAAATAGTAATTCCATAATCTAGGCTTCAACATTTACACACCCCTTGCAAGCTTAAATGAATAGAATACAAGCAGACTTGTCAGGTGATATGACTGAAATAAATCTGGATATTCAGCACCACTATCTGTATAGCAATCAGTACTGAATATTTGGACTAACAAACCAGGTAAAATTAGGACAGACCTTTTGCTGTATCTAAATAGTTAGCCAGTTCGTGGAATGAATATCACTGCTAACAGGGTAATTCCTAATCCAAAGTGGTTTGAAGGATATTCAGAGTCACTCCCCGGATAGTGCTGCTGAATATCCTTAGACAGTCCTGGCCAGCACAAATATTCAGATACCTATTGCATATTTATATTTGTTTTTGAATATTGGGTTCTTTTTTTTAGAAGTTTATACATATTTATCTTCTTTATGCAGATTTTTTTATGGAAATGACAAAATACTGTACTGGACAGAAAAAACGTCCTAACTTACTGACAAAATGATGCCATGAAATTAATAAAAGACTGGATAAATACTAGTAGATTGCTTCATGGCATTAACCCTTGGCCCCTCCCCCCAAACAAAAAACAGGAATAATGTTTGTCATTGAAGAAAAACAGGGGATGAATGTTAAAAGGCTGGCATACAGGCTGAGGAGGGTCCTCAATTTGATTCAGTTCCAGCTTTTAAATATCTTGGCATATGAGATGATTAAGCTTTGAAATTTGATTACCAAGTCTTCAAACTGGTGAAAAATAAATTCTTCTTGGAAAATTATAGAACTCCAAATAATTCTTAGATACAGCCTCAAGGCAAATAATAACCCAGAAAATATTACTTCCAGTAAATGATTATGGCGTAAATGCATATTCCTACCCCCCCCCCCATTCTACACAGGGTCGTAGCCAGACCTCACGGTGGGAGGGGGCCAGAGCCTGAGGTTGGGGGCACATTTTGAATGCCACCCTGCTGCCCCTCCACCGCCACGCCTCGCCTCCTCGCCCCCACCACCGCCTTGCCTCCTTGCCAGTTCCCCTCACTGCCTCATTGCGCCCCCCTGCAAAAACAAATACCTTTGCTGGTGGGGGTCCACAACCCCCGCCAGCCGAAGCTTTAGTTCCGGTCTCCGGCGCAGCCACATTCGCTGCCCTGCTCTTCTTTCTTTTGCTCCTCCTGTGCACGCTGACGCTCCTTCTCAGTTTCACGTAAAGAAGCATCAGCGTGCACAGGAGGAGCAAGAAGAAAGAAGAACAGGGCAGCGAACATGGCTGTGCCGGAGACCGGCGCTGAAGAAGGCTTTAGCTGGCGGGGGTTGAGGACCCCACCAGCCAAACCAGGGGCCCAGACGAAATTTGCGGTGGTCCAGGCCCCCGTGCCCCCCGTAGCTATGCCCTGATTCTACATAAAGCGACCTGAGTTGCATGTGTAAATCTGGTCA
Source organism: Microcaecilia unicolor (assembly GCF_901765095.1). Taxonomy (NCBI): domain Eukaryota; kingdom Metazoa; phylum Chordata; class Amphibia; order Gymnophiona; family Siphonopidae; genus Microcaecilia; species Microcaecilia unicolor. The sequence goes on from NC_044032.1 coordinate 517,657,029, forward strand.
TATTCTGAATTTGTGTGTGCAATTTAATTACCTTAATAAGCCTATCAGCATTGATAACTGAACTTAACAAGCAATTATTGACAATAATTGGCATTGATTAGAATTTATACACACAAATATCTAAGCATATTCTATATTCTAAGATTCAAATCTGAAAAGGGGGCATGGCCATGGGAGGGGCATGGATGGGTCATAGGCGTTCCTAGAATTTACATGCACTGTTCTAGAATATGCCCGTTCCATGCATAATTTAGGCATCGGTATTTACACCAGGTTTTGATTAGTGTAAATGGACGCAACTAAATATAGCTGCAGAAAACAGGTGCTGGGCATATTCTATAAACTACGCCTAGATTTAGGCATATTCTATAAACCACACTTAAATTTAGGCATGGGTTACAGAAAACAATGAAGCATATTTTTTTAGTGCTGTTTTTTTTAGGCATGATGTGAAGAATCTAACCCATTGTGTGGCTCCAACCTCAAACACTGTACAATAGAATAAGTAAATTTTTCAAAAAATATTGCAGACTCTACTCTTCCCTGATTGCTATCTAAATTAAACAGAATGAGAAAACACTGGAGCTGACATATACACATTACACTAGAATCTTTCCTCTCATTATCAGAATTGTCTTACTTCATGGACAACTAATAAAGTAAAACTAAGCAGTCCTAACAGAATACTGACCCCCTCCTTTTACAAAGCTGTATGGCAATGCTGACACAGCCCGTTCACTTTAAATGAGCTTTCTCGGCATTACTGCACCGGCAGCCACTAGCGTGGCTTTGTAAAAGGTGTGTGTGGTGGGGGGGGGGGGGGGGGGGGGGGAATTTGCTAAAATGTTCTTTTCCTATGCTGGCCTGACATCTTGGAATGATCTGCTCCTTCACCTATAGAGATATTCAACCCTTATTGGCTTCCACTCTAATTTAGGGGTTCTTAACCAATGGTGCCTGTACCCCCGAAGGAGTACAGGAAGAGGTCAAACTGGGCGCAGAGAAAGATCATGAAGTCTGAGATAATTTATTGAAAATTTCTAGACAGAATGAAGACTGTTTCTAAGGCAGTTTTCATAGGAATTTGCCCAGGTAACTTAATAGTTAGCTGGATAAATTCCCCAGGCTCAAAACTTCATTGAGTATTCATACAGGTACATTTTTACCAGTAGACTTCTCCACTCCAGCTCAAATTTTTAAAGGGGAGCTCTTTTTGTCTGAGACTGTCTACAACAGAGACACAGAAACATTTACATATACACATACTCTCACCCATCACAAATATATGCGCCTTTCAGTCGCACACACATGCATGTACTCTTCAGATTCTCTCTCTCTCTCTCCCCCCCCCCTCCCCTGTGGTTGTTTGTGTGCTCATCCAGTGCCTCCCCCTCCTCCTTACTGCCTACCATCATGTAAAGTATGTGCATTTTCTCAGCCTGCATCAGATCCCTCACAATTCCCTAGGTTCCTTTAAAATTCCTACCTTTTCTCAACAACCCCCATCACCCACAGAATGCTCACTGGTTTTGCTGGCTGTTTCCAAGGCATGGGTGTAGCCAGAACTCGAGCTTGGAGAGGGCCAGAGCCCAAGGTGGGGGGGAGCACATTTTGGTCCACCTCCCTCTCCGCCGCCTCCCTCCCTCCGCTGCCTCGCCACCACTGTAGCATGTCTTGGCTAGCGGGGGTCCCCAACCCTTCATCAGCTGAAGCCTTCGTCCAGCGCTGGTCTCCAGCATCACCGCATTGCCTGCCCCGCTCTTTTTAGAGAAACTGAGCATGCTCAATTTCACTAAAAGGAGCATGCTGGACGTCAGGGGATGAGAAATCAGGGCAGGCAATGCGGCAGCGGGACCAGAGACCAGTGCTGAACTAAGGCTGCAGCTGGCAGGGGTTGGGGACCCCCGCCAGTCAAACCAGGGACACAGAGCAAATTTTGGGGGGCCCAGGCCCCCATGGCCCCATGTAGCTATGCCACTGGTTCCTTTGTGTAATTTACTTCCCCCTCCCCACACACCTTACCAGCACTTGCAGTTGAGCCCCTCCTTCTTATGACTGGATCCTACCATAGCCTCTGCATTATAAAGTGAAGGGTTGGAGAGCTAACAAGGCATAAAATTCTGAAAAACATCCAGGCACTTTAGCCATCCTTTTGGCTCCAGTACAGTTGGTTTATAAAGCTATAGAAGCCTGAAAAAATCCAAAGATTTGGCAAATCCAACCTCCTGTATCCTGAGAGCATCTGACAGGGTCCTCCTAAACTTCTGAGCCCTAGGTATATGACTAGTTTGCCTATGCCTTAATCCAGCATTCATTGTTCTAATTTTGTCTCTGTTTTGCAATGCCCTCATTTTCAATATTGAAAGAATGTCAAAGAAAAGGCAATATGAGGAGTCATACATTTCATTTAGATTTACGTACATCACAGAATAAAGCCCTAGTGCATCTTATGCGGAAACATTTTCTATAATGAAAACCTGAAACCATTTAAGCTCAAGGAACATTTTACCTCTGTTCACATGCAAAAACAACTCGAGCGATGTAGAAGTCCTCAAGCAGAAGAAACTCATTTTGAGGGAACAGAAACTTTACCAAAACTTGGATTCGTACCAATGCTTTGTTGCCAAGAAGTGTTGTAAAGGATTGCATTTTTGATTGAAAGAAACAAACAAACAGCTGAACACAATTGGAGAGACTGTAATCAATCCATTTGTACTTGAAATAGTTGAGCTTGTTTGTCGCAAGGAGCAGAACAAGATAATTGAAGAACTACCTTTGCCTAATGATGTCACTCATTCCTCCACTGCAGACAGATCTGTAAATATTCTCCAGCAAGTTGTTGGAGAGTTAGAAGCCAGTCTGTAGCATGCAACTGGACGAAAGTATAAACATTACTCAATCTAGTCAGCTTTGTCTGATATGTCCATGGACATTTCATGAAAGAATTTCTGTTCTGCAAGTCTTTTCCAGTGACCACAAAGGTATGGATGTCTTTGAAAAGGTTACAAGTTTTTCCTCTAGGTAAAACTTTGGCAGAATCATATATGTACACTGTGCACTGACGGTACACCAACCATACTTTTTAACCGGTCAGGTTTTGCTGCCCTAGAAAAGACAGAGACTCCACATGTTTTCTTAATGCACTATCTTCTTTGCCATGCACTGGCCTCCAAGTCACTCCTAACATCCCTCATGGATGTTTTGTCAGCTGCAGTTGAAGTGGTAAACTTTATTATAGCCCGAGTTTTGAATTATCACTTTGCTGAAACAGCTATGCAAGGAAATGGGAGCAGAATAAAAAATTCTGTACCATACTGAAGTCATGAAATATTTGGTTGAACTCTGTGCTGAAGTTTCACTTTTCTTATGAGAGCACAATAGTCATCTTTCTGAAAAGTTTGAATGCCAGGACTTCACTATTTCCATGGTATACTTGGCAGACATATTTGATCACATAAATCATGTAAACCAAAGAACAGATATTACCATTGTAGATGCATCAAAAAAATACAGAGATTTTTGGCACTGTTGCCCATTTGGAAGAAAAGAGTGGAGAAAATCAATTACATCAATTTCCCAAATCTAAAGAAAGTTCTTCTGCATACAAGTGAAGAAAAGTGTTGCATTGCTGTCTTCTCTGAAGGATATCTACAACCATCTGGACATTCTTGAAGCTTCCTTTGACAGTTATTTCAGTTTGGAAGGTACAAAAATGATAAATGGATTCATAATTCATTTTTTATTGATCTCAGGAGCACCGATGACAACAACTTGGCAGAGGATGATTTGATTGATTTTAAGAATGAAGCATTTGTTACTACTACTACTACTTATAATTTCTATAGCGCTACTAGACGTACGCAGCACTGTGCACTTGAACATTTAAGAGAGAGAGCTTACAATCTATTCAAGACAGACAAACAGGACAAATAAGGGATAAGGGAATTACTAATGTAGGAATGATAAAACTGACATGGGTACTGTACAACTGAATAGGGGTTAGGAGTTAAAAGCACTATCGAAAAAGTAGGTTTTTAGCCTAGATTTGAAGACGGCCAGAGTTGGAGCTTGACATACTGGCTCAGGAAATCTATTCCAGGTATATACTGCAGCAAGATACAAGGAACAGTGAGTTTGATACAAATAGTCTTGCTGAATTCTTGTGCTCATTGGCTACAATATACCCATTGCTCACAAAGAGGGTCATGTCTGTGTTCATTCTGTTTGCTGTAACGTACCTCTGCTAATCTGGATTTTCAATACTCGTAGTCATCAAAACAAAGAACAGAAACAGAATGAATGTGACGATATGAATGTTGTGCTGTCAAGCTGAACCACAGCTTCGAGCATTGGTCGATGGTAAACAGCAGCAACACTCTCTCTAATGGTGACAAAACAAGGTTTTAAAACTGTTTGGATTCATCTTTTTCAAGTTGCACAATTATGTCTTTGAGACAAAGGCTGTGATTTAATGACTGAAATTACTGAGTTGCTGTTGCAATGCTTATGAACAGATACCCTGATATTCAGCAGGCATTGGGCTGCGTAGTGACTGCCCGATGCAGGCAGTCTGACCGAATATTCAATGCCAGGCCATATATAGAGGCTGGCATTGAATATCCAGTTTCATTTTTGACTGTGCCAACTTAACCGGTTAAGCCAATATTCAGCCCTAAACAATTAAGTGCTCACAGCTGGATTCTATATATCACGCCTAGCATTCCACACCGAAATCCAAGCATATTCTACAAAAATGTGTGCAACTTAATTGACTTAATAAGCCAATCAGTGTTTTAATGACACTTAACAAGCAATAATGAGCACTAATTGGCAATAATTAGAATTTTTGCACACAACTCGTTAAGTGTATTCTGCAATACATAGTGCTAAATTCTAATGTGCAGAGGCAAAAAGGGGCGTGGTTTTGGGTGGGGAAATGAGCATTTTGTGGGCATTCCTAAATTTATGTACACTTTTATAGAATATGCCCCTCTCTGCCTAAATGTACGCCCTGACATTTACACCACATTTTCCTTGGTGTAAATGGATACACATAGATCTAGGTACTGGGGTATGAACTAAGCATATTCTATATACTGCACCTAAATCTAGACACTGCTTATAGAATATTCTCAGATGGAAATTTATTCTGCGTGGATTTTTCAGACACCATATATGGAATCTAGCTTTTAGCAGTTAAAGATGTAGTAATGATAATGTTGAGTTTGTAGTAATGTACACAGGTGCCATTTAACAAACAATAGACACAAAATGAAAAAAAGGCCTCCGTAACTGGGTCTTTTACTAAGCCATGGTAACATTTTTAGCTCATGGTAGAAATCAGCTTGTGGTAAACACTGAGACACTCATATTTCTGTGGGCTTCTCGGCATTTACCACCAGCTGATTTTTACCATGAGCTAAAAATGCTACTGCAGCTTAGTAAAAGACCCCCCCCCCCCCAAACCAGGTTCTAAATTTAGTTCAAGGTACTTGGGCTTTAGTGTTAATGACTAGTGAGCATAGTTTTCAAAAGCGTAGCCAGTTAGGTTTGAAGTTAAACAGTTAAACCTCATCCGTCAAAAATACTGCTCCCCATCTCCTGCACTAGATACATTTAAACAAATAATGGCACAAATCCAAGCTGGGTGATGCAAAGGAGGTTCCAGGGCATTCTCTGTATGTGTTTATGACTTAGACCCCTGATGGCGAACCTATGACACGCGTGTCAGTACTGACACGCGTAGCCATTTTCAGTGACACGCGGCCGCATGTGGCCGCATACAGAGAAGCAGCGGAGTTCCTTGCTGACACCCGGGGCGGATCGCCGATGCGCCCCCCCCTCCCCCCCGGTGCAGCGCGACCTCCCCCCCCGGCGAAATCACCCGGTGCATGTTTACCCGCTGGGGGTGTGCCGTGTGCGCTCCTATTGGCTCCCTCCCTGCTGCTCCCTCTGCCCCGGCTCCTCACTTCCGGCCGGCGGAGCAGAGAGCAGCGGAATGCCGTGGGGGACGCATCTCTGAGGGCCCTGTGATCACCATTACCAGCAACCATCATCCAATCTACTGTTCTGGGGTGTCGTGGATTTGTAATTGACCACCATTACTGAGATAGGTGAGGGGGAGGCTGGGAGAGGCGAGGGCATGTGCTATGGGTGCCGTTTCCCGCCATTAGAAATAGCGGCAGCCATCTTAATTTACATAAGGTGGTCAGTTAGACTAGTTAGGGCTAACAGGCTATCTATAATTCTATCTTCTGTCTCTGCCCCCCTGATGGAGAACTCAAAAAATAAAAAACCAAGGTTAAGTAAAGGAAGTGGTAGTAGCAGTAGCCGACCCTTTCAAGAGACATGGACCGAGATGTATGGCATTATAGAAAAAAATGGCAAATCATTTTGCGTTCTATGTACTGAAACGGTAGTAAGCAGAACGTGGAATATAAATAGACATTTTGAAACTAATCATTCCCAGCTCTTGAAAAAAAGTGAGGATGAACGGAAGGAATACATTTCCAGGCAGCTACACTTTTATAAGAGCCAATCTAAGTCCATCCTTAAATTTGTAAAAGGTTCTACAAATTTAACATCTGCAAGTTTGAGCATTGCTCACTCCATAGCTCAGCATGGAAAAGCACTCAGTGAGGGAGAATTTATTAAAGAAACTCTCCTAAGATGTGCACCAGTTCTATTTCACGATATGCAGAATAAAGATGCAATTATTAAGAGAATATCTGAGTTACCAGGAAATTTGGAGTGCCTGGATCCGATTACCAGACACTTTTAGCACCCTGAAAAATATAGCAATGGCTTTACTCACAATTTTTCCCTCTACGTACTTTTGTGAAACCTTATTCTCAGCGTTAAATAATATCAAAACCAACAAAAGAAACAGATTGACAGATGAAGTTAGTAGCGCTTGCTTGGGCTTGAAGTGTACAAAATACCAACCTTCAATTGAAGATTTAGCCAATGAAATTCAGCAACAAAAAAGTCACTAATAGGCAGATTAGTTAAAGAATTCCCCCTCCCCCTCACTTATCTTAGTTCACGGCACCCCACACAAGTTAAATAATATCAAGACCAACAAAAGAAACCGACTGACAGATGAACAAAGAAGTCACTAAGTAGGTAAGTTAAATAATTAGTTTTTGGTTTATTAAATACAGTTTTATATTACAATTATACATTTTGTTATTTAAACTATAAATATCGCGAAATTATGGTTTTTTTCTCGAAGTGACACACCACCCGAGTTATGCTCGGTTTTTTGGCGAATTTTGACACACCAAGCTCAAAAGGTTGCCCATCACTGACTTAGACAGTTGGTACTAACTAGATAAATTTAGATGAGAAACCCCAGCTACATAAAGAATAGGCTTAAATTTAGCCACTCAAAATTTAGCGAACTACTGTTAGGAATATTTTTTGGACAAAAACCTAGCTGGTTAGATTTCTCTTAAAATGTGACTGAAAATAAATGGATTCAATTATCTAGATATTTTCACTGCTCAGCAACTTTGACCTTTTAGTAAATAGTACATTAATTAACATGCACATTCATAGAGGTTAGTATGCACAATGAAGATGTTTCTATAAATGACTTCCTGTACATATGTGGATACATAAATGAATAAATGCAACTTATAGAATATTAGTTACCTCAAAGTATGCTGTGACAAGGCTACTACTAGGGTGGCTGGGATGAAGCATTTAGACCCTGAAATACAAGTACCAGAAACCATTGCAAGAAGGGAGGCAGAGAGTAATTTGGAAACAAGGGAATAGATTCCCAGCTCCAGCAGAGGGAGCCAGGGGAATAGCCAGGCTCAGGCTATAATTTCGTCCCCCACTAGGGGGAGGCGGAGGAAAGAAGCTCAGTTCCCCTGGATACGCAATCAATATACCATGCGGCCCAGCTGGAATAGAGAGGGGCCCATGGAGAGGGAAGAAGATGATTGGATGGATTATATGGAAGGAGGGGTAGATCGTGGGGAGAGGAATCCCAGGGGGGGGGAGAAGTCTCTATGGAGTGGGAGAGTTTAAGGCAGGAATGGCCAGCTCCTGAGGGTTTGGAACGGTGTTGGAGGTGAGAGAAACCTGCTTTATTGAAAGCCTGATGTATTTGGAAACCTGCTTTATTGAAAGCCTGATGTATTTGGAACCCTGGTTCATTTACCTGCTTTATTGGAAGCCTGACTTATTTGGAAGCCTGCTTTATTTACCTGCTTTACTGAAAACCTATGTGGTTGGAAGCTGTTTGTTTGAGGATAACCTATGTACTGAAGTTGGTGACAGCTGTTATTGGCTTGATAATAAAAATCGTTTAACCTAGATAGAGTTTGTGGTGCATACCGGAACATTTATAAACTATGAAATGCTATAATTTATATGTGAACTTGCACAATATCGGTGTGGACATTTATTCCTGCTCTAGAGACGTCCAGGTTGGGACTTGCTGTACAGTGCTCCATACATCAAGTAGTGCTACAGAAATGATAAATAGTAGTAGTAGTACATGCAAAATTCCAGCAGTATTTTACAGAAAGGCTCTGCCAATGCAGAGACTTTTCTAAAATACCTGCAGGAGTGTATATGAGTTTGAGCAGCCATTTCACAAAGATACCCATTAAAAAAATGAAAGGCAAGAACTCAGCAGCTTCCAGAGGTTGAAGTGCTGACATGTCCACATGGAAGCACTGATTTCACAACTTCCATGTGTAAATCATCGATCGTTCATTTATCATTTATTATATTTTGCTATCTCGCCATTGTTGCAAACACAAATTATAGCGGCTAACAAATACAAATATTATCAATTTAGAACAGAACTCAATCATAATAAAGAAAAGTAAAAGCCATCCATAACATGCAATCATCATCCTTAAGCCACATTAAAAACAAGGGAGCAGTACATATCTCTAATGCTCAACCTCTGGTCTCTGGTAGTTCCCCATGTATGTCGTTGTGTAAAAACAGAGAAGTCGAAATTGATATTTAAGTACACTCAAAAGAAGATAAAAACATTTTCAATTCAGACCTCAATTCTCGATATTAGTTAGCCATAAAGATCTTGGTAAATAATTCCACAGTGATGGAGCAAAATATTTAAAACAACAAAACACAAACTTTTGAGTTGATTCCCATCTAATTTGACTTGGAGGTGGTACAACAAGACAATAATCATTAAGTGACCACAAACAGCATGTAGAAGTATATAGAAGTGTAAGCGATGATAGGTAACTAGGTGTATTTTCATAAAAAGCCTTGTATGTAAGAGTGAGAATTTTAAATTTCACCCAGGCTTGAATGGGAAGCTAGTATAATTGTTTCAACAATGGTGTTATGTGATCGTGTTGTTTAGCATTAAAGATTAGCCAAGCAGCGATGTTTTGCAGAAGTTGTAATCTATTTAGACTATATTTTGGAAGCCCAAAAAGGATAGAGGTAAGGGGTAATGAGCTTGTCACCCAACATGCCGCTGTCTTTTGCAGGTTCAGTATAAGGTGTTGAGTCTGGAGCCAGATTGTAACCTCATCAAAACAAAGTTGGAGCCTAGGAAGATCAGGGGACGAAGGACTAGTGTAGTGCACCAATAGTGTATTGTTTATGTAATAATAAGTTCTGATACTGTATGATTGAATCAGAACTTTGTACTATTATTTTTAAAACTATGAATGGTGATGCTCCATTGTATTTGAGTGATTGGATTATTCTATTGCAAAGAAGTCTTATTCACAGAACCCGAAATAAGATGCTACTAGCTTTTCCTTCATTAAAACAGATTAAATGTGGAGATTTTGTTTGACTCCTCTTTGCATTACAAAGTTGTTTCAGTATGTAATTTGTTGTCTTTACATATTCGGGTATTCTCAGATTATTGGGAGTTACAGAAAACTTTGTTAATTGACAAATATGGGGGTGGGGGTTAAACCAGAAATTAGATAATTTTAGGCTTGGAAATTTGTAATTCCTGGATTACTGTTGCCGGTTTTCTATGTAGCACTGTAACCTGCATTGACCCAGTTTGGTAGTTGCGAGCTAGAAGGTATGTATAACAAAACATAACATAACAAGAGCAAGTGGACTAATAAAGGGATTAAAGAGTGATGAAGAGAGCACCAAGCCCTGCAGGACACCACATGTAAAAGAATAAAGGAAGGATCTAACAGAATCCTGGGACAATAAAGAGAGCACTTGAAAAGGCCGGTTGTGCAAGAATGATGAAAACCAATTCAAGACTGTTCCACCAATGCCAATCATGGCAAGTCTCTCAAGTAGAAGAGTATGATTGACAAGATCGAGAGCTGCGGACAAGTCGAGAGATATTAGAAGAGCTGTCACCAGATTCGAGATGGGAATGTAACTCGCTAAGAAGTGAAGTCAAGATAGTTTCAGTACTGTATCCAAGCCAGAATGTCGAGGATATAGAACATTTGCAGATTCCATATGGGATTGTAGCAGTTGAAAAACTACAGTCTCTACAACCTTAGACAAAAAAGATTCAACAGTTTTTGGCTTAAGCAAGTCAAGATCAAAAATTTTAACTCCATTTTAAACAAAGTGGGAACACTACCTGAAGAAAGACTCTGATCCTCCAATATTCAGCTGGCGGTGGTCAGCGTTTTTTAAAATGCTGATCATCGCCAGCTAAATTATCCCCCAATATTCAGTGCCTGAGGGCTTACCTTCATGGTTGGGGGGGCATAGTGTCTTGCAGGGGTCTTGAAGTGGGCTTGGGGGAGAAGAGGGAAAGAGGAGATGTTGTCAAGGGGCGTGAGGGGGGATCGGGGGCCTTTTTTTTAAAGAAAAAAATGTTATGCAAGTGCCGGCCCGATATTCAGAGCTGGCACCCAGTGCTGGCACTATATATTGCCAGCATCCACATAACCTGGGGCTTTTCCTCAGTGCAGCCCCCAGGGCAGCCCCTGACCTGCCCACTTTTTGTTAGGGCAGTCTCGGGATATTCAGTGGCACTGTCCGGCTAGGTGCCACAGAATATCCCCAATTAGGTGGCGGAAAGCTATTTAAGCAGGCAGGAGAGGATCCCGCTCACTTAAGTCACTTTGAATATCAACCTCTGAGAAACTATGGAGTGAATAATGGAAGTAAGGTTCAAATATGGATAACTCAGTCATTTAGATGACAGCAGATCTAGAGAACAGGTGGTAGGATGAAGCTAAGAAATCACGTTAACAATTGTACTGTTTTGGGATCTTGCCAGGTACTTGTGACCTGGATTGGCCACTGCTGGAAACAGGATGCTGGGCTTCATAGACCTTCGGTCTATCCCAGTATGGCAATACTTACATACTTATGTACTTATGTAGACATATATTAAAAGTTAACCATTCATAACTAGCTGAGCTTGCATTCAGGACAGATCAGGATTGTTCCAAAATTGCAGGAAAAGAGGCATGTAAAGTCTGCACTTTAGAAACAAAATGCGCTGACATATCTGGAGAAAGAGGTAGAGTTGTTGTAAGAGATTGCAAAGTTTGAAAAATCTGTTTATTAGACTTAGGAGCTTTATGAATACAATTTGAAAAGTAGCGCTTCTTAGCCTGACGTTTCCATTCCCCTCCTCGATCCCTCTTCCCTCCCCTTCTCGTGCGCCCTATGGAATGCCCGATCTGTCTGCAGCAAACTCTCCTTTACCCATGACCTCTTCATCTCCCATTCTCTCCAACTCCTCGCCCTAACTGAAACCTGGCTCACCCCTGATGACTCTGCCTCAGTCGCGGCCCTATGCCATGGAGGCTCTCTCTTCTCCCATTCTCCCTGCCCAGTTGGCCGCGGTGGCGGCGTCGGGTTACTACTTTCGCCCTCCTGCAGTTTTCAACCTCTCCTCCTACCGCAGTCTCACTGCTTCTCATCCTTTGAAGTTCACACCATCCGTCTATTCTACCCGTTGCCACTCAGAGTTGCAGTCATTTACCGCCCCCCTGATAAGTCCCTATCTTCCTTCCTTCCCGACTTCGATGCCTGGCTCTTCGTTTTTCTTGAGCCCTCATCCCCATCCCTCATTCTCGGAGATTTTAACATACACGTTGATGACCAATCCGACCCTCACGCTTCTCAGTGCCTCACTCTAGCATCCTCCTTCAACCTCCAGCTATGCTCCACCACCCCTACTCACTGAGACGGCCATTGTCTTGACCTCGTCCTCTCCTCTACCTACTCACCCTCCAATTTCTGTGCCTCAGCTCTTCCTCCCTCTGACCATCACCTGATCACCTTCACACTTCATCACCCTCCCCCGCAGTCCCGCCCAACACTAACCACTACTTCCAGGAATCTCCAGGCTGTCGACCCTCCTGCCTTATCCTCCATTATCTCTAATCTCCTCCCTTCCATCATGTCCTCCAAGTCTATCGACAAGGCTGTCTTCGCTTACAATGCCACTCTATCCTCTGCTCTGGACACCCTTGCACCATCCATCTCCCGTCCCACAAGACGTACTAATCCTCAGCCCTGGCTGACCCCTTGCATCTGTTACCTTCACTCCTGCGCCCGATCTGCTGAACGCCTGTGGAGGAAATCTCGTACCCATTCAGATTTCCTTCATTACAAATTCATGCTATCCTCCTTCCAGTCCTCCCTATTCCTTGCCAAACAGGACTATTACACCCAATTGACCAAATCTCTCAGCGCCAACCCTCGTCGTCTCTTCGCCACCCTTAACTCCCTCCTCAAAGTGCCCTCCGCTCCCACCCCCCTCACTCTCACCTCAATCACTGGCTGACTACTTCTGCGACAAGGTGCAAAAGATCAACCTTGAGTTCACTACCAAGGCACCTCTTCCTCTTCACCCTTCAACCCTCTCCCTCAACCAACCAACCCAGACCTCTTTCTCCTCCTTTCCTGATATCACCGAGGAGGAAACCGCCCGCCTTCTTTCCTCCTTGAAATGCACCACTTGTTCCTCTGATCCCATCTCCACCAACTTACTTAACACCATCTCTAATACTGTCACCCCCTCCATCTGTCATATCCTCAACCTCTCTCTCTCCACTGCAACTGTCCCTGACACCTTCAAGCACGCCGTAGTCACACCTCTCCTCAAAAAAACATCACTTGACCCTACCATTCCCTCCAACTACCGCCCCATCTCCCTCCTACCCTTCCTCTCCAAAATATTTGAGCGTGCTGTTCACAGCCGCTGCCTTGATTTTCTATCCTCTCATGCCATCCTCGATCCGCTTCAATCCGGTTTTCGCCCTCTACACTCGACAGAAACGGCACTCTCTAAAGTCTGTAATGACTTGTTCCTTGCCAAATCCAGAGGCCACTACTCCATCCTCATCCTCCTTGATCTATCCGCTGCTTTTGATACTGTCAACCATGATTTACTTCTTGCCACACTGTCCTCATTTGGGTTCCAGGGTTCTGTCCTCTCCTGGTTCTCCTCCTATCTCTCCCACCGCAACTTCAGAGTACACTCTCATGGATCTTCCTCCACCCCCATCCTGCTCTCTTTTGGAGTTCCCCAGGGATCTGTCCTTGGACCCCTTCTTTTTTCAATTTACACCTCTTCCCTGGGCTCACTGATCTCATCACATGGTTTCCAGTATCATCTTTATGCTGATGACACCCAGCTATATCTCTCCACACCAGACATCACGGCAGAGACCCAGGCCAAGGTATCAGCCTGCTTATCCGACATTGCTGCATGGATGTCCAACCGCCACCTGAAACTGAACATGTCCAAGACCGAGCTTATCGTCTTTCCACCAAAACCCACTTCTCCTCTTCCTCCACTCTCTATCTCAGTTGATGGCACCCTCATCCTCCCCGTTTCATCTGCCCGCAACATCGGAGTCATCTTCGACTCATCCCTCTCCTTCTCTGCGCATATCCAGCAGATAGCCAAGACCTGTCGCTTCTTTCTCTTTAACATCAGCAAAATTCGCCCTTTCCTCTCTGAGCACACCACCCGTACTCTCGTCCACGCTCTCATTACCTCTCGCCTTGACTACTGCAACCTACTCCTTACTGGCCTCCCACTTAGCCATCTATCCCCCCCTTCAATCTGTTCAGAACTCTGCTGCATGTCTTATATTCCGCCTGAACCGATATACTCATATCACCCCTCTTCTCAGGTCACTTCACTGGCTTCCAATCAGATACCGCATACAGTTCAAGCTTCTCCTTCTTACCTACAAATGCACTCAGTCTGCAGCCCCTCATTACCTCTCTACCCTCATTTCCCCTTACGTTCCCGCCCGTAACCTCCGCTCACAGGACAAATCCCTCCTCTCAGTACCCTTCTCCACCACCGCCAACTCCAGGCTCCGCTCATTCTGCCTCGCCTCACCCTATGCTTGGAATAAACTTCCTGAGCCCTTACGCCAAGCCCCCTCCCTACCCATCTTCAAATCCTTGCTCAAAGCCCACCTCTTCAATGTTGCTTTCGGCACCTAACCTTTATACCTTTCAGGAAATCTAGACTGCCCCTATTTGATTGACTGTACATTTGTCCTTTAGATTGTAAGCTCCTTTGAGCAGGGACTGTCCTTCTATGTTAAATTGTATAGCACTGCGTAACCCTAGTAGCGCTTTAGAAATGTCAAGTAGTATAATAAGCTTGAATAGCCTGGCATTATTGGAAAGACTCATGAGTTTTCTGTTTATGCCAGCTGTATTGTGTGCAGTGAACTTGGCACTGAATATGGTACCAAGGCTGATGCAAGTATATTGATTTGTTAACATCCCTCAGAGCCTCCAATGTTGTAGACAAAACATTTTTACAGCACTAGACCTACTCATCTGGTGAGAGAGATGCAAATGAGAAAGGAAATTTACAAGAGTGAAGGCAACATACTCGAATCAATGCACCACTTCCACATGTATCTGTTCCATTTTACAAATCGAGATGTGTAAGTACCACCAATTAAGTAGTGAGGCTGCAATTTGTCATGTTCTTCATTGTGCAGAAGGAAATACACAATGAAGGATTAAGAAGAATTACTCCCTTAATCCCTTACTTAAATCCCTGGCTGAAACGAGCACTTTATAAAAAAATGTATCCATGCCTCTGAGATGGGAAATATTTTCCCAAAAATGTGTATTCCTTTCATAAAATTTGATTATTGTTCCACAGGAGTCATGCCCAAACCACAAAGGGGTGTGGCGAAATGGGGAATTTTCTAGCATATGAATTTTAAGATTATTTCTTCAAGTGTATTTCTCTAGTTTGGCCAACAGGTGGTAATCTGCAGTGATGTGGCCAGCTACTCTTGAAAAATGTTGTTCTGTTCTCTGATTGGACCAGGAGCTCAAATTCGGTCTGGAAATACCGGATTTTTCTCCAATCTCAGTTTGGAAGTAGAGAAAGACCTCTTTACTGAGACCCTGTGAGCAGTTATATTCTGTAACCTGTGAGCAGCTATATTTCCTGTACTTCCAGGCACTATCCAGGTAGTGATAAAATATTTAGGTAGTTTTATAATTGATCCTTATTTAGTTACCTGCTATTTTCCTGTTATTTTCCATCTGTTTTTATAGTTCACTGTTCAATATTTCTTATGACAATACATTTTTTAGTTTATTGACTCTCCTTGTCTAGACTGACTAAAAATTCTAGTGATTTGTGTGTTGGGTCTGTGAGTGATTTCTAGGAACTGTGTGACCACTGGAAGTGTGGCCCCAGTAATCTAGAAATCACTGGGGATAAATTGAGAGCAGGAGACTCACCCAGAGGCAGTTGGGACCCACTTAGTTGGAGGAGGGTGCTAGTCTAGAGCACAAGCTAGGAATTGTAGGACCACTGGGAGTGTAGCCTCAGTAACCTAGAAATCACCGGGGATAACTTAAGAGTGGGAGACTTGCCCAGAGGCGGTTGGGACCCACTCGGTGGGAGGAGGATGCTAGTGTAGAGCACATGTCCAGGTGTAGGTGGTCCTGAGCTGTGCTAGGGATAGACCTTCTAAGTGGCCACAGGATTAGCCCCAGGCGAGCAGTTAGGTGTTTCATGACAGGGGATGATTCTATAAAGTGGCATGTATATGTAGGTGCAACAGAAGCACACTTAGGGCTAGATTCTATATATGAAGACTAAATAACTGGCATAAAAAAGCACTATTCTATAAGCCGTGCTTAAAGTTAGGTGCACTTACATGCAGGAGGAATGCATAAATTTAGGTGCAGCCATTTGAACCAATGAAAACGTGGTGCAAATGCTTGCACCTAAATTTATACGTGCAGCCCTAATATTCTATAATTATGCACATAGTTGAAAACCATGTTCCCAATCCATCCTGAAATACCTCCCATTTATGCACCCCCTTTTTTGGGCCGCATCTAAATTTATGCACGTAAATGCCAATTAAATGTAATTAGTGCTAATAATTATTAAAAAGACAATTATTGACACTAATTGGCTTATTATTCAATTAAATTGCACACACAAATTGAGTGCATGCCCAAATTTGAGCACACAGTTTTTGGCAACTTTTATAGAATTAGGAGGTTAGAACCAATTCTGTAATGGCATTAAGGTACGGCTAAACCCTTATAGAACAGCAGTGTAAGCCATTTTAGCATGCCAAAACATAGGCGCTACAGCCTACCCCAGGTCAATGGTAGGCATAAGTTGGTAGGCCTAACTGTATCTTGCAACGTGTACATCTGGTACTATTCTATAAGGTGTGCGCATTGCTAGGCAGAACGCTGGGTGGATGCTTTTAAATTAAAACTCAATGCTGAGAAAACACAATGTCTCATTCTTTCATCACAGCACAACAAGTACAAACCCACTAAGTTAAACATCCCTAGTTTTACTCTCCCTATTTCAGAAACTTTAAAAATTTTAGGAGTTACAATTGATTGCAACCTTACATTAAAGAACCATGCGAAAATCACAACAAAGAAAATGTTCCATTCCATGTGGAAACTTAAAAGAATTAAACCTTTCTTCCCAAGAGAAGCATTCTGTAGACTGGTGCAATCATTGGTATTATGCCAGCTAGACTACTGCAATGCCATCTATGCTGGGTGTAAAGAACAAATTATTAACCCTAGAACGCATATTGGGGGCCTTTTAGGCCCCCATGCTTACATTTTTGCTATTATCTGCAAAATTACTTTAGTTAGAATTTTGAAACTCAAGGTATTCCTCAAGTATGTCATTGTTGATAATATCCAGTTGTTCATATAATTTTTTTTCATAGGCATTATGGTGTAACAATGCTTGTTTGGTGAAAACTACATCTGTACGAATTGGGGGCCTTTTAGGCCCCCGCTGTTTTTATCATGTTCTCAGAAGTGTTTGTGTCTCAAGTTACTTTATTTGTACTCAGTAATGCTGGTGGAGGGGCCAGGGTGTGGATAATAACATGTGAGGATGTCATGTGATTTTTGGAGGGAGTGATAAGGCCATGACATCACCTCAGGTCCTCTGAACACTGAGGACAGTATACACTGTGAGCTAATTGCTGAAGGACCTGTGATAAGATAAGCTGTTGAGAGGAAATCTGTTTCATTTTCTAACATCTAGTCAGCAATGGCACAGTCTTCCTCCAAGTGTCTGACTGACCAAGAGATTGAAGCGATTATGTTTCAAAGCGATGATGAAAGTGAACTATCTTTGTCTGATGAAGAATATCTGCCACCAGCTAATCAAACATCCTCATCCAGTGATTCTTCTGATGATGAAGAAGTGAATCTAGTGGATCCTCAAGAAGTGATAAGTAGAACATCCAAAACGAATGTTTTTTGGGACAGTAATCCTACATTAGTCGGACGTACTCCAATACACAATATTGTGAGACAGGCTCAAAGAGCTGTGGGAAGTCCCAGTTACTTTACCCCTAAAGATGTATTCTGTACTTATTTTTCTGACAATATTGCAGAAGAGGTCCTATTATGTTCAAACCTAGAAGGAAGATGTATCGCTTCAGCAAAAAATAAGTCCTGGAAAAATATCTCAAAAGAGGAACTTTATGCATATATTGGACTTTTCCTGCTGGCAGGGAGTCAAAAATCGTATGATGTCCCAATACGAGAATTATTTCTGGACCCACTTTCTGATCCACACTATAAGGCGACAATGTCAGTGGGCAGATATGAGGAAATTAGAAGGATCATTCGCTTTGATGATAAGCGAACTCGTGCAGCGAGGTTTGAAACAGACAAATTAGCCCCTATCAGTTATATCTGGAACATATTTATCAAAAATTGCACAAAACTTTACAATCCTAGTACTAATGTTACTGTAGATGAGCAACTTGTACCGTTCAGAGGACGCTGCAAATTCATACAATACATGCCCAGCAAGCCAGCCAAGTACGGTATAAAAATCTTCTGGATGTGTGATTCTGCAAATTATTATGGCATAAATGGCGTAATCTACTGTGGCAAAGAGGTTGGTGCACCAGTACAGAAGGATCTGGGGGTCTGAAATAGTCAAAACTCTTGCTGTTCCAATATTCAATTCAGGTAGAAACATCACCATGGACAATTATTTCACCAATGTTGAACTAGGCAATTTTCTGCTTGCAGAAGCTATTACACTTGTTGGTACTATAAAGCAAAACAGACGAGAAATTCCAGCAGCACTCAAACACAATCGTCAGCGAGCACTTTATGAGAGTGTCTTTGGATTCAATAACAAAGCGACTTTGGTATCTTACAAGGCAAAGAAGGAGAAATCTGTAATTTTACTCAGTACCATGCATCACGATTGCAGTATTGACAGCAATAACCAAAAATTGAAACCAGAAATCATCCTGCATTACAATGCAACAAAAGAAGGTGTAGATAAAATGGATGAGATGGTGGGAGAATATTCGTGTAAGAGGCAAACAAAATGATGGCCTGTAGTACTATTTTCAAATATGCTTGATGTAGCAGCCCTAAATTCATTCATTATTTATACAGAAACTCATCCTGAATTTCATGCACAGAGGAAGGACAGGAGACGCTTATTCTTGAAGGACCTTTGTCATGAACTTGTAATACCTCACATGATAGAGCGAAGCGACTTGAAATGCTTGCCAAAGAAAACTAAAGAAGCAATGAAACGGTGTGGCGTACAGTTTCAGATTACTCCAGAGCCAGGAGAAAGAAAACGAAAGCGTTGTTTCATGTGTCCAAGAAACATAGAGAGGAAAACTGAGCGATATTGTTCCACTTGTAAGGAAACTGTTTGCAAAGAACACTCTTCTGAAAAAAATAACATGTCAGAATTGTTTGGAAGACTAATATACTGTAATAGAAAAGAAAGTTAGAATAAAAATGTAGCTGCAGCTAATTTGCTATAGATTTCTATGCATTTTTGTGTGTTTTATGTCTTTGCGTGAAATTTGGGGAAAAAAAGATTTTTTGGTGTTTTCTGTGAAAAATTATAATTAAAATGTTGTCCACTATTCATATTTTATTGAGCAATTTTGAAATAAACTTGTGAAAGTTATTTAAGTGTGTTTTTCTACATTATGTGCATGGGGGCCTAAAAGGCCCCCATGACGTTAATATGTATATTTTTAACGTCATGCGTTCTAGGGTTAAAAAACTTCAAACTGCACCGAACATGGCAGCTAGACTCATATTTGGCAAAATGAAATATGAAAGTGCTAGTCCCTTATGAGAAAAACTGCACTGGCTCCCTTTAAAAGAACGTATTGCTTTTAAGGTTTGCACCCTGGTTCATAAGATCATACACGGTGAGGCTCCAGGTTATATGTCAAACCTTATTGACCTACCAACCAGGAACTCTACAAGTTCATCACGAACTTTCCTGAATCTCCACTACCCAAACTGTAAGGGACTGAAATATATATTAACATATGCATCCAGCTTCTCTTACATATGCACGCAAATTTGGAATGAATTACCAAAATCCATAAAAATAACACACGACATAGTGACCTTCCGTAAACTATTGAAAACTTATTTATTTAAGAAAGAATACAATAACATACAAATTAACAAAATACAACTATACAACATGTATTCCATATATCTCTACTGTTTTTGCTAATTATCTTGATTTCCAGTTTAATGATCCTAATTATTCAAGCTTTTTTCGTCATGAATAAAGTTTAACCTATTACCTTTAGCTCTTATCATAGGACGAACTTTCCTGTTGTAACCTAACCTAATTTGTCCCTTTACCCCAACTATGTATTTCTCCTATCCGGAACTGGTAATCACCACTTACGGAATTATGTAAGCCACATTGAGCCTGCAAATGGGTGGGAAAATGTGGGATACAAATGTTATAAATAAATAAATAAACAAACAAACAAACAAACAAATAAATAAATAAATATTACGCCCACTGGTACATCCCATTTGCAGTTACGTGCCATGTGAGTAGCATGCCAATTTTATAGAATAGTGCCTTGCACATCTATGTGTAAATACCAATTTGTGACATCTTTCACTTGCATAATTGCTCCCTTCTATATATTTGAATGCACAATTGGGTCCTAACTTTAGGCTCACTTTATAGAATTGTTCTTCATGTCTGTACGTGGGTCCCATAGTTTTTAGTTTTGATGGTTATTTTTATCAAAGACTTTGGGGAGGTTTAGTATATAAATTTTCCTGTACCTGGGGCCCAGCAGGATTTCATCTGGGATTCCCTGGTTCTCAGCCCAGTGCTCTGACCATTAGGCTACTCCTCCACTCCAGTACATCTTCAGAACTGATATTTATTCTTAGAAGCCCATGCACAATATTATCTTTCAGTAATGTTCAGCTTGGTCCAATAAAGGGTATCACAACTTGTAAAAAAACTGATTTTCTCTAGGACTGATTAAACTACTAGAAGTCCAAATTGACATGAAGCAATCCATGGGGCAGCATCACCATACATATCTTAAACAATGATGCATGCTAGCACACTATATTAATGGTAACACAGATGTGCTAGTTTTGGACTATTGCAGATAACTGAAGCCAAATTGCCAATGAAAGGATTTGTGTAATATTATTATTATTATTATTATTATTATTATTTGTAGCATTTGTATTCATTTTCTTTGTCTCTAACTGGAGCATTAACAGCATAGTCAGCCAAAGTTATCAGGAGTGTATGGCCCTCAGAGCTACAAATGTCTGTAGTAATAACCTTTTATGGTTTCTGTAGGCTACAGCAGATTTATAAATCATGTTTTCTTAGCCACCTAATAAAGAAATCTTGCAAAGTAAAAGCATCCTCAAATATTTAACACTCCAAATGTATTGTAGTCTGTTCTAGTACTGACTGCAAGAACAGGCTACAATAGTTTTTACAGTGCCTGTTCTTATTCTTGCTTATGGCAAAATAAAAGCAGCTTGAAATGTCAAAGCCCAGAGCTGTCAACAAGAAATAGGTACTCATTGTGTCTTCCTATATACATTTGTTGTTACTGCTATTATTTGATTGTTTATCCATTATATTGACATTTTTCTTATATCTCACTTGGGGGCCCTTTTACCAAGCCATGGTAAAAGTGGCCTGTACTAGTTTTGGTGTGTGAAATTGGTGTGCGCTAGGCCATTTTTTTACTGCAGTGAGGAAAAGACCTTATGGTAAATGGGGCAGTAAATGGCTGTGTGCTAAAATTAAATACAAAAAGAAGTACCAACAGCCTTCAAAAATGGTACAAGTCCTTTTATTCCACAACATAGATTGGCCTTACATGACAAAAACTCAATCTTGAACAATTACCGACACGGGCCATGTTTCAGCACACACTGCCTGCTTCAGGGGTCGTTGGAAGTCAAAAATTCAATACTAGCATGCCTAGCATCCAAATTAAGGACAAGAAGTAGGACCTTGTCTGTTATTTCATATGTGAACAGAATGGTGCATTTCCAGTCTTCCATTCAAGCACTAATCTGATAATTACAGCGTGGGACCCTCTTACTGCAACTTAGTAAAATGGCCCCTTTAAATATTTAATTACAAGTTTCTTCACATGATATTAAAGTTCAAGCCACCCTATTGGTTTATTTATATTGGTTTATAATTTATCTCTGCCCTTGGTTTTGATATGCTTTAAATATACATTAGCCTTGTCTTTTTACCTTTTTTACCATTATTTCTTATTTGTTCAACATTTAATATAATAGTTTATTTGTACTGTTCTATATATCTGTACTCACATTGACACATTGTGCTTTGTAAGATATAATTATTTTCATATTATTTTTGTATGGTTTTGTATAACAAAGTGATGATGTTATGTTATTCCTGGTTTATGTGATATTGATTTTTTGTTTATATGTAGATTAAACAACTCCTGATGCAGGAAGGTGGCCAATGTACACCGATTATTTTTAAAAGGTTCCAGAGGAGATCCGGGAAATTATAGACCAGTGAGTCTGACGTCGGTGCAGGGCAAAATGGTAGAGACTATTATAAACTATTATAAAAACAAAATTACAGAACATATTCAAAAGCATGGATTAATGAGACAAAGCCAACATGGATTTAGTGAAGGGAAATTTTGCCTCACCAATCTATTACATTTCTTTGAAGGGGTGAACAAACGTGGATAAAGGTGAGCCAGTTGATATTGTGTATCTGGATTTTCAGAAGGCGTTTGACAAAGTACCTCATGAAAGACTCCAGAGGAAATTGGAGAGTCATGGGATAGGAGGTACTGTCCTATTGTGGATTAAAAACTGGTTAAAAGATAGAAAAAAGAAAGTAGAGTTAAATGATCAGTATTCTCAATGAAGAAGGGTTGTTAGTGGGGTTCCCCAGGGGTCTGTGCTGGGACCACTGCTTTTTAACATATTTATAAATGACCTAGAGATGGGAGTAACTAGTGAGGTAATTAAATTTGCTGATGACACAAAGTTATTCAAAGTCATTAAATCGTGGGAGGATTGTGAAAAATTACAAAAGGACTTTATGAGACTGGGCATCTAAATGGCAGATGACGTTTAATGTGAGCAAGTGCAAAGTGATGCATGTGAGTAAGAGGAACCCGAATTATAGCTACATCATGCAAGGTTCCACGTTAGGAGTCACTAACCAAGAAAGGGATCTAGGTGTCGTCGTTAATGATATGTTGAAACCTTCTACTCAGTGTTCTGCTGCTGCTAAGAAAGCAAATAGAATGTTAGGTATTATTAGGAAAGGAATGGAAAACAAAAATGAGGATGTTATAATGCCTTTGTATCACTCCATGGTGCAACCTCACCTCGAATATTGTATTCAATTCTGGTCGCTGCATCTAAAAAAAGATATAGTGAAATTAGAAAAGGTGCAGAGAAGGGCGACAAAAATGATAAAGGGGATGGGACGACTTCCCTATGAGGAAAAGCTAAAGTGGCTAGGGCTCTTCAGTTTGGAGAAAAGGTGGCTGAAGGGAGATATGATAGAGGTCTATAAAATAATGAGTGGAGTTGAATGGGTAGACGTAAAGCATCTGTTTACGCTTTCCAAAAATACTAGGACTAGGGACAATGTGATGAAGCTACAAAGTAGTACATTTAAAACGAATCAGAGAAAATGTTTCTTCACTCAACGTGTAATTAAACTCTGGAATTCATTGCCAGAGAATGTGGTAAAGGCAGAGTTTAAAAAAGATTTGGCCGGCTTCCTAAAAGAAAAGTCCATAGACCATTATTAATTTGTACTTAGGGAAATTCCATTGCTTATTTCTGGGATAAACAGTAAAAAATGTTTTGTACTTTTTTGAGACCTTGCCAGGAATTTGTGACCTGGATTGGGCACTGTTGGAAACTTTGGTCTGTCTCAGTATGGCAATACTTATGTACTTACAGTGGTGGAAATAAGTATTTGATCCCTTGCTGATTTTGTAAGTTTGCCCACTGACAAAGACATGAGCAGCCCATAATTGAAGGGTAGGTTATTGGTAACAGTGAGAGATAGCACATCACAAATTAAATCCGGAAAATCACATTGTGGAAAGTATATGAATTTATTTGCATTCTGCAGAGGGAAATAAGTATTTAATCCCTCTGGCAAACAAGACCTAATACTTGGTGGCAAAACCCTTGTTGGCAAGCACAGCGGTCAGACGTCTTCTGTAGTTGATGATGAGGTTTGCACACATGTCAGGAGGAATTTTGGTCCACTCCTCTTTGCAGATCATCTCTAAATCATTAAGAGTTCTGGGCTGTCGCTTGGCAACTCGCAGCTTCAGCTCCCTCCATAAGTTTTCAATGGGATTAAGGTCTGGTGACTGGCTAGGCCACTCCATGACCCTAATGTGCTTCTTCCTGAGCCACTCCTTTGTTGCCTTGGCTGTATGTTTTGGGTCATTGTCGTGCTGGAAGACCCAGCCACGACCCATTTTAAGGCCCTGGCGGAGGGAAGGAGGTTGTCACTCAGAATTGTACGGTACATGGCCCCATCCATTCTCCCATTGATGCGGTGAAGTAGTCCTGTGCCCTTAGCAGAGAAACACCCCCAAAACATAACATTTCCACCTCCATGCTTGACAGTGGGGACGGTGTTCTTTGGGTCATAGGCAGCATTTCTCTTCCTCCAAACACGGCGAGTTGAGTTCATGCCAAAGAGCTCAATTTTTGTCTCATCTGACCACAGCACCTTCTCCCAATCACTCTCGGCATCATCCAGGTGTTCACTGGCAAACTTCAGACGGGCCGTCACATGTGCCTTTCGGAGCAGGGGGACCTTGCGGGCACTGCAGGATTGCAATCCGTTATGTCGTAATGTGTTACCACTGGTTTTCGTGGTGACAGTGGTCCCAGCTGCCTTGAGATCATTGACAAGTTCCCCCCTTGTAGTTGTAGGCTGATTTCTAACCTTCCTCATGATCAAGGATACCCCAAGAGGTGGGATTTTGCGTGGAGCCCCAGATCTTTGTCGATTGACAGTCATTTTGTACTTCTTCCATTTTCTTACTATGGCACCAACAGTTGTCTCCTTCTCGCCCAGCGTCTTACTGATGGTTTTGTAGCCCATTCCAGCCTTGTGCAGGTGTATGATCTTGTCCCTGACATCCTTAGACAGCTCCTTGCTCTTGGCCATTTTGTAGAGGTTAGAGTCTGACTGATTCACTGAGTCTGTGGACAGGTGTCTTTCATACAGGTGACCATTGCCGACAGCTGTCTGTCATGCAGGTAACGAGTTGATTTGGAGCATCTACCTGTAGGGGCCAGATCTCTTACTGGTTGGTGGGGGATCAAATACTTATTTCCCTCTGCAGAATGCAAATAAATTCATATACTTTCCACAATGTGATTTTCCGGATTTAATTTGTGATGTGCTATCTCTCACTGTTACCAATAACCTACCCTTCAATTATGGGCTGCTCATGTCTTTGTCAGTGGGCAAACTTACAAAATCAGCAAGGGATCAAATACTTATTTCCACCACTGTATGTAGTTGCTCAGTTGCCAAAACACAGGTACATGTTGATATAATTGACGGCACCAATAAAGTTGATATTAAATCTACTTCTAAGCATGTCCTTTGGGTTTTATGGAAGGCTATTTTTCCATCCTCAGTTTTTTGTGCATAAAGTATATTAATACATGTAGGTCAATTTTGCCATTCAAAGGGTCCAATTTACTAAGCTGTGCCAGAGGCGCGTTAATACTTTTAGCGCATGTTAACCATTAGCAAGCGCTGTGTAGGCACCCACAATAGTCCTGTGGGCGCCTACACAGTTAGCACGCACTAATTTTGTGCACGCACTAAAACCGCTAGCGCAGCTTAGTAAACAGGGCCCTAAGTTCTTTGGCAATTTATTTCAAATCATTGATTATATCTGATTATTTTGTTAGAATATACTGCTGTTGTTGATGTATCACCAGTACGTGTGTATCAGATGTAATTAACAATTAAAATGTTAATAATTTATGAATGGCAAAATTGACCTATACAGCAAACAGTAAGAGGCAATGATCCACAACTAAGCATAGTAGTAGAAAAACGAGCAGACCAACAATCTGAAGAGTGCAGTTTATTAGAACAATCACCCAACGTGGCCACATTTCACCCACAGGCTGCTTCAGGGGAAAAGCTAGTACATTAAAAAAATATCAACTAAAATCATAAAAATCACAAATAACTTTGGTCCCAACTAAAAACGTCTATAACAAATGAAAAAAAACAATTCAAAAGACATCAAGTCACTCCTTAAAACACAACAATACTTAACATAAATAGTAAAAACACATGTGCAAATAAGATTTCACCACATGCATAATACACTAAAAATTATGACTTAATGAATGCACAACAATCATGTGCATATAGCTCTAACAGAGTGCACTATCCAGCTCATAATCGAAAGTGATCGCCAGCCATTTCCCGACACAAGTCGGGAGATGGCCGGCGATCTCGGAAAAGAGGCGAAATCGTTATAATCGAAAGCTGCTTTTTTTACAGCATCGCCGCTTTCCCGTCGCCTCGCCGGTAAAAGTTCAAAGGGGTGTGTCAGCGGCGAAGCGAAGGCGGGACATGGGCAGGTATGGGCGTGGCTACCAGACAGCCGGCTTTCGCTGATAATGGAAAAAAAAATACGGCGTTAAGCAGTATTTCGCCGGGTTTACTTGGTCCTTTTATTTTCATGACCAAGCCTCAAAAAGGTGCCCAAACTGACCACATGACCACCGGAAGGAAGCAGAGATGACCTCCCCGTACTCCCCCAGTGGTCACTAACCCCCTCCCACCAAAAAAACCCCACTTTAAACACTTTTTTTCCAGCCTCTATGCCAGCCTCAAATGCCGTACCCACCTCCATGACAGCAGAATGTGTTCTGTCCTCCGACAGCCTTTTCCTGCTTGTG